>NW_024739403.1:1954226-1983779 GCF_018991925.1 Homarus americanus
GAAGTGGTGGTGGAGGGGTGTGTGGGGAGGGGTGGGTGTGGTGGAGGGGTGGTGGGTGGAGGGGTAGGTGTGGTGGAGGGGGAGTGTGGTGGAGGGGTGGTGTGGTGGTGGTGTGGTGTGGTGGTGGTGTGGTGGTGGTGGTGTAGTGTACTGTAGTCGGTGTCTCCGGTTCGATATCATTTTGGGCATTATATATTTTAGTGTTGGGTGGTACGTATTTCTCATTGGTCAACGTCATCCTGGTCTAATACTCTTATTGGTCAACGTTACCCAATCGTACACACTGATTATCCAACGTCACCCAATCTTACACTCTGATTTATCATCACCCAGTCGTACACTCTGATTGGCCACCGTCATCCTGGTCCCACACTCTCACAGGGCCAATCTGAACGCGACAGCCAGACAATATTTACACTACATATTTAAAGGCAAAACAAAATTATAAATTAAAATCCTGGAATAATCTTCTTTGGACCCAACTTTAAAAGCTGTCAGTTGAGAGGATTTATCTGACACTAGAATGCCTGTTAATTCTGCCCGATAAATCCCACGTTCACACATACATACATACATACATACATACATACATACATACATAGGATAATGCATGATGAAAGAAAACATAGAATAATGAAGAGAAAGACTTAAAAATAGGATTAATTGATATGACGAGAGAATAGTGTAATAGGAATCATGGTTTAGTCTCGTGAACAAAAACAACTCTGGTAATGAAATAATTGTGATTCATTAAAAGTTAAATTTATTATTTCAGGTGAACTTTTATAACTAAATGATGGAGAATTATTGATAATTTTGTATTTTTTCTTTCTTGTATGTATAATTTCGACTCTCTTGTGGTGAGGAATTAAACTCATTTGCATAATACAGATTATAACTACAGAGAGAGAGAGAGAGAGAGAGAGAGAGAGAGAGAGAGTCTAAAATGGATGTTGACAGTAGGAATGAAGGAAGGATGGAGTGGAGAAGAGGGGGAATAGTGAAGGGAGGGATGAGGGAGAGGGAGTGAAGGAGAGGTGGTGAGGAGGGAGAGGGAGTGAAGGGAGAGGTGGTGAGGGAGAGGGAGTGAAGGGAGAGGTGGTGAGGGAGAGGGAGAAGGGAGAGGTGGTGAGGGTGATGGAGTGAAGGAGAGGTGGTGAGGGAGAGGGAGTGAAGGGAGAGGTGGTGAGGGAGAGGAGGAAGGGAGAGAGGGAGTAGGAGAGGTGGTGAGGAGAGGGAGTAGATAGATGTGATAATTACCAACATTTCATTTATGGTAATTCATCTCATTATCACTTATTTCATCCTCATTAAAATATACAAATGACCTGATTAAGGATTTGAACTTTGACCTTAACTCTGTATGTAAATGACGTCGATGGTGCGGTGGTTGAGTGGATACGGCGCTCGTTTTATGTCCTAAGGGTTATTGGTTCAGAAGGCTGGGTGTTGTGTTAGGTTAGGTTAGGTAGGTTAGGTTAGGTTAGATTAGGTAGGTTAGGTAGGTTAGGTTAGGTTAGGTTAGGTAGGTTAGATTAGATTAGGTTAGGTTAGATTAGGGTAGGTTAGGTTAGGTTAGGTTAGATTAGGTAGGTTAGGTTAGGGTAGGATATTTTACTTGTTTGTCTGCGCTTGTTTCATTGTCTGCTTTGGTCTTTTATTTGTTTATTTGTCTTTTTCAAGTTTCTTCTTGTTTACTTGTTTATTAATTATTTGTATATTTAAATTATGTTTGTTTGATGATATGCTTTGTTTGTTTGTTAGTGTGTTATTGTTTGCACTTGTTTATCTAATTTCTTTTGTTTTTCTTGTGTGTGTGTGTGTGTGTGTGTGTGTGTGTGTGTGTGTGTGTGTGTGTGTGTGTGTGTGTGTATGTGTGTGTGTGTGTGTGGGACATAAACAAAATAATAAATAAAAAAACGATAACAACATAAATAAAAATAAATAAAACAAACAAAAATAAAAAAAACAACAACAACAACAACAACAACAACAAAAAACAATAACAAAATAGATCAAAGAAGAAAAATTGACAAAAAAAATCCCTTTAAACTTAACATGGTATTTAAAAATGGCGGGAAGCTCATCTACAGTCAAGGTATGCAATAAGCGCCATTAACGTACAGGTGTATATGACAGGAAATGTGAGTGTTTGTTGGTGTAGCGGAATGTCAGCAGTCTGTATACTCTCTCTCTCTCTCTCTCTCTTCTGTCTCCCAACTCTCTCTCCATTCTCTCTCTCTCTCTCTCTCTCTCTGCTGCAGATGCCTTAATTCCACAACGGGGTGAAGGTTCTGTTAACATGCAGACGTCCCTTTCATAGGCGTTTATATACGGGCAAACCCACAACAGCTGTCGAGGCTGTGACGTTATGACACTGAGGGGAAAAGAGAGGGAAGAGGGGAGAGAGAGGGAAGACGGGAGAGAGAGGGAAGAGGGAGAGAGAGGAAGAGGGGAGAGAGAGGGGAAGGGGAAGGACGAGAGGGGAAGAGGTGGTTTAAGAAGGTAGAGTAGGTGGGGGAGGGGAGAAGGAGGTAGAGTGGGTGAAGGAGGGGAGAAGGAGGTAGGGAGGGGTGGAAGGAGGGAGAAGGAGGTAGAGAGTGGGTGGGAAGGAGGGAGAAGGAGGGAGAGGGTGTGGTAGAGTGGGTGGAAGGAGGGGAGAGGGTGGAAGGAGGAGAGGGGAGGTTAGGTTTCAGTGAGAGAGAGAGAATGCACACCCCCTCCCACTCCTCCCCCCACACAAACCAACATCAAGAGCTAAAACGATATACAGGTAGGGGGGGCTCACCTGAACCATACCTCATTAAGACCAAAACAACAGGTGATGACAATCTTTTTTTTTTTTTTCTTTTTAATCTTTCAAGAATATTTGACTTAAGTCTTTGAATATTCTCAAACTTAAATACAGTAGTGAATTTAATATTATTTTGTTAGTTATATACGGAGATATATATTATTATTATTATTATTATTAGTAGTAGTAGTAGTAGTAGTAGTAGTAGTATTGAAGCCGTAATCAATATAACTATCAATAACATGAACTGGAAATAAGAATCGAAGTCACAATGGGAGAATTAAACACCTGGAGATAATTTATTATCCCGACCAGGTTAGGAAGAAAAATTAATTAACCAGTGGGCCTCATTACCTGTGCTTAATTAGGAGGCTAAATGACCACCTGCACCATCTCACCTGGACGGCCGCTTTATCTTGGCTAATAACGTATTGCGGTAATGATAGGAGCCTGTCTGTCTGTCTGTCTGTTTCTGTCTGGTTTGCGTTTGTCTGTCTGTCTGCGCCTTTCTGTCAGTTTCATTGTGCCTATATATTTTGGTAACGAATTTCTTTCTCTCTCTTTCTCTGTCTATCTGTCTGCCTGTCTCTCTCTTTTCTTTCTCTCTAATTGTCTGTCTGTCTCTCTTCTTTGTCCTTAATTTTCATTATGTTTCTAATTCTTCTTGTCTCCCTCTCTTTGATTAATGTAAATGTAAATATGTAAATCAAAGTTCAGGTATAAAAGAGGTAGAGTTGGTAACGAACAAGGGCGCAATGGAAACAGCAATAATAGAGGATAACGAAGGGAGAGGGAAGGAGAATAGGTTAAGAATAGCGATTACCACAGAGCGTATGCAAATGAGGAATGAGGAAAAGATGAGAAGAAAGGTGGAAGAGGAGGTCGTATGGAAATGCTAACAATAGGGGAATAACGATGGAAGACAGGGAAGGAAGGGGAGAATTGGAGAAAGAGAGAGAGAGAGAGAGAGAGAGAGAGAGAGAGAGAGAGAGAGAGAGAGAGAGAGAGAGAGAGAGATTGACAGAAAGAGAACTGGAGGGATAGCTGTAGGTAGGAGAGAGAGAGAGAGAGAGAGAGAGAGGAGAGAGAGAGAGAGAGAGAGAGAGAGGAGAGAGAGAGAGAGAGAGAGAGAGAGAGAGAGAGAGAGAGAGAGAGTCTTTTCAAGGTCAACAGTATTCTCTCCAATTGGTCTTTAATTAATCGGGGTTAAACGAAGTCACTTGAATTTTCTTTATCCTAAAATACTCCTGATATTTAACTACACTAGGTCAGGTCAGGTCAGGTCAGGTCAGGTCAGGTCAACTCGATTATTTCCCCTTTAAAACAACCTTTCTTTACTTGGCAATCGAGATTAAAGTGGTTAGGTTAGGTCAGATCAGATCAGGTTAAGTTAAGTTAGGTTAGGTCAGGTCAGGTTAAGTTAAGTTAGGTTAGGTTAGGTCAACTAGATTCTTTCTCTTCAAAAAAAACTTTCTTTACTTGGCACTCGGGGTCAAAAGGGTCATGTTAGGTCACGGCTCCTCGTTAGCAACATTTGTTCAGCGACAGAGGAGGAAACTTACCACGTTAGCAGGCGTTTGTAGGCATCGGGATGGTGGGTGTTGGCGTAGTAATTGGCCCGTGTTCCCGTCATAACACCGCTAGCAACCACGTCTAGGCGGGAAAACTTTTGGCGTGGTTGTGTTTTTTGACTCAGGTTGGCGAAGGTGTTTGTGTGGTGACGTCACTAGTCTCCAGGCGTGGTGGTGTTTGTTTGGGTGTGTGTTTGTGTGGTGACGTCATAAGCATCCTGGCGGTGTGTTTGTGGTGACGTCACTAGTATCCAGGCGTGTGTTTGTTTAGTGTGTGTGTGTTTGTGTGGTGACGTCATAAGCATCCTGACGGTGTGTTTGTGGTGACGTCACTAGTATCCAAGCGGTGTTTTTAGTGTGTGTGTTTGTGTGACGCATCTGACGGTATGTTTGTGGTGACGTCACTAGTATCCAGGCAGTGTGTTTGTTTTAGTGAGTGTGTGTTTGTCGTGACGTCATTAGCATCCTGGCGGCGTGTTTGTGGTGACGTCACTAGTTTCCAGGTGGTTTGTTTGTTTACTGTGTTTGTGGTGATGTCACTAGCCTATCACTAGCCTCCTGTCTGTCTATCACACGTCAACTAAGAAAAAGACAGAGAGTGAGAGGGAGAGAGATAGAGAGAGATTAGAAGAAAGAAAAAGAGACAGCGAGACAAAGTAAAAACGAGAGAAAGAGAGAATAAAAGAAAAATAATAATAATAAGAAGAAAAATAAGAAGAAGAAGACTAAGCAACAAGGATAAATTAAGACGCAGATGGATAATGTACCATCTGGGGGGTAACAGATGGCACTGTCGCCCACCTCCCTCAGACACCTGGGGGGTAGGAGGGGGGAGAGGGGCATTGGAGGGGAGAAGGGGAGGGGGAGGAGGGGGCATTGGAGGGGAGACGGAGATGAGGAGAGGGTGTTGGAGGGGGAGACAGTTTTAGACAGATTTTTAATGTTTTAGACAGTATTAGACAGATTTTTAATGTTTTAGACAGTTTTAAGCAGTTTTTAAACAGTTTTAGACAGATTTTTAATGTTTTAGACAGTATTAGACAGATTTTTAATGTTTTTGACAGATTCTTATTGTTCTAGACAGTTTTAGACATATTTTAATAGATCTAAACCGCTTTAAACAGACTATGTAGCGTAAGACAGTTTTTTACACATATTATAGACAGAATCCACATACAGGGTTAGTTTAGAGTCTAGACAGATTCTCTATACTAAATAAATATACAATTCTTTGGGACTGTAGACCATTTTACGCCTTTATAATCGTCTTCTGTGTATGTATGTATGTATGTATGTATGTATGTATGTATGTATGTCTGTATGTATGTATGTACTGTATGTATGTATGTATGTACTGTATGTATTTACGTGTATAAAGTATGTATGTTTCTCAGGTATTTCCACAGATTTTGGGTTTGAACATAAGAGTGTCTTTGCCCCTTAAGGAATGATCGTGCAGTATCGCCTTATCTCTGGCCAAACCGACAAACTCAGCGAGTGGAATATATTTTACGACGTGGAGAATAATGCCAGAGTTATCGGGTGTATTTTTCGATAAATATTCCTTAGTGTGAGAGAGAGAGAGAGAGAGAGAGAGAGAGAGAGAGAGAGAGAGAGAGAGAGAGAGAGAGAGAGAGAGAGAGAGAGAGAGGCTTTAGTATCAGGTAGTCTCAACATGCAGTACACTATAATGGGATACTGTAGATAAATAGATAGAAATAATAATCATAAGAACAGTAATGAGTTTTAATATCTGTATAAATGACAACAAAAATAATAATAATAATAATAATAATAATAATAATAATAATAATAATACTAATAATAATAATAATAATAATAATAATAACATCAACAATATTTACCATCATAACAATAGATCATCTTTACGCTTTCAGTTGACAGTAAAACGATCAGTCGACAATTTGCCTATGTACGTGTTGTGTTTACTAAGATGACAAATTGTTTGCAGGAGGCACTGTTTACTGAGGTCTGGCGTGTTTGTCTTGGCTGGTCGAGTGTTTGTCTGGGTGTTTGTACAAGTGGAGTGTGACTGTCAATCGTCGTCTTGTCTCATTATTCTTCGTTTTCCTTTTATTTTTTATTTTATTTTTTTTGTGTTCGTGTTTATTATTGATTTGACTTATGACAGGAAGGTGAGGGTATTGTAATGGTGTTTATCATTATTATTATTATTATTATTATTATTATTATTATTATTATTATTATTATTATTATTATTATTATCATTATTATTATTATTATTATCATTTAGGATTTAAAGGTCATGTAGTCTTGTAGTCTGGAGGAAAATTATGGATGGGTTGGACTAGAGATAGAGAGAGAGAGAGAGAGAGAGAGAGAGAGAGAGTCAACAACACCCCTCCCTCATCACTGAGTCTAACGGGTGTAAAAAACAAAAATTATTTACTATATATATTTACACTACAGCCTCCTCCTATCTCTCTTCTCTCTAAATAATAATGTTGTTTGGATTCTATTATGTGCGTTTATTATTATGTTTTATAAATATTAATGTTTATTTTAATTATACATACATAAACATACACACACACACACACAAAAGCACCTACCAAGATACACACACACATACACCCACCCACTCACATACACACGCACACATACACGCACATAAATATACACACACATATATACATACACACAAATACATACATACACGTACATATACACACACTATAAGCACATTCACTCAAGAGCCCATTACAAGCATACACTAACCTCTCTCTCTCTCTCTCTCTCTCTCTCTCTCTCTCTCTCTCACTAGTGTCAATATTTCTCTCTCTCTTGCTGTAACCTGTCAACTATATTCTTAATCGCTCTATTTTTAATATAACAAACAATATATTCTACAAATCTTCGTTGACATTTATCTAGTTCATCCATAATTTATCTTTCCACCTGTACAAACTCTTCATTGTTTATAAAATATATGTTCTAACTCAATATACAATGGCGTTTCTCTTTCCATGGGTTTAGTTTAGGTTAGGTTAGGTTAGGTTAGGTTAGGTTAGGTTAGGTTAGGTTATCACACAGGTATATGTTACACCTGTATCTTTGTGATTTGGCTGTGTTAAAATAGCAACATTGTCTCACGTGATTTAGTTGTGTTAAAATAGCAACATTGTCTCCATTCTATTACCTCTCTGTTCATACATCAAACACAAATATAAATAACACGAAGGAGTATTCTGAGTAATTCTAGTGTACTGTAAGGTCTTGTCCAGTGAGGAGGAGAGGCAGGGAGAGGCAGGGAGAGGCAGGGAGAGGCAGGGAGAGGCAGGAAAAGGCAGGGAGAGGTAGGGAGAGACAGGGAGAGGCAGGGAGAGGTAGGGAGAGGCAGGAGAGGCAGGGAGAGACAGGGAGAGGTGCAGGGAGAGGTAGGGAGAGGCAGGGAGAGGTAGGGAGAGGCAGGGAGAGAGCAGGGAGAGGCAGGAGAGGTGTGAGAGGCAGGAGAGACAGGGAGAGGTAGGGAGGAAGACAGGGAGAGTGGGAGGTGTTATTCACGAGAATGTTAACCAGGTGTCGTGACAGTGTGTCCTTTTTGAATAAGTTATTGCATGTGGAGGGATTTGTCTGAGAGAGAGAGAGAGAGAGAGAGAGAGAGAGAGAGAGAGAGAGAGAGATTGTTCACAGGTGCAGGTGCCTTTGTCAACTATGGGCCTGCGCCAGGAAGATGCTTTCATCCCCACTCAGGTGACAGAGTGACCACCCCCCCTCTTCTCTCTCTCTCTCTCTCTCTCTCTCTCTCTCTCTCTCTTCAGTCCTCGTAGATTGAGAAGAAGGGAGAGGGAGAGGGTAAGGATGGCTGAAGTGGGGAGGGGAAGGGGGGAGGAGAGGGGGAGAGGGGAAGGGGGAACTGGAGTAGGAAGAGAGGAAGAACGGAGATGGGAGAAGGTGAGAGGAAGGTTAGAAAGGGAGATTAGTGATGATGGAGAAGAGGAGGAGGGAAGGAGTGGGGAAGAGAGAAGGAAGAGGGGAGGGAAATAGTGAGGGAGAGAGAAAGAGAGGAATAATTATCCACTAAACCATATTTTTCCTCTCTCTCTCTCTTACCCTCTTTACGTCTGTCTGTCTGTTTGTGTCTCATTCTTTTCTTTTATCTCTCTCTCTCATTTTCTATATCTTCCCCCCCTTCTCTCTCTCTCTCTCTCTTTCTCTCCCTTTCTCTCTCTCTCTCACCTGTTCCCTCTACTCTATTTCCCTCACCTGTCATCATTCATCTGTTTGTCTTCTTTCCTTCCCTCATTTCCTCTCCTTTCTTTCCTTCATCCGTTTTGTTTCACTCATCTTCTCTTTCAATTTCTCTTCCCCTTTTCTCATCCTATTCACCCTTCCTATATCCCTTCTTCCTACCTCTCTCTCTCACCATATTCTCTCTCCTTCTCTTGCTTTTCTCCTTTATTCCTACTACACTTACCCCCTTCCTGTCTCTTACATCTCTTTCTCTGCCTCTCCCTTCCCTTCTCCTTTTCTCTTTTGTATCTTCTTTTCTCACATGTTCCTCTCTTTCTTTCTTAATACTCCACCTTTCCTTCTCTTTCTAACCCTTTCCTTCTTTCCCTCCTTCCCTATCCCCCTGCCCCCCTCTCCTATCTTCCTTAACCCCCTTTGCTCTCTCTCTCTCTCTCTCTTTCCTTCCACCCCTCCTCTATTCATCTCCCTCTCTCCCCCTCCCCCCCTCCTTCCCTCCCTCCATTACTTATCCGTCACCTGTTGGCTACGTTGAGGTGCCAGGGGTGAACAATTCAAGGTGGGGAGGGGCGGGGAGGGGCGGGGAGGGGTGAGGAGGAGGGGCAAGAATGATAATGGACCGAGACATACACGTGGGGTGGTGCTCAGGGCTCTCTGTCTCTTGTATCCGCCACCACCCTATCTCAGCCCCAACCCGCCCCTCCCCGTCCTGCCCCTCCCCGCCCCTACCTACTCTAAACTCCACCCCTCCTCTCAATCTCTTTCCCTCCTCACTAAGTCCCTCATATCTCCCCTCTTTCGGTCCGGTCCCATCCCATCCCATCCCACTACCTTTCCCCATTCCTCCTTATACTTTTAAACCCTTCCCCAACCCTTCAACTCAGTGCAACACCCTTTATTTCACCTCCCCCCTAGCCCCCCTTACCCCTAGCGACACCTACTCGTCAGCAACAGTCTCTCAGGAGCCAAGATAGAGCTGAGAGAAATGTTAAATATGCTGAGAAATATATGGACTCTGACGCACATATCATTTCCTCTAACACCCAGAGTACGTAGGGACTCAGTCATTTGATTCACTGACATTGTGAACGTGTCTAGTTAAGGTAGAGTCTGAGTGTTAGGAGACAAAATTAACACCGAGACTCTACCTTAACTAGATACGTTCACCTAGCACCAGTTAGGAGACAAAATTAACACCGAGACTCTACCTTAACTAGACACATTCACTTAGCACCAGTTAGGAGACAAAATTAACACAGAAAAGCTACACACACAAATCAAACACCTGTTTATCTCACCTAAGACAACCACGAACATTAATCAACATAACTTTCCTTAATCATCTGAGAAAATGTCGTATTTGTGTAGCCTGCGACACTTTATACCCACGACATCACCGATTGATAATATACGTATATATTCGTTCACTTATAATATAGCCAGCTCCTTATAATGGTATAAACCTTGAACGATATAATAATTAAGTACTGTATATACACGTTTATATATACTGTATTTCCTTAACGAATTTATTTTGGTTATAAACTGTATATACCTGTACGTATAATTAGTTAGATATCCTTAACAAATAGTAATGCCTTGAAATTATATATATATATATACCTTCAAATATAACCCCTCATAAATATACCCAGTGTTTTCTATTATGTCTAAGTGAATATACTACTTACAAATATCTTATAAGTACTCGTGTGAGGTATATCTACTGGTGTCACTTATATTTATCATCTCACTACTTACTTACGACACCTGTGGAACATTATTTAAGTAACAGATAGTTTGAGGCTATACTTTATATTTAGGTTCTCAGAATTGATGTGAATTATGTGAAGTGTTTCGTTGGTATGTGTTTTATTATTACTGTTATTATTATTATTATTATTATTATTATTATTATTATTATTATTATTATTGTTATTGTTATTGTTATTATTATTGTTGTTGTTGTTGTTATTGTTATTGTTATTGTTGTTGTTGTTGTTGTCATTATTATCATTATTGTTGTTGTTACGATAGAAAAACAGCGAGTGTACAAACCGCACAAGAAGGAATAAAACATATAAATACAAACAAAACACACACACACACCAGTGACAAAAAACAAACACAAAACAAACAAAATTCTCAACAGACCTAACTCCCCAAAACAACAACAACAACTTCAACAACGACGTAAACATCATTAAGTAATTGAAGAGCAGAATCACCCTTTCGAAAATCACGGTCCATATTGTGTGTGATTGGCATTGACAGGTCCATGTTTGACGGACACACACACACACACACACACACACACACACACACACACACAACAACAACAACAACAACAACCACGACAGCTTGCTAGTTTAGATGACATTTTTTTTAAACTATATTCAGAATTTAATGTGATTTATTTCCGATAATTAAATATTTATAAAACTATTTACATAAACTTTAAGACATCGATAAAATTCCTGGTAATCATTTAACATTAATAGACAACCATACCTATTGAGAATTAGGATAGTCTCCCCTCTATTAGAAAACGAGACAGACTGAAGTAATTTATAGTCAATTTATTCACAATAGAGCCTATATAAAGTCATCTAACCTCACTATAGAGCATCAATAGCCAAAAAGTCTGTATGTTTGGCCTTCCTGTCAGTGCCGTAACAATGAGAGCATTATCATACCCCCGAGGAGATTAGGTGAGCTTCCCCTCCGTCAGAGACCCACACAGACCACATACCGCGACCCTCTGCATATAGTATTGTCACCGCCTCGAATTCCATCAACACCCCGTTCAAGTTTTATCTTCTAAAAAAAACCCAGATGCGATGTAAAGCCGTTTTTTTATGTCTCTAGGTATTGATAAATGGTTTTGTGGGATTGTAGGGATATATATAAAGGGATTGTGGGAGATTTTGTAGAAAGGGATTTTACAGTTTAGAATTCTATTAATAGCCCCTTGAGGTTTTGTCTTCTAAAATCCCTTAAAATTGGAACTAAAACCCAATTCTATGTTTCTTGGTATTAATAAACGGTTTTGTGGGATTTTGGAAAGACTTAACGGGTTTTAGGTATCGTTTTTAATGGGGGGTTTTAGCGCTTATCACCATCACGAATTTTGTCTCTATCTCATTTTTAAGGTTTTGTAATTCTAAAACCCACGAACCAAAGCCGTCCAATGAAAATCAGCGATACTATATGGTTTTGTGGGATTGTGGGAGGAGTAAAGTGTGTGTGTGTGTGTGTGTGTGTGTGTGTGTGTGTGTGTCTGTGTGTGTGTGTGTGGCGGTGAGCACATGTGGTGAAGACAGTGTGTGGGTGTGACATGAGAGAACATCTGGGAGAGAGAGGGAGGAAGGGAGGAAGGGAGAGAGGGAGAGAGGAGAGGAGGGCAAAGAAGAATGGGGGAGCAAGGAGAGTTGGGGAAACATGGAGAAGAGAGGGGGAGAAAAGAGGGAAGAGAGAGAGAGAGAGAGAGAGAGAGAGAGAGAGAGAGAGAGAGAGAGAGAGAGAGAGAGAGAGAGAGATAACAAGGATATCAGTAACGAACAAAACCCACCCGTGAGAGAGCCAGGCACTTGATGCTTGCCAACATGTCTCATACATCGTGTTATAAGTGGCACCCAGAGGCACTCAGAGACACCCAAAGGAGCCCCCAAACACGCAGAGGCACCCAACAGCACACGAATACAGTCACCCACTCTTTAGTACCCACTGATACCCTGTACCTCATCACATGTCCTGTGGCACCATCAACACCCAGAGTGATTCAGAGGCACTCACTGGCACCAAGGAACATCCAGACACGTAAGTAATGGCACCAAGCATCCTGTGGCCCCCGGTATTATAGTAATGAATATAAAGTATAAGTACAGGTGTAGTAGTAATTCTCAAGTAATTCTTAGCGTGCATATGAGAATTATAACATAGACAGGTAAAGTAATTCCACATTATTTTTTTGGGGCTTCACAGATCATTTATGTTCTGGTGTGTGTATGTGTGTGTGTGTGTGTACTGCAAAAGTCCTGGGAAATGAGTATAGACACGCTTTGTTTATTTGCATCAGTTACTTACTCTCTGTCACTGGTTCAATTGCATTGTTATTGACCGTGGAGAACTATACCGCCGGGAGTGGGGGGAGAGGGGGTAGTAATAGTAGTAGTAGTAGTAATAGTAGTAGTTAGGAAAAGCTTGTTACTCATCCACTGTGAGAGGGGGGAGGAGAGAGAGGGAGAGAGGGAGAGGTGCATGGCAGAACCCAGCCACCAAGGTCTTATTCTTCTGGGAGCTGTTCATGTAAGTCTTTGTGTGTAATGTCTCGTTGTCTCTAGGGTTAGGGGGAAGAGGAGGGTGGGAGGGAAGAGGAGGGGGGAAGAGGAGGTGGGGAAGAGAGGTGGGGAAGAGGAGGTGGGGAGAAGAGGAGGGTGGGGGAGGGGAGGTTATGATCGTGTGAGAAGGGGAGGGAAAGATTAGATGGGGAGAAGGGGACGTTGTGAGAGAGGGGAAGAGGAGGGGAAGGAAGGGGAGGTTCTGAACGTAGGAAGGGAAAGAGGGAAGGAGAGGGGAGGAGGATGGGATGAAAGGGGGGTAGGAGGAGAAGGAAGGGGAGGTTAAGTACTTAGGAGGGAGATAATGTCTGTCGGTCGATCTGTCTGTCTGTCTGTCGGTCTGCTGTCTGTCTGTCTCTCTTATAGGCAGGTACACTGGATCGCGCCTTGGTCACAGTGTATGTATGTATGTATGTATGTATGTATGTATGTATGTATGTATGTATGTATGTATGTCTCCCTTGGCTTTTAGGTTTTTCTTGCTCTTATCTCCCTCTATCTCTTGCTTTCTTACGCCTCTTATATCTCTCTATCTCTACTTTTTCCTCCCTCATTACGTTACGTCTCTCACCTATCCGGGTGTTGTAACTCTGCCTTATCTCTCTCGTTATTCTCCTCTTCCTGTGTTGCGTCTTTCGTTTCGTGAATAATCTTTCTGTCTCTTCTTTATTTCTTTCTCTCTCCCAATTTCTCTTTCTGCTTTATTCATTCTTTTTTTTTTCTTTTTTTTTTACATTTTCATCCTCTCTCTCTCTCTCTCTCTCTCTCTCTCTCTCTTTCTCTGTCAAGCACACACACACACACGAACTCGAACCCACTGGACAGGAAATCAGAGGACAAAAGATGGTGCAGAGGAATGGGGCAGAGGAATGGGGCAGTGGAATGGTGCAGTGGAATGGGGCAGTGGAATGGGGCAGTGGAATGGGGAAGAGGAATGGGGGTGAGGGCAGGAGGTGGAAAAGATGGAAATATAATGTATCCAGTTTCAGTAGTCCAACATTGTTTGTTTACATAATGGATTGGGAACATGACCGACTCCTGGATTCACTCTGGATTATGGATTCGTTTCCGGATTCATAATGTAAACGAATCTTTGAGAATTCGATGTGACGGAATCTGTGTATAACAATGTCTACCTTGTATATGTCTACTTTGTCTCCTAGGTAACGTTTATGTCTACCTATACTGAAAAATACAATTATCTCAACTAAAATAAATGCATGATAATACGTAGATAAATACAACAGTTGAATAATACAAAAAAATACAATAGTAACGGAATACAGTTAATACAACCTATACAGGATAATACAATAGTTACTATAAAAGTTATATAGTAATTTTTTTGCCAATATACGTCAATTAAAGATTATATTTAATGTTAAATATAATAATAAATAATACAAAATTATCCAAAAATTAAACATACACTATAAAAAATACAACAGATAATACAACAAATAAAAATGCAAAAGAATACAACAAAAATTAACCAAAATACAGCCATCAATACATAAAATACTAAAGAAAAATACAACAAATAATACAAGAAAACTAAAAAAATACAACAAATAATACAAGAAAACTAAAAAAATACAACAAATAATACAAGAAGACTAAAAAAATACAACAAATACAGAAAACAAAAACAAAAAATAAAAAGGAAAAAATACAATACAAGAAACTAAAAAAAAAAATAATACAAAAAAAAATAAACAAATAATACAAGAAAACTAAAAATACAAATAAACAAGAAAACTAAAAATACAACAAATAATACAAAAAAAAAAACAAAAAAAAAAACTAAAAAAACAAAAAACAACAAATAATACAAAAAAACAAAAAAAAAAAAAATACAACAAATAATACAAAAAAACTAAAAAACAAACAAATAATAAAAGAAAACTAAAACAAACACAGAAACATACCTAATACACAAAAATACACAGCCGAGAAGAGGGAAAGAATTCCAGGTATACAGACTGAAATAAGTTGGCTGAGAGGTAAAACGCTCATGTAAATTGTTAAAACTACAGGTAATTTGCGAAGGTAATATATGCAAATTACCTGAAATACCTTTAAACAGCAGGTGCAGTGTTTGTTGTTGTCAGTGAGAGAGAGAGAGAGAGAGAGAGAGAGAGAGAGAGAGAGAGAGAGAGAGAGACTAACCCTCCTCCCTCCCTCCTTCCTTCCCTCGTTACCGTCGTCAAAAGCAAATTACCTGTTTGGTAGTTTCTCCTGTTAGCTTCTGGGTGGGGGGGTCACTCTCTGTTTTTATCACGACCTGCCAAACCTCCTTCGCCATAACCTAATTAACTCCCAGTCCACTAGTTTAATCCCATGAGTAGGAGGTAATTTAACTCTGTGTATGAGAAGTAAACCCTAAGTAATGAGATTTAATCCCTTTGTATGATGACTTTTAATCCCATTGACCACATGACTTAACACTTTGACTACGAGTATTTAACCCCTTGAGTACGATGCATCACGTGTCCGTACTCAATGGGTTGTTAGAGTACACAATGATGCATTTCCATACACACACACACACACACACACACACACACACACACACACACACACACACACACACACACACACACACACACAACACACGTAGACACAAACAGAAAAAAATCATTTAATATTCTGAATAATTAATAAAAAAAATATTCTTTCCCAAGTTTAATTCCGTGAACATGTCAGCACTCGTCAGCAAGGCATATACATTTTAACATTAACTCCTTACGAATAAACAAGGTAGAGTGTTAACAATCCCACAACATTCACCACACGATTAATGACCAGCTGAAGATTAGACACTCCAGCTTATTACACCTGAAGATAAATCACCTTAATGCTAACTGGAGGGGCTGGGTTGGGTTAGGTTAGGTTAGGTTAGGGTAAACTAGATTAGGTTAGGTAAAACTAGGTTAGGTTAAACTATGCAAGATTAGATTAGCGTTAGAGTGATTATACAGGTGTCATCCCTAAAACTACGGCCCTTAAACATACAGGTGTGATCCCTAAACAGGTAAGATGAGAGATCACTGTATAAAGGTGATGTCTCTCAGATCGACAGGTGGTAACTATACAGACGCATGTTGTGTTGTGTACCGTCTGTTTGTAGTGCTGTCCAGGTGGTTGGCTCTGGTGTTTAATTGAGGTGTGGCTCCAGCTGTGTTTGAGAGAGAGAGAGAGAGAGAGAGAGTATTACAGGTGTGTAGGATTAAGACAGGTGTACTCAGGTAGAAGCTACAATGGGATTCCTTTACGGTGGAGTTGGTAAAATGGCTGATTATGTTCTACAGGTGTGTGTGTGTGTGTGTGTGTGTGTGTGTGTGTGTGTGTGTGTGTGTGTGTGTGTGTGTGTGTGTGTGTGTGTGTGTCTGTGTGTGTGTCTGTGTGTGTGTGTGTCTGTGTGTGTTATATCATTACTTTGTTATTTTTATTCCTACCATTACTAATATCATATACAATATATAGAAGCAATAAAATACCTTAACGAATTCCTTTCAATCACCAAGAAAGATTTAATACGAGACCAGAATTAATTAAGAAGAAAATTACAATATTCCTGAGTCGTGATTGGCTACTGATGCCAAGTAGTGTTAGCAGCTGGTGGTGTACGATAACTCACACCTCCTTCCTTCTTTCCTTCCTTCCTTCCTTCCATCCTTCCTTTCTTCTTTTCTTTCCTTCCTTCTGTCTTTCCTTCCCATCTTTCTTTATACCTCCTTCCTCTCTCACCCTTCTCCACCACCTCACACGCCCTTCCTCCTCACACCTCACACCTCTCACACCCCTCACACCTCTCTCCCTCACACCTGCCGTTTACAGTTATCACCTCACCCCATGGTAGGTATCATAGCGCCCTTACTCTCAGTCTCCTCACCTGGCACATGAGCTTTAGCAGGTGGGAGTAGGGTAGGGTAGGTAGGTAGGGGTAGGGGGAGGGAGGAGGTAGGGAGGGAGGGTAGGGGAGGGGAGGGTAGGGGAGGTGGGGTAGGGGAGGGGTAGGGTAGGGGAGGGGTACGGTATGGGAGGGTAGGGTAGGGTAGGGTAGGGGAGGGTAGGGGAGGGCAGGGAGGGAGGAGGTAGGGAGGGGGTAGGTGAAGGAAGATGGGTTGGAGAAGTGTTGACATGTACACTTGGCACCGCAACACCCAATTAAAACGCACCTGGCACCTCTACCTGCCTGTTATTGTTCCTCTGGCACCTCCACTACCAGGTGTAAGATGCTCCACCATGGCTGCCAGACGTAACACACACGGTCGTTGGTGTGTACGATACTTTCTTTCTTTCTTTACCACCTGTTCATAATTTGTCTCTGAACTCTGAACTTCATCACTGCCTTCATGAATCCACCGTCTGGCAGCTGTGTACCTTATCAGTAGTGAACATGGCTTACACGGTACACAGAGCCTCTCTTCCCGGCAGACATCTGACACCGCTAGACCATGTTATCATAACTGGCGCCAGAATATCCTATTCACATCCACTTGGCGCCAGCACAACACGTTATCATTTACCTACTGTCTGCTAACATACAGCTGACATTACTAGCATACAGCTGACATTACTAGCAAACAGCTGACACTACTCTCAACTGCTAGCATACGGCTGACACCACTACACTATATTAACACACATTTACCACCACTACACCACACCAACACACACCTGCCACCACTACACCATCACACACCTACCACCACTACACCATCACACACCTACCACCACTACACCATCACACACCTGCCACCACTACACCACTACACACCTACCACCACTACACTACATCCATCACACACCTGCCACCCACTATACCATATTATCACACACCTGCCAACACTATACAACACTATACAGCTTTATGATGACACCACAACAAAAGCAGAAAATAGTGTGGGATTCAAGACAGCTATTGGCGACGTGTACAGAATATATGGTGGGGAGAACAAGTAGAGATGGCACGATAACAGGAGTAACTAAGATAACTGGGAAAGATATAACCATAACAGCTCGAGATAACAAGTAATGATGGCTAACTATGGCGACTGTGCTAACTATGATGAGGGTAAGATAACAAACATGAGAATATAGTATATTCAGGTAAGATAACTATACCCAGCTTAGATAACTATACCCAGCTATGATAACTATACCCAGCTATGATAACTATACCCAGCTATGATAACTATACCCAGCTATGATAACTATACCCAGGTTAGATAACTATACTCAGCTTAGATAACTATACCCAGCTTAGATAACTATACCCATCTAAGATAACTATACCCAGCTAAGATAACTATACCCAGCTAAGATAACTATACCCAGCTTAGATAACTACCCATCTAAGATAACTATACCCAGCTAACCTAATCCTAACCCACCTAAGATAACCACGACAGCAACACACACACACACACACACACACACACACACACACACACACACACACACACTTGGCATGACATTAGATATTCATTGTTTGATTTGTTATCTTAATAAGGGGTCCATTATTCAAGGTGTCTCGTTTGTCTCTCGAGGCCCTGATGAGACTGTCTCTCTCCCTGGGATGAGATAATGGTGGTGGTATTCTTCTCCAGGAAGGGGGGGGAGGAAATAAAGATGGAGGAAAATACTAATAATAACAATAATAACTAAATAAAAATAATAATTAACTGCAGACACAAACAGATAAAGAAGGTTAGGTTAGGTTAGGTTAGGTTAGGTTAGGTTACACAGGAGCTACATGCCTCCATTTATACCAGTTAAAAGTTATGTTGTCAGTAATAAAGACAACATCACATAACTCCTAACATCACTTCTATTACCCTACTTCTCAAAGATACAGTCAGTACTCACGAGAGATACCACAACAGTTTGTAGAGGAGTTCGCAGTTGTGAGGTCACTGGGAAAATGACCTCTGAAACTTCTCGTGCATCACAAGGTATATATATGGCTATGAGAAGACAAGGAATTCTGGGTAATTTTTACGGTAGCGACGATTTGATTGGTTACAGACAGTCCCAGCTGATATTCTGTCTTCTGATTGGTTAAAGAACAGTGCAACTAGTAAATTACGAGCAAACAACCTTCTATGCCCGATGTAGCAATTCACGGCAGAGGAGGAGTCGGTTAAGTCATGTATAAGGATAAAAAAAAGTTGCTTATAATAAAAGAAATGTAGGACACAATAAAAATAACCATGAAATAATACACTTATTAATAACAGCCATTTTATGTTAATTTGTTGAGGTCTGTCAATGTAATATGTTCCTTAACCATCACTAAGAGCTATGCAAGGAACACTGGTCTCCACACATCCCTCTACAACCTTCCTCACACCTACACATCCCTCTACAACCTTCCTCACACCTACACATCCCTCTACAACCTTCCTCACAACCTACACATCCCTCTACAACCTTCCTCCCACACTACACATCCCTCTACAACCTTTCTCACAACCCACATCCCTCTACAACCTTCCTCACAACCTACACACATCCCTCTACAACCTTCCTCACACCTACACATCCCTCTACAACCTTCCTCACACCTACATCCCTCTAACTTTCCTCACAACCTACATCCCTCTACAACCTTCCTCACACCTACATCCCTCTACCCTTCCTCACCTACACATCCCCTACAACCTTCCTCACAACCTACATCCCTCTACAACCTTCCTCACACCTACATCCCTCTACAACTTCCTCACAACCTACACATCCCTCTACAACCTTCCTCACAACCTACACATCCTCTAACCTTCCTCACACCTACACATCCCTCACAACCTTCCTCACAACCTACATCCCTCTACAACCTTCCTCCACCTACACATCCCTCTACAACCTTCCTCACCTACATCCCTCTACAACCTTCCTCAAACCTACATCCCTCTACAACCTTCCTCACACCTACACATCCCTCTACAACCTTCCTCACACCTACACATCCCTCTACAACCTTCCTCACAACCTACACATCCCTCTACAACCTTCCTCACACCTACACATCCCTCTACAACCTTCCTCACAACCACATCTTTTGGTTTTGGGTAAAGTTTTCTTGTCACTAGTGTTTACCCCTAGACGTGGCCAGCTTGATATGCTGCTCCCCTGACAGGGTAGTGTAAGGCGGTGATAATGTCTGTCTTAGCTTGAGTAACTTTGATGAAGTTCGGCCATAGAAGACCTACAAATCTTTTTATGGCTTTCCTTTTCTTCCTCCGAGATGTCATCAGGTTGGCTAAGCAATGTGGTGAAATTTTTAGTGATGTCAGGAGAGGACCGCCATGTTTCAAAGGTCTTCTTCTTCTTATTCTTCTTCTTCTTCTTATTCTTCTTCTTCTTACTAATGATTCACGACGCTAAAACAGTATCCCAGCCTATTAGTGGAAGGGAAGAATGGTAGCGCCTTACACAGTTCTAGAAGTTGTTGGTACATGAGTTTCAGTGATAAAGGCAACCCATAGTTCCTGAAGTTTCCCCTTTTGCGACTTATGTAAAACCCAGAACCACGTCATATGGATCTACTTTCCTGATCTTTGTCTTCTCATAACCTCACCCGGCTCGTTGGCTGTGTACAGAATCACAGGAGTGTCAGCCTCTTAATGATAACAAGGGGTTAAGGTTGAGGATGTCATCAGAGCATGTAGTAATAACTGTGCCTCCTTGAACTTGGATGCCTGGTGTGTAAGTGGCCAGGAAAACAAAACAGTTCAGTCTTGTTGATGTCCCTCCTCAAGAAGACTGTCAGTTACTTGGGATGGTGGTGGTGAGTGGAGTGACCTTTCATCTATCTCCGTGACCCCTTCGTTACTTCTCAAGCGCCTAACTACGCTGTAAACATACCCACCTACCCCCAGACAGTGTCAAGTCTCTTCACGTTTTTAGATTGTTCTTGTATACACGGCTTAAGACTTCTCATTAAATGTTTTGCAGTTAAGTAGCCTCATGGTGATAATGTCAGGTCCACCTAGTTACTTCCCTTCAACACTCATTATAAAAATTTCCCTTAAGATAAAACATTGAACATAATATAGGAGTCACATCTTGGTCCAGTGGTGGCGTATAGTAGACATAAACTGTTATTATAAACCCTAAAACTGACCTATAATGACACACACATGACCAATAGCTCTTTGTGTTTCTGTCATGGGTGGTTACGGAGGTCACTTTTAAATGAGGTCAAAGTTTATGTGAATTCACGTATATTGAACTAAACCTCCACTAATTCTGGTGTTTAATCGAAATTTTAACAATTCTACTGTTTTTGACAACTTAACCACTAGCCTATATAGACTACCCCTCTACACTACTCCCCACACACTACCCCCCCACACGACCTCCCCCCACACATACACTACCCCTCCCCTACAACCACTAACACCCCCCTACACTCCCCCACATAGCATGGTGAGAACAAGGGTGGCATAAATCACAGGTATAATCTCTAGGGAAGGTGAGAGAGCCAGGTGTGTGATCAATCATACTGAGACAATCTGCCTCTGAATACTGTGTGTGTGTGTGTGTGTGTGTGTGTGTGTGTGTGTGTGTGTGCGAGAGAGAGAGACGATGAGGATAGTAACTAGGAGAATAGAGATGATAATAATAATAATAATAATAATAATAATAATAATAATAATAATAATAATAATGTAAAATAATAATAATAATAATAATAATAATAATAATAATAATAATAATAATAATAATAATAATAATAATAATAATAATAATAATAATAATAATAATAATAATAATAATAATAGTTAAGAAGAAGAAGAAGAAGAAAAAAAATAAGAAAAAAAATGCGACACCACTACCAGGTGTCGTCCTCGTCAGGTGATTATGTCAGTAGGGAGGCTGACAGTTGACGGCTGACAGTACCAACAACACAAGATATCATCCTATGTATATCATCAGCTAGTGTGACTGTACTGTATAATGTGTATGTGTAATGTATATACCAGTTTATATATGTATTAGAAGATATAAATACGTTCACTAAGATACTAATATTAATAAACATCAACATTCCTTCACTGAGTACAAAAACATTCTGTGCTAAATCATTCATAAACATTAACATTCACCAGAAGACATAACAAAAGTGATTTAAAGTCTTATATAATCATTCAAGCTGAAAAAAAAACCCACATTCATTTCTTTAATTAACATCTACGGTAAACATTCACAAGAGATATGGCATAATAAACATTCATTACTGGGTCTTATAAAAGGGTGCGGTGGGTGAGTGGATACAGAACTCACTTCCTGACCTAAAGGTTGATGGTGCGATTCCGGGACCTCAGTCGACCCAGGTGAAAATGGGTGCCTGACGACACAGTTTGGGGAGAGAGGGCGAGCGAGTGCAGTGTCGGATATTACCTTTTATCACCTGTTATTTATATGACAGAGTAATGTGACGCCCCTCATTGGTCATCCACCTCTCATCCAACCCACAGTCATCCACCTCTCATCCAACCTACAGTCAACCATCTGTCATCCTACCTACAGTCATCACCCTCTCATCCTACCTACAGTCATCCACCTGTCATCCTACCCACAGTAATCCACCTCTAATCTTATCCACAGTCTCACCTCTCATCCTATCACAATCATCCACCTTTCATCCTATCCACAGACATCCACCTCTCAACCCTCTCATCCTACCACAGACATCCACCTCTCATTCTACCCACAGTCATCACCCATTCAACTTCTTCCCCATTCACTCATCGTTCTACTCATCTATTCTATTCTTTCATTCTTTCTCCATCCACTTTCTCCTATCCACTCATCCTCTTTAACTCACCCACCACAACCACCCACCACCTGCCTGCACCACCCACCTACCTACCCACGGGGATATGAACGAGGTGAAATATCTTCTTGCCAGATGAACTAGCATTCCACCACCACCACCACCACCACAACAACCACCACCACCACCACCACCACCACAACCTGCCCTCTACGCTCCTCTTTTGTCGTTGTTTTTAATATAGATGAAATATGAAGTTTTCGTTACTTCTACGTCACACACACCTGCGTTACCACCTTGTTCCTGTGACGTTACGGAGTCGTGTGCTGTCCTTGTTACGGTGTTTGGGTTACGTTTGAGTGTTGGTATTTTTTTTTATGTTACGTTACTTAATTATGTTGTAAGTTACAGTGTTTAATTTCATTGGATTCTTTCGTAGTTGTGATGTTATTTTGTGTTTTAATATAGGGACACCAGAGGGCACTAAAAACGGATATAAAACACGAAAAGGACGTTATTGTGTTTGGTTATTTAGTGTGTGTGTGTGTGTGTGTGTGTGTGTGTGTGTGTGTGTGTGTGTTCTTACCTGTATCTGTTAACTCTATATATATATATATATATTTTTTTTTCAAACTCAAATTCACCCAAACGTCACACACACACACACACACACACACACACACACAGTACACAGAAGAAGAAGGTTGAGAATTGGTTTAGTAATGGAACCGTCTCATTTATCAAGACCTTAATGGACACCAACCTTCCATTATTTTACCAGCAATGTCCATTAAATATTTCGTTCCTCTTAAAAAAACTGAAATATACAATCTATTTCCAATTTCATGCATTGTTACCCTTCAATAATAATATACTATACATATATATTTTTTTCAGGTTATATAATTTCACAATTTGGCCCTAAATTCCGTAAGTCGTCTTATTTACTCGATTTTGAACGATAAATTATGAGAAGAAAAAAAAAACGTTCTATTTTACACGATTTTCAACCAAAAAAAAAAAGAGAGCCACACTACATAACTACCCATTATCCATTAATAATTACTTCTTCATTAACAAAAAAAACAGCCCCCGCGTGACCAGACAGCCCCCCCGTGACCAGACAGCCCTCGAGTATTATGTAACGCCATCTATATTTCAGTCCCTCGTAGCCCTCCTCTAGTACTGCTTCAGGATCGAGGAGGAGGTGGTGCCTGTCGCTTACTGAAGGGTGGTGTTCGGTGTGGCCTGGTGTTACTTAGTGTACCTGGTGTTACTTGGTGTTGCCTGAGTTACTTGGTGTTTCAGGTATTCTTGAATTAATGTGTACGGATAGATAGATAGATAGATAGATAGATAGATAGATAGATAGACAGACAGACAGACAAAACACAAAACACAACAACAGACAGACAGACGGACAATAATCTACCTCAGTATCACTTTAATAAACAACAAAAACTCCTTCAACGTTAAATTTTTCAACAATGAGGAAAACAAAACGAGAGAGCCACGAGTGTTTGAGAAATGGCCGCGTGTGGGGGGAGGGGGGAGGGGTGGGAGGGGCAGGTGAGGGGGAGGGGGCAGGTGGGAGGGGGGAGGGGGGAAGACAGCTGAGGCGGAGGAGAGACAAAAATGGAATTTCTCCTGACCAATAAACTAGTTCCGAGAGGGGAGGAGGGGGGGGTGGGGGAGAGGGGAGGAGGGGAGGAGAGGGAGGAGGGGAGGGGGGAGGAGGGTGGGGGAGGAGGGGTGAGAGGAAAAGCACCGAACTGAATACAAGATGAGAGACACTCTATTTGCCTGTCTGTCTGTCTGTTTGTCTATCGATGCCTGTCTGTCTGTCTGTCTGTGTGTCAGTTTATCTGTCTATCTATCTATCTGTCTATCTATCTTAAAGGATAGGGAAATGTTATTGGTGGTATGACTACTATTTTAACTACTACTACTACTACTACTACTACTACTACTACTACTACTACTACTACTACTACTACTACTACTAACTATAATACTAACAACAACAACAACATAAACAGCGCTAGCAACATTAACAATAATCTAAATAATAACAATAAAAACAAAACAATAATCCAGGAATAATCATAATAATAACAATAATAATAACAACAGCAGAACACATACACAACACATAAATAACGAAATCCGGTCAAATCTGTGGCTTATAAGTATTCCAAATCTGAATTACAGATTTTGAACAAACACGTAGACTGTTATTTAAAAAGATAAATAAAATAATTAAATAAAAATAAAAATAAAATAGAAAATAATTGAAAATGAGAGAGAGAGAGAGAGAGAGAGAGAGAGAGGATTATATAAACCACGAAGAATTAGCAACTAGTTTCAACACACAAACGTCAACAGAAGAAGAATGGTGGTGGTGGTCAGGTCAGGTCAAAGGTCAGATTCCAACACCTTCCACTTCTATATTGTGTTGTATTTCTATAGTGTATTTTATGGTACTGTATTTCATTATTGTATTCCGGTGATGCTGTATTGTTGTATTCTATATTTTGGTATTGAATTCTCCTGTTATATTAATAGTTGTGTTTTCTTCATATTGTATTTTTAGATTGTATTCCATGTTATTGTATTCTTAAACTGAACCATTGTATTCATTATTTTTTTTTTACAGAATCAGTGTTGGATATTTTCGTTCTCATTCACAGATAATTATATTACATTGTTACGTAATTACAGGTAATGTTATTCATTTGTAATTAAATACCTGGCTATCTTTATTGAAAGAATATGAAAGAAGAGAGGGAGGAGGAGGAGGAGGAGGAGGAGAGGAGAAAAAAAAAAGAAAGAGGAGGAATAGAAGAAGGATCAAAGGAGTAAGAGGAGACGGAAGAAAAGGAGGAGGTGGAGGAAACAGGAAGGGGAGGAGATAAGACGAACAAGAAAAGAAGAAGAAGAAGAAGAAGAAGAAGAAGAAGAAGAACCCTCACAGTGCCTCCTTTCCTTGATGAGTCTACAGCCATCGCCGTTAGCTAGTCTCTGGGAGGACCTGCCTCTCTCTCACTCTGACACGGTGGATTGATGGAGACAGGTGTTGACCCCGAGATGGAGGGCTTCATCAGAGCCCAGTCAACACACACACACACACACACACACACACACACACACACACACGCACACACACACACACAAACGAGAGGACATCGGTTCGGAAAGTCACTCAAAAAATACTACTTAAGTTCTGTCCATTAAAGTCAACAGCAATGATTTTATGACCTGGAGGATTTTAGGGGGGTAGTTAACGATGACCTTTGACCTAAACACCCTCAACAAGGTCATTAAGGTCACGCAACACAATCTATCTCTCCATTTAGTTTCGAATCTTATATTGAAATTGTTACTGAAGGATTTAATCTGGAAAAAACTATTATCGTTTTACATTTAAGAATTACCAGGTGTATTCTATAGAAGATATACCTGAGGGAGAGGAGGCCAGGAGGTAATGAGAGGTTGTAGGTATAACTAGGAGGTCAGAGGTCAGGAGGTAGTGAGGGATTGTGGGTAATTATCCAGCCTCAGGTAAAAAACACAGGTAAGTGATTTATTAATAATCTGGTCTGTGAATTGTTGTATACACGTGTTGTCTATCTATCTATCTATCTATCTATCTATCTATCTATCTATCTGTCTGTCTGTCTGTCTGTCTGTCTGTCTGTCTATCTATCTGTGTATCTGTCTGTCTGTCTGTCTGTCTACCTATATATCTATTGTTTTCTGTTCCTTCCTTTTTCCTTCTTTATCACAGTTTCTTGTTCTCTGGTATTTTACTGTCTCTTATCTTCACAGTTTCCCTCCCACACCTTCGGACAAGTCGACGTAAAAGCCTCTTTTTTTTTTCTGCCTATCTCCTCCTCATTTGCATACTCCCCCTGTTCTCTTCTCTTTCTTCTCTATTTTCACGTTGTTACAAACATTTTCTTCTTTTCTGTGGATTTATCTCTTTCTTTCTATCTATCTTTCTTTGTTTATTTATTTAATTTTATGTTTATTATCATCAGTGTGAGTGTGTGTGTGTGTGTGTGTGTGTGTGTGTGTGTGTGTGTGTGTGTGTGTGTGTGTGTGTGTGTGTGTGTGTGTGTGTGTTTAAACCATCTGGCTCTGCAACAGAAGCTCTGGCGTGTCACAGCTGGGGATGTTGTGGGCCAGCTGAGAGACCGTGACAGCTGGTGATAAGAGGGGAAGGGAGGGGGAGAAAGGGAGGGGAGGAAGAGAAGAAATGAGGGAGGGAGGAAGAGAATGAGGAGGAGGAGGGGAGAAATGGGTGAATCGTTAGAGAAACAGGAGTGGCCATAGTTAGGGAGATGAAACGATTGAAGTGGATGGGGAAACAGAGAGAAGAGAGGAAAATAAGAGAGAGAAGAGGAAATAAAGAAGAGGGGAAAGTAGGTTGAGGGGAAGGAAGGGAGATTAAAGGGAGGACTTATACCTGGTACTAGATCCGGAAGGACAACTTAGCATTAATACTTACTAGAGAGATAAATGAGAAGAGAGGGGGGTGAGGGGAGGGGTAAGTGAGGGGAGATGAGGGGAGGGTGGGTGAGGGGAGATGAGGGGAGGGGTTAGTGAGAGGTGAGTGAGGGGGAGGTGAGAGGGGAAATGGTGGAAGGGGTGAGGGAGGGAGGTGAAGGGAGAGGTAAGGGGGATAGGTAAGTGAGAGGTGAGGGGGAGAGGTAAGTGAGGGGAGAGGTGAGGGTAGAGGTAAGTGAGAGGTGAGGGGAAAGATTCTATGATTTTCCTTCATCTTGTCTCTTTCTCTCTCCTGTTCACTAAGTCCAAATTCTTCGATATGCTTTCAATTCTTTTTGCTTCTTTAATTCCCACTCTTCTTCTTCTTCTTCTTCTCTCGAATTATCCAGAGTTCTTCTATATTATCCAATTCCTCCTTCCTTCTCAAAAACAGTCTTCTCTTTCTTCTTCTTCTTCTTCTTCTTTCTTCTCCTCTTCTCCTCTCCCTCCTTCGTCTTCCATTAATCGCCGGCCATTTGTTTTCATCTTTCATTATCCTCCTTTATTAGATTTTCTTCGAATGTTTCTCTCCCTCTTTTTCTCCATGTTTGTTCTTTTCGTTTACTGCAGCGTTCATTTGTCTTCATCCTGGAGAGAGAGAGAGAGAGAGAGAGAGAGAGAGAGAGAGAGAGAGAGAGAGAGAGAGAGAGAGAGAGGAACTGGAAGATGCAATCGAAATCAAACCAGTGACCCTCAGGACGGGATACGAGTACTTTATCCCTTCAGCCACCGCACCCTTAATTAATCACCGATCTTATACAGCTAATTCTAGTTAACTTAGCATACGAACATACGTACTAGGAATAAAAATCTGATATCTCCCAATAGTATTACAATGTACTAAGAGCACTTTTTTCCCCAGGTGTAAGTGTGACCTCGCGTACGCACTGGGAATAAAAATCTGATATCTCCCAATAGCATTACAATATACGGAGGTAATTCTTTTTTTTTTTCCCAGGTGCAAGTAGGAGCTCGGGTTCATCCCCACAAACCTCTGCTGTCAAGGGGAAAGCAATTTCCATCCTCAGTGTATTCCGAGATGGGTCGCCGCCGCCATTTACATCGATAAAAAAATGAAAAAACAGAAAAACAGAGAAAGACAGAAAAAACCCAGAGAAAAACAGAAAAATACAGAGAAAAAATCTATATTATTTATCTATAAGATGTAATCTTTTGTGAGAGGAAATTGCTTGTTGGTCATTCCCGTAACAACCGAACTACCCATTGTTTCAGTTACCTTGTTATTCTTTCTTATCTGATTTCTTTTCCATTTAATCCCTTCCATTGTTTTTTTACCTCTCTCTCTCTCCGACAAAAAATATATATACGGTAAAATGAATCTTTTTTTTTGTAAATAAATGTAAATTACTCACCACCTTTTTCAACCTGTAAATTAAACACACACATAATTCTGTTTTATTGTGAGAAGTTAATAACACGACGTAGTTAATGAAATTTATTATCTGCCGTAAAAAAAAAATCATATATTCGTGAAGACCAAAACAATCTTAATTACCACGCAAAGAAACAAAAAACCCCACCCATCTATTTAAGGATAATTTTCGCTCTTAATTACTCTTTAGTTTCACGATCTTTCGCCTCACCTATCGTCGTCTTATCGCTCTTATCAACTTTAATTGTCGCCTACATGAGCACACACACACACACACACACACACACACACACACACACACACACAGAGGTAAGGCCATTAGGTAGACGACACAGCTGTTGTTACAAGGAAACAGCCGAACTCTATCCCTGCCTTGTTGACCTAGCCTACGCAACACTAACTCACCAAACATTGTGTGTGTGTGTGTGTGTGTATGTGTGTGTGTGTGTGATAGTAATACAGCATACACTAACACACATCATAAATATAACACACACACACACACACACACACACACACACACACACACACACACACACGCACGCACGCACACACACACACACACACACCACACACACACACACACACCTGACCAGTCTCACATGAGGAAGGAATATTGAGTATAACGAAGGTGTGTCTCTCAGGTAATTGTCTACTAGAACAAATATCTTTAATAACACACGTCTTAGACACACACCCTACACACGTCTTAAGCACACACGTCTTTAAGTACACACGTCTTCAGCACACACATCTTTAAGTACACACGTCTTAAGTACACACTTCTTCAAGTACACACATCTTCAAGCACACACGTCTTCAAGCAACAATGCCTTACAACACACGTCTTCAAGACACACACATCTTTTGCACACAATGTCTTTAAG
>NW_024739403.1:1983879-2073879 GCF_018991925.1 Homarus americanus
GAGGTACAGGTGTAGAGTGCGCAGAGTACTAACACTGAGGTAAGGTGTAGAGTACTAACACTGAGGTACAGGTGTAGAGTACTAACACTGAGGTAAGGTGTAGAGTACTAACACTGAGGTACAGGTGTAGAGTACTAACACTGAGGTACAGGTGTAGAGTACTAACACTGAGGTAAGGTGTAGAGTACTAACACTGAGGTACAGGTGTAGAGTACTAACACACTGAGGTACAGGTGTAGAGTACTAACACTGAGGTACAGGTGTAGAGTACTAACACTGATGTACAGGTGTAGACTACTAACACTGAGGTACAGGTGTAGAGTGATAACACTGAGGTACAGGTGCAGAGTACTAACACTGAGGTACAGGTGTAGAGTACTAACACTGAGGTACAGGTGCAGAGTACTAACACTGAGGTACAGGTGTAGAGTACTAACACTGAGGTACAGGTGCAGAGTACTAACACTGAGGTACATGTGTAGAGTACTAACACTGAGGTACAGGTGTAGAGTACTAACACTGAGGTACAGGTGTAGAGTACTAACACTGATGTACAGGTGTAGAGTACTAACACTGAGGTACAGGTGCAGAGTACTAACACTGAGGTACAGGTGTAGAGTACTAACACTGAGGTACAGGTGTAGAGTACTAACACTGAGGTACAGGTGTGTAGACTACTAACACTGAGGTACAGGTAGAGTACTAACACTGAGGTACAGGTGTAGAGTAATTAACACTGAGGTACAGGTGTAGAGTACTAACACTGAGGTACAGGTGCAGAGTAATTAACACTGAGGTACAGGTGTAGAGTACTAACACTGAGGTACAGGTGCAGAGTAATTAACACTGAGAGGGGTACAGGTGTAGAGTACTACTAACACTGAGGCACAGGTGTAGAGTACTAACACTGAGGTATACAGGTGTAGAGTACTCAACACTGAGGTACAGGTGCAGAGTACTAACACTGAGGTACAGGTGTAGAGTACTAACACTGAGGTACAGGTGTAGAGTACTAACACTGAGGTACAGGTGTGTAGAGTACTAACACTGAGGTACAGGTAGAGTACTAACACTGAGGTACAGGCAGAGTACTAACACTGAGGTACAGGTGTAGAGTACTAACACTGAGGTACAGGTGCAGAGTACTAACACTGAGGCACAGGTGTAGAGTACTAACACTGAGGTACAGGTGTAGAGTACTAACACTGAGGCACAGGTGTAGAGTACTAACACTGAGGTACAGGTGTAGAGTACTAACACTGAGAGGTACAGGTGCAGAGTAATTAAATACTGAGGTACAGGTGTAGAGTACTAACACTGAGGTACAGGTGTAGAGTACTAACATCGAGGTACAGGTGTAGAGTACTAACACTGAGGTACAGGTGTAGAGTACTAACACTGAGGTACAGGTGTAGAGTACTAACACTGAGGTACAGGTGCAGAGTACTAACACTGAGGTACAGGTGTAGAGTACGAACACTGAGGTACAGGTGTAGAGTACTAACACTGAGGTACAGGTGTAGAGTACTAACACTGAGGTACAGGTGTGTAGAGTACTAACACTGAGGTACAGGTGTAGAGTACTAACACTGAGGTACAGGTGCAGAGTACTAACACTGAGGTACAGGTGTAGAGTACTAACACTGGAGGTACAGGTGTAGAGTACTAACACTGAGGTACAGGTGTAGACTACTAACACTGAGGTACACAGGTGTAGAGTAATTAACACTGAGGTACAGGTGTAGAGTACTAACACTGAGGTACAGGTGTAGAGTACTAACACTGGGAGGTACAGGTGAGTACTAACACTGAGGTACAGGTGTAGAGTACTAACACTGAGGTACAGGTGCAGAGTACTAACACTGAGGTACAGGTGTAGAGTACTAACACTGAGGTACAGGTGTAGAGTACTAACACTGGGAGGTACAGGTGTAGAGTACTAACACTGAGGTACAGGTGCAGAGTACTAACACTGAGGTACAGGTGTAGAGCATTAACACTGAGGTACAGGTGTAGAGTACTAACACTGAGGTACAGGTGTAGAGTACTAACACTGAGGTACAGGTGTAGAGTAATTAACACTGAGGTACAGGTGCAGAGTACTAACACTGAGGTACAGGTGCAGAGTATAACACTGAGGTACAGGTGGTGCCTAACACTGAGGTACAGGTGTAGAGTACTAACACCTGAGGTACAGGTGTAGAGTACTAACACTGAGGTACAGGTGTAGAGTACTAACACTGAGGCTGCGTGTAGAGTACTAACACTGAGGTACAGGTGCAGAGTACTAACACTGAGGTACAGGTGTAGAGTACTAACACTGAGGTACAGGTGTAGAGTACTAACACTGAGGTACAGGTGTAGAGTACTAACACTGAGGTACAGGTGTAGAGTACTAACACTGAGAGGTACAGGTGTAGAGTACTAACACTGAGGTACAGGTGTGCACAATTAACACTGAGGTGTACAGGTAGTAGAGTACTAACACTGAGGTACAGGTGCAGAGTACTAACACTGAGGTACAGGTGTAGAGTACTAACACTGAGGTACAGGTGCAGGAGTACTCAACACCTGAGGTACAGGTGTAGAGTAATTAACACTGAGGTACACAGGTGTAGAGTACTAACACTGAGGTACAGGTGTAGAGTAATTAACACTGAGGTACAGGTGCAGAGTACTAACACTGAGGTACAGGTGTAGAGTACTACAATACTGAGGTACAGGTGCAGAGTACTCAACACTGAGGTACAGGTGTAGAGTACTAACACTGAGGTACAGGTGTAGAGTACTAACACTGAGGTACAGGTGTAGAGTACTAACACTGATGTACAGGTGTAGACTACTAACACTGAGGTACAGGTGTAGAGTGATAACACTGAGGTACAGGTGCAGAGTACTAACACTGAGGTACAGGTGTAGAGTACTAACACTGAGGTACAGGTGCAGAGTACTAACACTGAGGTACAGGTGTAGAGTACTAACACTGAGGTACAGGTGCAGAGTACTAACACTGAGGTACATGTGTAGAGTACTAACACTGAGGTACAGGTGTAGAGTACTAACACTGAGGTACAGGTGTAGAGTACTAACACTGATGTACAGGTGTAGAGTACTAACACTGAGGTACAGGTGCAGAGTACTAACACTGAGGTACAGGTGTAGAGTACTAACACTGAGGTACAGGTGTAGAGTACTAACACTGAGGGGTACAGGTGTAGAGTACTAACACTGAGGGTACAGGTGTGGAGTACTAACACTGAGAGTACAGGTGTAAGAGATACTAACACTGAGGGTACAGTGTGGAGTACTAACACTGAGGTACAGGTGTAGAGTACTAACACTGAGGTACACTGAGGTACAGGTGTAGAGTAATTAACACTGAGTGGGTACAGGTGCAGAGTAATTAACACTGAGGTACAGGTGTAGAGTACTAACAACACTGAGGCACAGGTGTAGAGCACTAACACCGAGGCACAGGTGTAGGAGTAATTAACACTGAGGTACAGGCAGAGTAATTAACACTGAGGTACAGGTGTAGAGTACTAACACTGATGTACAGGTGTAGACTACTAACACTGAGGTACAGGTGTAGAGTACTAACACTGAGGTACAGGTGTAGAGTACTAACACTGAGGTACAGGTGTAGAGTACTAACACTGAGGTACAGGTGCAGAGTACTAACACTGAGGTACAGGTGCAGAGTACTAACACTGAGGTACAGGTGTAGAGTACTAACACTGATGTACAGGTGTAGAGTACTAACACTGAGGTACAGGTGCAGAGTACTAACACTGAGGTACAGGTGTAGAGTACTAACACTGAGGTACAGGTGTAGAGTACTAACACTGAGGTACAGGTGTAGAGTACTAACACTGAGGTACAGGTGTAGAGTACTAACACTGAGGTGCAGGTGTAGAGTACTAACACTGAGGTACAGGTGTAAAGTACTAACACTGAGGTACAGGTGCAGAGTACTAACACTGGGGTACAGGTGCAGAGTACTAACACTGAAGGTACAGGTGTAGAGTACTAGCACTGAGGTACAGGTGTAGAGTACTAACACTGAGAGTACAGGTGCAAATGCTAACACTGAGGTACATGTGTAGAGTACTAACACTGAGGCTACCAGGTGTGAGTACTAACACTGAGGTACAGGTGTAGAGTACTAACACTGAGGTACAGAGTGTAGAAATGCCTAACACTGAGAGTACAGGTGTAAATGCACTAACACTGAGAGTACAGAGTGTGAAATACTAACACTCCGGAGTGTGTTGATTCTACTGTCAATTGCCCTACCATTCAGTCAATCACCCTACCATTCCAGCCAATCACCCTACCATTCAGTCAATCACCCTACCATTCAGTCAATCCCGCCTACCATTCGTAATCACCCCTACCCATTCAGCCAATCACCTACCATTCCAGTCAATCACCCTACCATCCTACCATTCAGCAATCATCCAATCATCGTACTATTCAGCCAATCATCCCTACTATTCACCCAACCACCCCACCATTCACCCCAACCACCCCACCATTCACCCAACCACCCCACCATTCACCCCAACCACCCGCCATTCACCATACCCGCCATTCACCCAACCGCCCCACCATTCACCCAACCACCCCGCCATTCACCCAACCTCCCACCATTCACCCAACCGCCCCCACCATTCTTAACCACCCACCATTCACCCAACCACCCCACCATTCACCCAACCACCCCGCCATTCATCCAACCTCCCACCATTCACCCAGCCATACGCCATTCACCCAACCACCCCACCATTCACCCAACCACCCCGCCATTCACCCATTTCCACCATTCACCCAGCCGCCCACCATTCACACAGCCACCCGCCATTCACCCAGCCACCCCGCCGTTCACCCAACCACCGCCGTTCACCCCAGCCTCCCACCATTCACCCAACCTTACGCCATTCACCCAACCACCCCACCATTCACCCAACCACCTGCCATTCACCCAACCTCCCCACCATTCACCCAACCAGCCCACCATTCACCCAACCACCCACCATTCACCCAACCGCCCGCCATTCACCCAACCACCCACCATTCACCCAACCACTTACCATTCGCAACCACCCCCCGCCATTCACCCAACCACCGCCATTCACCCAACCTCCCCACCGTTCACCCAACCGCCCACCATTCACCCAACCACCCACACATTCACCCAACCACCCCGCCATTCACCCAACCGCACGCCATTCACCCCAACCCCCACCATTCACCCAACCACTTACCATTCACCCAACCACTTGCCATTCACCCCAACCTCCCCACCATTCACCCAGCCATACCATTCACCCAACCACCCCACCATTCACCCAACCACCCCCGCCATTCACCTTTGCCCCATTCACCCAACCACCCCACCCATTCACCCAACCGCCCACCATTCACCCAACCACCCCACCATTCCCTTAACCTCGCCGATGCCATGCACCATTCACCCCAACCACCCTGCCATTCACCCAACCTCCCACCATTCACCCAACCGCCCCACCATTCACCCAACCGCCCCGCCATTCACCCAACCACCCACCATTCACCCCAACCACCCGCCATTCACCCAACCACCCCACCATTCACCCAACCACCCCACCATTCACCCAACCGCCCCGCCATTCACCCAACCACCCCGCCATTCACCCAACCACCCCACCAACTAACCCTCGTCAGCCACCCACTGGTCGTGGTCGAGGATCCTCCCTAGGCGTCAGAACTGGAGAAGTTGTCCTCGTTGCCCCGAACACCTGGGCCCCCACCTCGCGTCTCTCCCGGCTCGTACACACTTTTTATCGCCTATAAAAAGGAGATTGGCGGAGATTTCGACAGTTCTATTATTTCCCTTCTATGCACAGGAGGTTTTATGCCCCGTGGGTTGCGGAGGGTGACGCTGCTGGTCCGTAACCCCATATTGCTCTTGGTGGGTCTCCTCCGAGTGGCGTAAACTTCCCCACAGCGGTGTCTTCTACGGCGCGTCGGCCCTCTCCCTCTTCCCTCCTCTTATATTTTGTGTTGTTTGTGTGGGCCGTGCCGTGTGTTGATTAATATCTTCTGTGATGTACGTTCCGTAGTGTGTGTGTGTGTGCGTGTGTGTGTGTGTGCGCGCGTGTGTGTGTGCGCGCGTCAGCGGGCGTGCGTAATGTACCAGGGCGCACCATAGCACCAACCACTTCACGGTAGCAGTCTAGATTCGCAAACTATAACTGAATAAAGTAGATAAAATCCCATTTGTCCAAGTTTCCTTAACTACTAATGATGCATTAAGTTAAGGTTTGTAACGGTTTAGGCAAAGTTTGATTTGTCCTACAAGCAGCAGCCTTTGCGTCCTCAGGTTTGGTCACTTGCACACCGTCGTCAGCAGTGTAGTCGGCCTAGTGAGGCCGCCAGACTGAGCAGATTGATACACCTCGGGGTCTCTCCTGTACATATTCCCTCGACTGCGACGTAACTAGAAGTTAGCACAGTAGAACTGTTGGCACAGGGCTACGCTACACACCAGTGTCTCGTCTCTACCGCTGATAACAGACTCTGGTGATTTTAGTTTGGTGTGACAAACAATATTAAAAAAAATACTACCACTTGTTGTAATTTTCCCTTATTAGAATAAGTAAAGCATGGCGAGTTATGTCGTCAGGGGCGGGCGTCTGACTCGCTCAGTTTATTGAGGAAGACTGACAAAGCAGGAAGTGTGTGTACGCTAACACTGTCTGTCCCCTCCGCTTTGGGCATTAAGACTGTATGGCCTTGGAAATGGGCGCGTAGGCGTGGGCGTGACGAGGCCAGACGTCGACTATGGGCGTGGGCAACACAACACCTCCAATCTGGTCTCACGCTTGGCCTCACACCTCCCTCCCTCACCACTAATGATGAGGCACTCGTGTTAGGCCGGGGTGTGAGGACACTACATGTACACATCTCTCTTCCACTGTAACAGATACATTTACATGTTTCTCTCGTGTATTGATACACTTGTGTACAGTCTTGATGTTCCTTGACCTATACCTTCATATTTTCCTTCAGACCAGGGTTAAAATGTGCATTGATTTTCTGTACTGTATGATAAACACGTGTATCTTCTGTCAGTCATACGCTGGTGGAGGTGAACATTTTTATCTGATATGGAAATAATACCTATCCACAATATGTATCTCAGTCGAAAGCTAATTATATTGTGGACACCTTCCTTCTCCCAATCACTGTCAACACTTTTACTCGGAATTCACTTTGCTCGCATTACACTGCTGCCCCGCACACTACAGCTCATCTACTCGCTACCTGCTCGACATTCACCCAACACACAAATCCTCAAAATTCCACAATAGATCTCGGGGAGCGACGAGCAGTTTTTGCTGATTAACTGAGGTCTCTTAGCTTCACATCCCTGGCGGGCGGAGGCTACAACAACACCCAACTGCTGTCGTTTAGTTTTACACCTTCAGGGTAAGCGTTACCCATTAATGGAAATGTCATTTAGAGACTGTACATCTTTTTATGAACTTTTTAAGTTAGCTCTAACAAACAGGTCGACTTCTCAGCCATGCATTAGTGATAAAAAATCGTCCTTGAAAGCCATAACTTATAACTAAATATGCACGTGAGTGGGCGGTACTACACTGTTAAGTATTAAAGGTTGTACTGTATGTAACCCTTGTTGTTAGTTGCTCCACACTCGAAAGATACATAAAAGTGATAACCATGAAATTAAAAATCGAGAAACAGGTTATTCCCGCTGTCGCTAATTGGTGTTAACAGAGAAGATATAAGACAAAAGTCATAGTGCCTTGAATTCATGGCCTTTTTTTAGTGGGAGAGTCGACGATGTTTACGTTCTCAAGTGGTAAATCTTAAAAAATAAGCTCAAACTGTGTGTCCTGATGTACCTGCAGTTGTTATATGTGAATTGTGTTCAACAGGTTTTGACCCAATTATACTCAACACGTCAACGACAAGGGTCTTTATTGTCCTGCACAAACCAAAGTCGCTCCTATGAGCGATTACAATATATATATTGGAAGTGGCTCTTATTAATTGGCAAGATTTTGTATGTACCAGAGGATGTTAGTCCGATTATTTCATTATCTCTTTATCTTTGTTTTAAGTCAGTAAGTGTTGCAGTATTTAAATTTTTATTTCTTCCAAATCCTCTTATTCCCACCGTAACAGCGGGATGTTCATGATTAGTCTGTTAAACAATGGCCGTAAACGATATGTGTAGTAACAGATGCTTTTCTTGTGTTTCAGAAGAGACCCCAAGGCGTCGGCGTCGTCGTGGCCCGGCGTCGCCCGTGAGCGGCGGCCTCTCTGTAGCCGGAGCTGAGCCTCTCAAAACTCCTGACGTGGTGCGTCATGTGGTGTCGCGCCTCACGCCCCCAACCAGCCCGCCCACCCATCCGCCCGCCCAGCCCTCGCCGCCGCCCACACGCCGCCACCCGTCCCCACAGCCCACTGCCCCAGCCCATACTTTCCAGCCCATCCAGCCAGCCCTACCCCACGACACAACACACTCGGCGCCCTCCACTCTCGACTCACGCTCAAGGTTTGCACAAGAAGGTGAGTCTCGGTCCACTGAAACTCGCCGAGTGAACAGCTCTCTCGGGGAACGCTCCGAGACTGAAGAAGGGACGGTGCGGAAGGTGCCGCCCAAACTAGCACCGCTGCGGAAACCTGAAATCCCTGATGTACTGCGGCCTAAAGATACGACTGGACTAGCTTCCCCAGGGGTGGTCAACACTCCCCCTAACTCCAGGCCATCATCTGTGGTGCTCGAGAAGCCACCACTAGCCCCTGAAGGACTGAGACCCGCTAATATTCGTTCATCTCTCAGGAAGCCTAACGATACTGGCACATGTTTTATGGCAGCTCGTCGGGAGAAGCGTGACGAAACGAAACCCGAGAACATCTTCCGAGAACTTCAACAACGACCCAGGAAGGGAGATAGACTCTCAAAATCAGACATGAATTTGAAAATTGAGTCCAGTTACTCTGGGAAGCAGAGTGATCCATTAACCCCTGGAGGTTCAGATCTTGAGGCTTCTGGAGCCTCTTCTTCACCAACAGCGTCAACACCTGGCGCCACCATCAACTCTGAAGAAGTTATGAGTAGTCGCTTGGAGGCGCTCACAGCTCGAGCAAGAGAGACCATGGAGCGGGTGGACCGTCTTGCTGATGACAGTCCACCACCACCTCCAGAGTCCAGCCCACCCGAGGACAGTGCTGACAGTGTAGTTCACGAGTGTGAGGAATATCTTACCGTGAATGCTAACCGGAAAGACTCCAGCGGTAGTGTTCGGCCTCGAGATATTAGTATAGCTGATACACGCAGTGACAGGCTACAGGCTCCAACTGCCATGAAGGGTGTTATTTCAGACACGGGTCAGAAAAACTGGGTCGGGGGCTCTGAAGGACGTGGTAAAGAAAGTAAGCGGTTGGCTATGGAAAAAGAAATGAACAGAGATGTTAAACGTGATGTTAGCCAAGTAGCAGTGCAAGAAAAAGTTACTGCTGCCTCCGCTGTACCTTCAGGGCCCCCGGATCATGGTGCCTTTAACAATGACAGTGCAAATCCTCCTCCTGAAGAAGTAGTACATGGTCTTCAGCATGAAGGATATGAAGATGAAGATCTTTGTTCTCCCGACTCATCACAAATAAGAAGTCCTGAACATCATAGTAACAAACGTGGTTCAAGACGTTGTTCGCTAGATGAAGATTCTCCACGAACTAACTCTCCCGATCCACAGTCTATACTCAAGCACCGCTCTTCCCGTGAGGATGTTACAATCGATCGTCCTACGACACCAGAACCACATAGCATACTAAAACGTAAAACGAGTTCCCGCACATCAAGTATAGATACGGTAGAAGGCGAGCCAAGGCCTATCCTAAAAAAGAAGAGTAGCATAGAAGAGCTTGATCACTTTGAACCAAGACCTATATTGAAGAAAAAATCGTCCACCGATGACGAGCTTGACGATAGACCTCGCTCAATCCTTAAGGGTGGACGCAGTAGAGAGGACCTTGATCGTGCAGAAGGTGTCATATCACCAAACCCTATCCTCAAAAGGTCACCTCGTTGTGATAGTGAAGGAGAAGGGGAGTTACGACCAATTTTAAAGAGGCGGGACACAACTGATGGTGTAAGACTCAGACTTCATGTGTCTGATGGGGAAGATGTGGATGGTGAAGTGCCTAGTGTGAGAGTAAGAAGTGACTCTGCCCCTGAGGCTGTGATACGTATAAGAGGGCGCTCTCCTCCTGCACCATCCGCTACTCCCTCGCATGGAATTTTAAAGAAACGTGGAGCACATTCACCGGGCCGTTTTGATCAGATGGACAGTGAACTGGGAGCCATCCTGCGTTCTCGTAGATCATTAGGTCCTGATGAAAAAGACATGGAGAACGATGCATCAAATCGGCCTGTTAGTCCATCCCTTGGGGCACTGATAAAGAAAGAAGAATCATCTGTCAGATCAAGTGAGCGGCCACTGAGTGTAGCTGAGAGAGTTGCTGGCATGGAAGCAGCACGACAGGAACCTCTTCCCCCACAACGCTCCCCGACTCCTACCCGAAGCCCTGGCGCTAGGCCCAAGGTTATGCCGTCCTTCCTTGACCGTTCTCCGACACCCACTGACAAGGAGAGGTAGGGTGACAAGTAGTAATGTTAGATTAGTTCAGTATTACAATTTTAATTAACAGCATAAGAAACTAATGTATTGAGTATTTGTAACTTTTCTTTAAATTAAAAGTACTGTACAGTCTCTGTACGTCTCAAATATCTACTTTCTGATGTTTAACTCTTAGGATTATTTTTTCAAAGGATGTTTGCATCTTAGCATCAATAATTGTTAGCAGTTTATTATGGCTTTTGTTGAAATTGTTTCTTATAATTAAGAACAGCTTATCTCTTGTTTCCCATATTACAGTAATATAAATATGAAGTAAAAAAAAATGTCCTTGTTATGTCCTTGTTCACAACTTAAAACCCCTTTCTCATATTGAGGATTACTGGAAAGTCAGGTTCCTCTGTACAGTATCTTGTATTTTTTATACTCAGTGATAAATAGGCTGTATAGAGATAAGATTCAGCCTTTTTTTTAAGACAGAATTCAAGATACTGTTGAGATTGTTTGGTACGTACACAATCACTGTTGTATCCCCAGAAAAGTTGTACAAATTCTTAAATTCAAGAAGAACAATGAAGATGTGCTATTCACTTATTTTGTTACAGTAATATGTATTCAGAGACGTTTTTTTTATTTGTTTTTTCAGGGATACTCGAAGAAACAGTGCCTTTGGCCTGGTAGCGGATTCCTCACCTGCTGACAGTGTAGAAGCCATTAATGAAGCATTTTTGGACCGTCCAGTAGTTGAAGCTTTCAACTGTGCCATGTCTCCTGGCTGTGACATCACCCCAGACACCCCTTCTTCAGTATCACAAAAAGCTGCCTTCTTTGCACAAGTAAGAACATACGTTTCCATGCGGTCCTACTAATTACCCAAATGTACCCAAATGTAGCCAAATATAGCCGCAATGAAGTCAAATAATGGTCCTAGATGAATAAATCGGACTGCCAATCACTTCTCGACTAGTATTTGGTGTCAGAAAGTAAAAAAAAATTGGTAAACTTAATTTAATCTGAGTTAATAGATCGCGTGCATGTACCGACGGAGCGAGGAATTACCCTAATGTACCCAAATGTAGCTGCAATGAAGACAAATGATGGTCGTACAAGGGTAATTCGGGTTGTGAATCACTTCTCGATTATTATTTGGTGTCATAAAGTAAAAAAAAAATTGGTAAACTTAATTTAATCTGAGTTGTGTTGTGTTAGGTTAGGTTAGATTAGGTTAGGTTAGGTTAGGTACATGCACTTGATCTATTAACTCAGATTAAATTAAGTTTACCAATTTTTTGTGACTTCGTGATACCAAATACTAGTCGAGGTTAGGTTAGGTTAGGTTAGGTACATGCACTCGATCTATTAACTCAGATTAAATTAAGTTTACCAATTTTTTGTGACTTTGTGACACCAAATACTAGTCGAGAAGTGATTGGCAGTCCGATTTATTCATCTAGGACCATTATTTGACTTCATTCCGGCTATATTTGGGTACATTTGGGTACATTTGGGTAATTAGTCGGACCCTTTCCATGTGTTTTTAATTTACATCTCATGACTTTTTACACTTCATTCAATGCCAAATGCACTTCCAATAACACCCATAACCTGTGCAGGTTATGGAATGGATGTTACAGTTCTGTTCTGTACTGCTTACTGTATATGATATTGAAACTTACACCTATTTGAAATTTACACCATGAAGGTTGTATTTGATGATGCTTAGAATTGTTACATTTGTGTAGGGGTACAGTACCTGAGTTACTGGTAATACTACCAATATATAACTAAGAGGCTTAGTTTGCAGTATCGTATATCTACACTGCCTCTAATGAGCCATCTGACCAGTGGGACTTACTTTCACACTTATGTACATATTTCATATAAATCTCAGCTCATAAAATATACCCTGGTACAGTATCTCATTGATTAAATATTTGCTTACTATATACGATTAGTTTATTGAATGAAATGGTTGTACAGTATTATTACTGTAATACTGTACAGTATAGTCTCGATTTACGCGGATTTCCTTTACGCGGTTGGTCATTTACGCGGCACCTGGCCAGACCGGCAATTATTAGTTACGCGGTACATTCCATCATTTATGTGGGAAGCGGCGCGGGCAGGGTGCGCACTAGGTCGCCCAGTCAACAAAACATTACTGAGTTCTTCACCCGCCACCCACCACAGCCAGACCAAGTCAGTGATAGTGAGGATATGGACTTTGAGGGGTTTGACAAAGAGGCCCTGCAAGCCTCTGTGGTGGATAGTGATACATTTGATACAAGTGATACAGGTGAGGGCCAATAATCTGCCCTCTGCCTCGGAACCAACCCCCCATTCCCGTGTACCCAGCCATCTCTTCTACTAACGTGAGTGTTAAAAAACCTAATATTATTGATATTTCTCTTAAATATTAATTGTGTGCATACCATCATAAAATTAAGATGTTCTTTTTACTACAACGTACGTATTGTGTCGGAAAAAGGGTAGTCTGGGGGTCGGCCCAGTCTCTATTTCAATTAATCCCATATGTTCTGTTATTTCGTTTACACGTTTCTCGTTTTACGTGGACCTCCACAGGTTTGATTGACCGCGTAAACCGAGACTATACTGTATATACATAACAATAATGTAGTCAAGACAGACAACCACGAACGAGACATTTCATAATTTTAGTCTTTATGGATTGCCTGAAAATTAGCCCTTGAGTCCTCGCCTGAAGAGTCCCCCCCCCTCCCTCCCCCCAAACTTAGCCACCCTGAAACTATCTGGGGGTTCATCTTCAGGTCATCCACCAAGGCTAAAAATACGAAATTCCTCACTTGTGATCTCAGTATTGGTCATAACTACATCTCTGATACAATGGCTAATGAGTATATTGGCTGTGTTTTTTGTGCCAGTTTTCAAGGTTTAGGATGTAAATTTTATATTAGTGTGTGAGAAGCCATAGTATAAAAAAGAATACAGTAATATTATTGTTGGTTTCATTTCATGTTTATGGCCTCTAGTTAAACTAACTTTACTTGATTAAAATATATCAGTGCACATAAGAGGAAACAGTATAATGAGATATTGACATTGAAACCTCAGTACTGTAATTGAATTGAAGATGAATTTACCCCCCCCCCGCCACACACACACATGCATGTATAGTACACATGCACATACTGCATATACAGTGTACAGTATAGTACATTACAGGTACTGTACATTGTATTAATATGTGGGTTAATGATTCAATTCACATTAACACAATGAACAAATGCAGAACTTTATTTTACAAGCTCTTTTCACATAAATGTTGTTTCCACATGAAAAATTCATCAGCCAATGTCTTGACATCATTTTCTTGGCAGACCCTAACAGTTACAACATATGGCATTACGTACATATGAAAATGTCTGCTTTCAAGAAGTCTTCCGAAAAAGTATTTCAAGATAACATATGTACTGTACATAACAAATGCTGAACTGTGTACAGTACTGCTCGTATATACAGTATACAGTAGTAAGGCAATTGTGTAAATTCCCTAATCATATTATTCAAAGGCTGGTGTTAATTCACTTTATAGTAAAGCAATTCGTGCTCTGTTTTATTGCTGGTTTGATCCCAGTGAACCTGATGAAGGTAGCATGGAATGAAAAATAATGGTCTTGATTGTTTTTCACAGTCCAACACTGTATGTCCATTACCGGTATGTGAACTTGAAGACTGTAGAAATAGAGAATTCACTATACAGTGCTGTATGTTTACTTTTGTAACTTTGATTCTCTTATTGGACTTAAAATGGAATTTAAAATTCATGGAATATTTTCAGTTGGAGCGTGAACAGAAGAGTGTGCCTGACAGTGCTCCTGCTGTTCCCAGTCGTAGTGCTCGTTTCACCAGCAGAAGAGACCGGGGAACCAGGTACATAAATATAAATATTTTTTCTTTTGAATATAGTTCTATTAACTCCTTAATATTCTTCTAAATTTTTAATATCAAATAAAAAAAGTGTAGATCTGATGATATTTTGTCTAGTTTTTAAATATACAGGTACTGCATGTATATCAATACTTACGTAGAAACTTCTAAAAACAATAGTCAATGTGCTGAGATGTTTCACATTAGAAATAATAAGATTTATGTCATTTTCCTAGATTTGAGCAGATAGCGAACTTCTTTGAAATGTAAGAAAACTGGTATTTTTTTGCGTAATTGTAGATCTTGTGAAGTCCTGTAATATTCATTGCAGCGCTATTCTTTCTATTGGCACTTAGTAGGTTAAAATTTTAGAAATCCTCTTTATTCACTCAAGTAAAGTATCTATTAGAGTATAGTACACTGCAATAAAACATGATGCTTATCATTAAGAATAAAACAACTACAGTAATAGATTGTGATGGTCTTCTGTCACTGCCATAGCACTAAGCTTTCACATACAGTTCATTAGTTCTTGCACTAGTTACAATGTATCTTCAATCATTTTAAACCAGTGCACTGTAATGCTTGTTTACATTCCAAAATTAAATGCATTTACACTCAGTAAAAAAGTATCTTTACAATTCTTGTAGGAAACAAAATGACACCACGAATGAAGGTTTTTGATAAAGGCTCATGAGGCATATTGTCATTCACCAATGAACTAATTTTATGTTTTGAATGAAATAACTAAATTAGGCCTACCATAATAGGTAGGAAATGTCTCACAATCATGCCTACCGACACTAGCGAGACAACAGGATTGTTCAGTTACAATTCATCGGACCCCTCCTGAAAGATACTTTTTTTTTACCGAGTGTACATAACAATAATCGGTCCTGAATCACAAAGTCAACTTAATGCTATTAGGGTTTGTAATTTCCCATGTACATTCTAATAATTGCTGTACTGAACGTCATAAATGAATTGTAGATTTAGATAGGACCAACTTACATGAACAAACAGTAATGTTATACAGTATTGCATTATTAAAATGTTTACCCTTTAAGAACTTTACTGATTTACAACTTCTTTCATAAAGTTTTTGTTAACAGTGAATTAATGAATATATTTTTGCAATGTATTTTTGATATTGTTATTGTGTGTGGCAGGCATGCAACACAGCCTGTAACAGATGATGAGGTGAGCCAAGCTGCAAGGCTGGCTGATGCTTCAGATTCTGCTTCAGCCTCTCATGATTCAGATTCAGCCCCACCACGTAGAGGCTCACGTGAGTACTGTATTCCAGAAACATGCTTACAGCTTGATGTGTTGGAAAGAAAGGTGACAGCTTCACTTGTTAATGATAATAAAGATTAATGCAAATACAGTACAGTACAGTATTAACAAAAAGGAGGAAAGAAATAAAGGAGGTGTCACTCTTTCACACCAGCCCATGTGCTCTATTTGCAAATGATCACAGATGATCACTGAAAAGCTTGATATTTGATTGCATGTGCATGTGTTATCCTAGGCTGCCAGGCGACCACTAGCCACTGTGCTAAGCTGTGGCCTCTAACACCAGCAGTGATGTCATGAGTTACTGGCAAAATGAAGCTCTTGTCCTATGCTGATACCAATGTTTGCTCTATGGCACATAATCCCATTCTAAACATGTATAATGAACATCCTGGACAATCAACACAATCTGGAATAATATATTTGACTTTGTACAATACTGTACTTAAATTCTTTCCAGTTCAAAAGACTTTAGCCACAATAACAAAACGTGAAAAAACAAAAACATAATTGATTCAAAACATTGCATGCTCATTTGGTTTGGTATGATTTTGGACACAAGCTCATATATTTTACAGATTTAGATGTAATTTAACATTAGACAAATAAAATTACAAGAATATGGATCAAACTTAAATATATATGCAGAAAACACTTTTACCCTTAACTTTAGAGAATGGCTTTACCATCAATGTGGTTCATTTAGTCATCCAAAACTAGCAACTGTTAAGTGAGAATGAATCGTGTTGCTGAAAAGCCTTGTCTCTACCTAACCCATCCTTGAGGTTAACTTGCCTAACCCCATATCCCTTGACCTGCCCTGGCCCAATTTGAACTCCTGTGTTCCACTAACCAGTGCCATGGAAGAGTGGCACACAAGGAGAGACTAGTAGCAGTCAAAACAGCACAGACAAGAGTAGCAGCAGTAAAAGTGTGGGTGCCCGTGTGGCCCTCTGGACAAAGAGACTGGATGACGAGCGTAGAGCAGTTCCACCTCTTGATGGTGCCCAGGGCATACGACGTCGTTCCCGTTCTGCACGCTTCAAGACACAGCCGGTGACACTGGAGGAGGTGGCCCATGCACATGCCCTTAACAGCCAGGCCGTCAGCACCCCCACAGGAACCCCTGAGGAACAGGAACTAGGTACTAACAAGCACCCACCCCCACCCCCAACTGGACAGAATGGTGGCTTCTTGTATACATTCTACCAGTACTCTATTTTGAAACTGCTCTTGAATAGTATAACTTAAACCTGAACTTTTCTCCTGTTTCCACTAGTATAAGCTTAAATAGTTTTCTTTTTAACATTAGACTCAAGTGCAGTTTCAGAATCAAGTATACAGTGGCATGTTGCATATGTTGAGCATTATTGTGCATGGTAATAGTAGTTAACAATTTATATATGGACTTGACTTAACAATTATACTTCTTCTTAATTTGCTATTGACATTTTCTACAGGACAATTTTTCCTTTTTCGTAATGATGCATCTTTTATGGAGTGCATGACTGTAGCTTGTATTTAGGAAGTTATATTGATTCCAGTTCTTTGTCACATTAAAATCAACATTCACTGTTTTTTTTTATATAATTTGAATCCTGTATTTTGTTTTTATCTTTTGTGGTTCTAAAGTCAATCTAATTTATTATACAGTAGTATACTGTACTATTACCAGGAATGACTACAGTATACCAGTACACTTAAATTGGGGTATAATTTATTATAGAAATCTCATTAGATGTTACACTGCAGCCAAAACAGTTACACAACTCTCATATAAGACATTGACTCCATTGTACAGTACACACGTTCATCGTTCAGTTAAGTCATGCACCGTGTTTATGACTACAATACTACACTAGAACTTTTTCATCATTGTACATATTAATCCCTCAAAATAGGATTCTCTTCAAGTAAAATTTCTATAAAATTGTAAAAGTATTTATTTATATTTATATGCTGTATATAGCACACTATATATACAGTACCTGTATTATCATTTCTAAAAAGAGAGAAGTTGATTACTAACACATTTTACAGAATTGAACACCTGTATATACGTATACGTTAATTGTACCGTGAATGTTGTCCAATATACTGTAACTATTAGAATTTTGTTCTGTATTGTCTATTACAGTTTTTATTCCCAGTCAAAATCTGCTATAGGGAGAGTCCCCATTATTCACAGAGGTTTCGTACTTAAGAGTTGGGATGAATACTGAAACAACTAACAGGAATATTTCCAGTAAGAATTAATGGAATAGGTGGGGGGGGGGGAACATTTCTATTTATCAGTGATAAAAAATAATTTCATAAGGTTAGGTTAAATGTTCTAATTTGTTGCCACTGTATTCTATAACTGCCATACACAGAATAAACAAGTACAGTACCTTTAATTACTTTTGAAAACTGTAGTTTTTTACACTATAAAGTTCTATGTTTTCTGCCCTCATACTTAAGCTCACTCCTTAGACTTAGCATATACTTTGGACCCATGATGGATAAAGGGGAAACAAATAATGGAAATCCCCTGTACAGCACTGTACATCTTAGTCATTCATGATACTGTACTAGTACAGGGTAGTCATAGTAAAGTACAGCATTGCTTTTGGAATATAATTTTTTTTAAAGAAAACTATAAACATACAGTCTCGCATAAAGATTATTCCCAAAAAGTTAGATAAAATTGCAGTGAAAATTACTGAACCAGTGGTAGGTCTTCGTCATTGCTTCCCTCCTCCCCCCTTTTATTTTGCTCATAATTGAAAAACAGTAGTGCTGTATACTGACCCTTCATGTCATTATCAATGTCCTTCATCACAAACTGATTCCCAGTAGAGAAAGATTATACTGTATGTTGGAAGTGGGAAGAATTGTTCTTTTACATGAAATAATTAAAAATCTCTTTGAACTTCATAGTTTACAAAATTCTGCACTCAGTTGTTTGTCTTCATAGTTTACTAAATTTTTCAGTCAGTTAATATACAGTACAGTATAAGTAAGTGCCCTATAAATCTTTTTCTGAAATATTGCAGGACAGTCCAGAAAAAAAAACACATCCACAACATATGTACTACAGTACACTAGTACTTTTATTTTTCTAGTTCCTCTTCCACATTTTTCTTTCTGATAATTCCTTAGTGTTTAGTAATATTACTTTCAGTCTTTCTTTATATTTATTTACACTAACTTAATTTAGACAAAGAGTTTTTAGTCATTCTCTATATATATCAATACCACATAACTGTTACGTCTTTTTCCTTTCTCAGTCTTTCCCTTCACAATACCTGTACCTCTGTCTCTCATGTTGCTAACTCTGTCCACTGTATGAACTTTGTATCCCTCCTTTAGAAAAACTTTGTCAGCCCACATTATGCTGTTTCATACTTACCGCATGTGCCATCAGCATAAAATAAGTCGCCATTCTACTGCTGATGGCATTAATTTATAGATCACATGAAGATTACCCCCAAACTAGTTTCACCTGAATGCTAACCTAACCTAACCTTATCTAACATAATATAACCTAACCCCCCTCAGGTAGCATTATGGTGTTTATCCAACAGACTAAATAAGCTGGGGTAGGGGTGCTTATCTTCAATTGGTTTTTTCCCCAAAGCCCCTTTCTTGCTACATTATGGGGTGGCAAGAACTAAAAATAAATGCACTCTTTCTTCATTTACTGTCTTTCATTCTTTCCAACTGTTGTAACATCTTTGTTCTCCATCTTCAACAAGGCCCCAAGATATCTACAGTATCTGATTTATACCCATCTTTTTGCACAACTTCACTTATCGTGCATCTGTCCATCTCCTGTGTGTTCCACTCTCCTTCATACTACAGTACAATATCTGTCTTATTAATTTTTTCCTGACCTTTGGCAGTAAGCTTGTCTTCTAAAATTATTTCTGATGTTTCAGTTTTCATTCTACTCTACTTGCTGGGGTTGTATGAATCCAAGCACCTAACACCCAGGACAAGCACATTTCTGCCAGTGGACAAGTGTCCAACATCAAAATTTAAGTTTCAGACATGTACAAATTTTGAACAAGTTTATTGCAATCAATCATGTTTTTAGTTTCAAAATGCATATTACGCTATATATTTCCTTGTTAATATGATCTATAACTTAATATTTAAATTGGATTACCATAGTTCTGACTTAAATGTTTGATATGAAATATCTTAGAACAAGTGTAATAGTATTTTTCCAGGTACATTTACCTTGGACAAATGTACACGTGTTAAAAAAAAAAGTATCCCAACCCTTGCTGTACTGTACTTTACTTTCTGGAACTCAGGATGAAGTATTTTGAGATACAATATTACCTGGGTATGATGAGGTGCTGGTATGCCTGCCCTCCTTAACAGAAACTTCTTTATGTTGGAGGTACAGTACCAGTCATTTTGTGGGTTTCCTGGGATATATCATTTCTATGTCTGCCTTTCATTTCATTTAGATGATTGTTGGAGAAGGAATTGGCCATAACACTGATATACATGTACCACTTCGGTTTTGATTGTGTGAAAAAAAAAAGTCGAATCCTATGAATCCCAGGTACTGAGACCTTCATTCATGCTTCAAGATCCTGTAACTGAAGAAGAATATGCATGGATATCCATAAGGGTATGGCTATGAATTACCATAAATTGACATGGCCAAATGGCAGAGGAGAAATACCAATTAATCTCTAATTATTTCAATCAGCCCTTTTGCAATACTGTACTGTACTGTAGTCAAATTTATATCAAGTATATAAGCTGGGAAAGATTTTAAAGAATTGTCAAGAACGGGAGTGTAAATACTGTACTGTAATGTTACCCAGTAGGCAAACTAGAAATTGGATTGAGAAAGCTTTTTTCTGGATCTGATTCAAAATTGGAAATGAAACGTGATTCTTACACTAGAAAGAAAATTATGGTGAATATCGTTCTCATAATAATAAGACTAATAAAAATACTGTGCTTCTGTGACGAAAGAAACAGTGATTGGACAACATTCATGTTTAAAGAGTAGTTTTGATAAGAATTTCAAAGGTCATGTTCTTACTTTTGATTACTAAATATTTCTGGTGTGTTTGCTGTATGAGTCTATCAGTTAATTTTTCCTAATAGTACACACATTTACTGTACACACAGTGGTGTGCATGTCCACAGACATACACAACACACAAAATAAACAAATTTTGATTTTTTTTGCTATAATTTTCAACTTTACAGTATTGTATTGTGTCATTTTTGAGTCGTCTTTGTCAGAGTTTTGCATTACAATAATTGAGCTCTAAGAAGTAGACAACAACAGGGAAATATTTACATTCTGTTCAACTTACCGGCTCTCATTCTTTGGCCCGGTGCTAATATGTCCTTTAAAATCAGCGAGTGGTTTCCGTGCTGCTCGTGATGCTGTGTTAAGGAATGCTGCAGAGGTGATGCAGGGTCTGACTCCTGGCTCTTCACCAAGACGACGTCCTGGGAGTAGAAAGACTTCACTCAATGAGCCTGATGAGGAATATTCTTCAGATCCAGTACGAGGTATGTACAGTATACAGTACTGTATATATGTTTTAAGATTTTGTGTTAGATGTCATCAGTCTTTTACGGGAATTATATCCAGTTTTCGCTTACTGGTAAGAGCTTTGGTTGTGTAGTGTAGATTCTGTGTGTGAGAGCCTTTCTGCATACTTATGTGCTTATTTTTTTTTGGCGAATGGAATTTAGCTTTTGTGATCTCCAGGCTGCAGTTATGATATGGAAAAGCAAAAAAAAAAGAAGTTTTTCTTTAACTGTGGTACTGTATGTATAACTCTGGATCTCTCATTATATTATACTGTATGTTCATAGTTGTTTATCAAACCATTCTAAAATGTGTGGTTGAGCATTACTGTACATTCAAACACACTGCTCTCTTCATTGGGAGCCAATGATAAAGATGGTCTGTTCTGTGTACAGTACCATATTACACCGATTGTTAGTCCAAATTGGAGGAAGCTATCAAAGATCACAAAAAAGGTACTGCATAACATTGGAAGTAGGATAGTTGTAGTCAGAATTTGAACAAGTGGAGAAGAATATTCCTGCCCAAACTGAGATGATTTTACAATATGTCTGTAAATGTGAGTTGGCAATAGAAAGGGTATCCAGCCATGAAACCTGTTTCAAATTTGCTTGATGGCAACTAAGACACCAGAGCAGTGTCTTTCCCCTGGTCTTTGCTGCTGGGTTGGTTCTAGGCATCGGGATCGCTAATGCACCAGTACCTGTGTTTGTGGTGATGAGCTGTGGTTTGATACCCATCTCCAAACATTACTTGAATATGACAGTACAGCCCATAGTCCTAAGTAAACCTGTTACACACAAGCCATCCACACGCTGTACTGTACCTACAAAATAAAATGGAAGCGAAGTGGAGCAACCTGACAATAGCTGGGTTTACAGTTGGAAGTCTGAATGTTGGCACTTTACAAGGAAGAGTGGGTGAGGTTGTTGAGATATTGAGCCATTGAAAGGTGGATATCTGCATTATACAGGAAATTAGGCAGAAAGGAGAATCAACACTGTTGGTTATAATACTGGTAAGAATTAAAGGGAGTGATTTTGGATCAGGTGTTAAAAACTGAATGCAAGAATTTTGGTTTTGAAGCAACCGGTAGGCAAGAATCTGGCAGTATCTGTTGTATCTGGATGTGCCTTACAAGTTGGGCTAAGTAAGGAAGAAAAGGACAAGTATCAGAGCTTGTTGAAAGGGAAATTGGGTGGTGACTTGCATGGCTATGTCGGTGAACACATCAGGATATGAAGATGTGCATGGTGGAAAAGGTTTTAGAATAAGGAATACTGAAGGTAAAAGAATACTGTAGTACTGTTCTTGAGTTTGGGGATGCATTGAATAAAGTTTTATGCAACACATTGTTTAAGAAGAAGGTAAGTGGGCTGATCACTTGTGAGTAAAATATCCATACAGTATTGATAACACACTTGTCAGGAAATCTGTCAGGAAGCTTGTTAGGAATGTAAGGTGATAGCCAGGGAAGAATGTGCCTAGCAGCTTAGACTGCTTGTTGTTGACTTGTTGCTATTAAAAGAGAAAAATTAGGTGTTTGTTTTCTGAAGGAGATCATGAAAATTCAAGGAACCGAATGTAATGGAACGATACTACAGTATACTGAGCTGAGGAGAGTGGAAACAGTCATTGACAGTGTGAAGGGTAGTGTATCGAGTTGCTGAGCCACATTAAATGATAGTCTGTTAAATGGTGTTGACAGGGTCTGTGGCTGGATGAAAGCAAAGCATGCATTAACATGTTCATGGAATGATGAATTGGATAGATTGATAAAGGAGAAAAGAAGATTGTATGTGGCATAGATATGTGGTGATAAATAAGAGTTCAGTATCTAGAGGCCAAGCACAGGGATAGAAGTGATATTTACAATACAGTACTAAGAAGCATGAATAGGATACATTGGTGGATAAGTTGAGTAGTTCTGATGCTAGGGGTGAAGTATACAGAATACAGTCAAGATAAATAATGAGTAGAAACAAGGACGTGGTTGTTGGTAATGAGGAAATTAAAGATACTTGGAGAAAATATTACAAATGTCTGCTGAATTGGGAATTTGAGTGGAATAGTTAACCAGTACAAGGTCTATGCCCAAGGATTCAAAGTGAATTGGTGAAGAAAATTATTGACTAAATGAAGGCTGCTGGTAGCTTTGGAATAGTTGCAGAAAAGTTGAAAACATCAGTCGATGGTGGCTTGACAGTGGTAAGTGAATTGACTCGTGCAATTATGATTCAGTGAATGGTATTATTCCAGCTGACTGGCAGAAGAGTGATTGTGAATACAGTACTGCACAGGACTGACAAGAATAAAAGTGATGCCCTTGAATGTGGAAACTACAGAGGCCTAAAGCTGTTTGGTCAGGTTATGATAGTTGTGGAAAGAGTGATTGAGAAATTGATAAGATGGAGATAGGACATTAATCAAATACAGTTTGGGTTCACGCTAGGTAGGGGGCTACCGTGGTAATAATTCGACAGGGACCCACATGGGGTAGTATATACAATAGTGACAAAAAGAAAGTTAAGGGTTGAGGAGTGCCATACCGGTATTCAAATGGTTATGGCATTGTATGAGGACACAAACATCAACCACAGCCAGTATCATGCTATTTATAAAATTATGGGCCTGCTATTATTCATCCATTTATTTGTGATGTACTGTAGTCATAGCGCGTGGTAAACATTTATTACGTTTTAATGAATAAAAAAAACCTCGGGTACAGGATAAATTAGAAGGTATTATTATTTATGTATATAATGCCGTCACCGTGATAGTTGATAAAGAATAATTATTGCCATAGTAAAAAAAAAAGTGGCAGAAAATATTATGTCCACCGTACTGGTAAATGATGAGTCATGGTAGACACCTTCCCTACATGACAGTACAGTACCATTGTTAACGCGACCCTCTTGTTAAGTCAGAACTTTATTATAAAAGCTTTACATATATTAATCTTTACGTTGTTTCGTGAAAGGAAAATTAAGCGTATAAAACGGCACACACACACACATCCATGGGAAGGTATTGATAAGGAATTTTATGAAGCGAGTTGTGTGGAACAATAATGAGATGACTCGCCCTGTTCATTCACTAGTAGCAGTGGTGTTGGCCTACAAAGTCGCTGGTCAAACTGGTTGAACTTAATTCCGGCTCGCACTAAAGTCATGTTGCTGACGCTTTCGTTCATTAATGCGTTGAATTTACATAGTAATAGTGCGGGCCCTTACTCCTACGACCATAAACTCATTTTTGTTGAAGCAGAGAAACATTATCGTATGTTCAGGTTCTCTGTATATTTTTGTTGTTGTATTATCTTTGCCTCTCCCGAAACTATGGATGAGAGTTCCTAAGAGACTTAACAGTAATATAGACATTCGTGGAAAACGTTAAGTAGTGTCGGGGTGTAATCTGAGGGTCAGCCGGATAGCGTGACCAAGGCGGCGGGAAGGGCGGGGTAGCGTGGCAACTTCCACATACACACACATGCACTGACACACACATATACCCACACACACACACACACATGCGAGAGTCAGCGCTGGCAGTGGTTCTTTAACCTCCCAAGCTGACACCGGTGCCTCAGCCGTTGCTGCCATACGGCTGCCAGTGGAGCGTCAGAGGTGGTTGGTGGTGGTGAGCGTGTGGTGGTGCTGGAGAGGATAGGATGGTACACAGTGACAATCCTTGTCAGTTTACTGTGGCACTGCCATTATTAGTGAGTGTTGTTGACACACCGTAAAAACTTTGCAAGTATTGTTGGTTTATATCCTATTGTTATTTAACTTTGGATAAATACGTTAAAATTTGTTAAGTGTTCTGTGTCGTGACAGACTCAGTTATCAAGATTTTTTGTGCGTTTCCCAAAATTTATCTACCTGCGTTGATACCATGCCTGAATAGGGTAAATCTTAATACAATGGCACTATTTTGCGACGCTTTAATGAACACTTGCATACCACCACGACGCACTGTGTAAGACTAGGTACAAACCTCTCGTTGTCACTGCTCTTACTATTGTCTTGTATTATATTACGCTCATACCCGACACACTAACGATGAGTATTAAACGGCTCCGCTATTTAAAGGTGACTGGAACCCTTAAAGTCTGAATTTGGCTGATATATACAATTAAAATTAGCTAACTAACCAATCTCGTTATTATCATTTATTCATATAATTTAATAGTGTGGGTCTTGTAGCACGTAACTTGAGATATTCTTTGTTCTTCACCTGACACTAAGGCTTGTTCCAGCATTTGTTTTATACCAGGACGAACACGACTTTCACCTTGTCACTTGAATAAATATTGGTCTTATAGTCCGACAAAATATATCAACTCACGAAATAGATGCTTTAAGTCGTATACAAAAAGAAAAATCACGTGTGAGAGCTTAAGCTTAATTAATGGAATCGGCTGGAGGCTTCACGGGTTGTCACGTTACCTTGTTTATCCTGACGTAGAATTAAAAACACTGTTCCATTAATGCACCAGTAAAACACCCAATATTTTTAACTCTTTATCTAGGATAACATGGAATACATTTTATCAAGTGTATAGACATTATCCCTCACATTCGGAAGAAGTCATACGGTTCTTCCCATATGTGAGCAATGGTGTGATGGTCTCACTAAGATGGCGACCAAAGTAACGTCGACATTACGCTGACACTCCTATTTTTAGACAAATTCTTATCACTACTTATGGGTAAAACTTATCGATTAGGATTTAAGGGAGTGATCTTGGCTGGTGATATTAGAAAGTGGTGTTCATCCTAGGCAATAAATCTTGGGCGCGCTTAGATAGCCTGGCCATGTCCACAACAATGGACACTAACCTTTATGGTGGGTACTTAACCCGCCGGTCTCCTTGCCCTCACCACACATGCTGAATAAAAGATGCTGGCTATTATTATCAGCTTTGAAGATCTTGTTGGTCATGGATGTTCGGTGTATATGATAATATTTGTAAATTATGGCCTACCAAACAATGGCCATCAGTGAAACCAAGAGCGAGTGTCAGTTGGGTACCGTACCTATAAATGGTCTTTAACCTACATTCGTGGAAGAGGGATTTTTACCCAGTTGAGAATTTGCAGAAGAAACGTTAACTGTCTAGAATATCATTTACACCAGTTATACAAGGGTTCAGTATTGCTGGTAATCCTTATCGGTTTATCAACGAGGCCATCAAACAACACGGCGTTTAAACCCTCGGATATGACGTCACCTGGCCGACCCACTTATGAGGAGGCTCTTTGTTGACACTACAGACTTACGGTATATCTTACGGTGGTTTGTTTAGGATGTATATAGGAATACTCTTGTCTTAATCTCGTGCAGTCTTCTTGACATACTTTAGGGGTTGTAACTTATCCGGGGCTGACGCTGACAGATGCTGACACCCCTACTCACCAGTCAGTGATGTTTATGGCTCGTTCAGGTGTTGTTGTTATCGTTCAGGTGTTGTTGTTATCGTTCAGGTGTTGTTATTATCGTTCAGGTGTTGTTATCGTTCAGGTGTTGTTGTTATCGTTCAGGTGTGTTATTATCGTTCAGGTGTTGTTATCGTTCAGGTGTTGTTATCGTTCAGGTGTTGTTATCGTTCAGGTGTTCGTTTGTTATCGTTCAGGTGTTATTATCGTTCAGGGTGTTGTTATCGTTCAGGTGTTATTATCGTTCAGGTGTTGTTATCGTCTGTGGTTGTTGGTCGTTCAGGTGTTTATCGTTCGTTCAGGTTGTTTGTTGTTTATCGTTCAGGTGTTATTATCGTTCAGGTGTTGTTATCGTTCAGGTGTTGTTGTTATCGTTCAGGTGTTATTATCGTTCAGGTGTTGTTGTTATCGTTCAGGTGTTATTATCGTTCAGGTGTTGCTATCGTTCGTGGGTGTTGTTATCGTTCAGGTGTTGTTATCGTTCAGGTGTGTTGTTATCGTTCAGGTGTTGTTGTTATCGTTCAGGTGTTGTTATCGTTCAGGTGTTGTTGTTATCGTTCAGGTGTTGTTATCGTCCAGGTGTTGTTATTATCGTTCAGGTGTTGTTATCGTTCAGGTGTTGTTATCGTCCAGGTGTTGTTATTATCGTTCAGGTGTTGTGGAAGTACACACACACACACACACACACACACACTCTCTCTCTCGTAGGAACGGGGTATAATCTCACGCACCCGAACTTTCTCATAATAATAAATCTCGGTGGGAACGTCTTTTGGGCGATACCAGAAGTAGTTTCCTGTTAACGCTCCTGAACACCACCACTGTTACTCCCACCACAATCACTACCACCATTACCACTATCACTACCACCACTACTACTATCACCATCACAACTATCACCATTACTACTCTACTATCACCATCACAACTATCACCACCACCACTACCATAATCACTACCACCATTACTACTACCACCACCACTATTACTGCTACTACCACCACCACCACCCCAACGACTTGAGGGTGTGGGAAGGAAGGCCATGGGGGATGGGAACCTCGAACTTGTGTGCCCTGGCGTAAACAAGTTGTTAATCTGGTCTCTGTATCATATTCTTGACATGGTTGTTATTTCATCTGTTAACTCGAGTTATGTATTAATTACGCGTCTAGCTAGTCATCCAGTCAATTCTTTGTTAATGAAGTAATTGGCAGGATGTCTTCCGTATTTCCTGTCGTGGTATTATATGCCGGTAGTTGGTGCATTGTATGTACTGTATGGCGGTGAAGTCCCACATTGCATTCCTATCTGGCTTTGTCTAATTTAACGTAACTTAACTATAACCAAGTTGAAGGTTAATCTAATTTAACCTAAGCTATCCTATCCTATCTACTATCCTGCCTTAACCGAACCTAACCTGATCCCATGACTCAAGCTAAACTGAAACCTGATGCAATAATGTGTGTGTAGCGTCAGTGTCTCCCGCTGAGTATTTACACCTGAAGGATTACAGAGCAATACGTGCCTTGTCGTTCCTCCCACCTTGAATAAGTTTATGTAAGGGATGACTAGAGAGATTGCTTTGAAACTTGGCTCGAGTAATCTCCACATTCCTCAATCTGAACTCTTCTGGGGAATGTTCGAAAAAAAATGTCAAGTTGGTTGGAAATAAACAAAATAGTAAAATAAAACAAATATATTCTTATATTTCAAGTATAAATTGGTCATGATAGAAAGGGGGGGGGTTGTTTGTTAGGGGTGGTATTGTGTCTTCAGGGGCGGATCCAGGAATATCAAAAGGGGGGTCCAAGAAGTTGTAGGTGGGGGGAGGCGGACATGACGAGCACAGCCAACCCACCCAGCTGACCAATATCATGGTCACTTTGAGGCCGTTTGAAGCCATGTGCACTTGGTATTAGGAGATATTCTGAGGTCAATAGTAATTACTTTTTATTAAACAAAAATACCCGAGTACAAGACTGCATCAAAGAAAACGGGGAATATTGCAACCATGGTCAGTAGGTGTTGGTGCGTAGTTATGTCTCGTGAAGGCGCCAGTAGGTGTTGGTGCGTAGTTATGTCTCGTGAAGGCGCCAGTAGGTGTTGGTACGTAGTTATGTCTCGTGAAGGCGCCAGTAGGTGTTGGTGCGTAGTTATGTCTCGTGAAGGCGCCAGTAGGTGTTGGTGCGTAGTTATGTCTCGTGAAGGCGCCAGTAGGTGTTGGTACGTAGTTATGTCTCGTGAAGGCGCCAGTAGGTGTGTTTACGTCCACCCTGACTCTCCCCGCTGGGTAAATTTGATAGCTCACTCTCATACTGTAATCTTTTTTCGCCTTTTTTTTTTAGCATGTGTCGGTGCTTTATATAGTCGCATCCGTCATGAAATGTCAGCGTGGGTGCCCTCATCCCCTGTCTCGTTCTGAATTTCTGGTCCGCGACTCAGATGGTCAGCTTTGTTTGTTATCATTTTCCCGCTAAATTGAGACAAAGGGAACTAATGTAGTCTTAGTGCACTTTCGACCCCATTTCGTCCTCCTTCACATCCTTGTACCGTAACTTTAAGAAGCAAGAATGATGCGTCCTCACATATGCACTTTGTAGGAATATGCAACGTAAGAAGCTTTAAGAATACTGGCCCAGAGCTGCCATACTCAACAACCGCATCGACTCAAATATTTCGTCTTTCTTCTCATTGTTTATTATTATTATTATTATTATTATTATTATTATTATTATTATTATTATTATTATTATTTTTATGACACCATGTGACAGTTTCTTATGTATTATTGGTTTCTGAAGTCACCCCTTATCTCATCCTGGGTTCGGATTCACTGGGATTCGAAACGTCGAAGTCTACCCTGAATAAGAGACCAAGAGAGATCATTTAATTGGCCCACTTACGTTATTACGCAATGATGACGTCAAAATCCGCTCTGAAATCTCGACCTGGAATTAGATATATTCTCTTAGATTATCTGAAATTTAGAAACCCCAGCTTAGTCTACCTGAAGATTTACTACCCTAACCTAACTCCCTCAGGTCGCGTTAGGGTGTTTAATGTACTGTATATGTGAAATAAGCTGAGGTGCCTAATATTCAGGTAATCCATATAAAATAATTTTATTATTATTATTGTAATAATAATAATAATTATTATTATTATTATTATTATTATTATTATTATTATTATTATTATTATTATTGTTGTTCTTTTTGTTTTTGTTATTTTTCTTGAGATGAGAAATAACCGTGCCATCAAATTAGACGCCATGTTGAACCGCAATATATATGTTGCTGATTAAACGATACAAATACATGCTTTTTTTTAAGCTACAGTTACATGTGTGCTTTCTCAGTTGTTGGTGCATGCATTCTCTCAGGTACAGTGAGGAGAAAAGTGAGGTATTGACTGAGAAGCGGAGGAGAAGGATAGTAGTATGTAGGTGTCAGTTGACCGCCATCCAGTAGAGAGGCTCACACCGAGCCCGTCCGTCCAGCTGGAGGGACATCGACACTGACCCGACCGATACCCGAGACACACACACACACACTCTTACGTACCTTCGATATAAGTTATTACTGTTCACTTCATTTGGTGTTCATTGATGTTTATTAAATTTATCTTACTGGAACATAGTGAAATAAAATCAGTAATAAAGATATGTTTGTATGTACAGTATATGCAGGTGTATGTTTATATGTATGTGTTTGTATGTGATAATGGTGTGTGTGTGTGTGTGTGTGTGTGTAAAAGTTGTTGGAAAACATCTTGTCACCTGCTGATAATCTCTTATCCGTCGTGTGAATGGATCCAGAATCAATACACTGATAAACCACCCCTGACCTGCAGATATAAAACCCGCCAAAAATTGCATGGGAAGAATGTCTGATGGCTAGTAGATGTAAATAAAATAAAATTCTTATTCAAATTGAGGAAAATTACGCAGAAATTAAAGTTTTATAAGTATGTAAAATTCTCTCAAATAATGACAAATCTTGCGAAATTTCAGTATGGATTTGGAAGAAGTATATGGTGGTTGTTAACGGCTAATTCCTAGTTGTTCAGATAAAGAATACGTGTTCAGCTAATTATGGTCGTGGGCTGTACATAACACACATTGTTAATTACCTTTATATCTTAAGGTTTATTTATGTTACGCTTTGGTTCTAGTCATCAGTTAAACTCTAATATTAAATCTCTTGGTTTGACAGTGACAAATTCTATTTATGGAGTAATTTAATGCACTTGTTCAGAACATGTTAATAATTACCTGTACAAACGTGATACATTAAGGCCATTAATATTATTCACTTGATGTTGATATTACTGCTAACAACACATACTGTACAATAATAACACTATATAATTTCGAATTTCTCTACAAACACTGAATTAATTGTTGTTATTCGTTTTTATTATCATTCACGGGATATAATTAACCCGCTGTAGGGAATATTATACTACAGAATGTATTTACGTGTTAGTACTCTCGGTTATTTTTTAGATTTACATAATATAACTCGAGTCAGAGTATATAGCATGAATCATTATGGCAGTAAGCTTAGAGGCTCCCAGGTTGATGTGGTTTTCGAGATGGCGGTGGTCAGCTGTACTGTAAGTTATGGAAGGCACCCGAAGGGATCATGAACTGCATTTAAGTAACTTGACTGAACGACGACTGACTGACTGACTGACTGAGGGGACTTTGTGTGTGTGTGTTGAAGGTGTGTAGGGACCTGGTGACTCCCACAATAAGGTGGGTGTCACTGCTACGCCGCCACTGACGCATTTCCGCCCCTAAGTGAATGTTCCGTGACTTGCAGACCTGTGTGTGTGGAGGTCATGGGTGTGTGTGTCTAGGATATGTATGTGCGTGTGTGTGTAGGATATGTGATTGTGTGTGTGTTTTTGTGTGAGAGGCTTGAGGTTTGGGAACACACACACACACACACCATAGCCAGACTCACAGACCTAAATACCAGCTCTGGCTAATGAGAGGGTTGTGTGACGTACGTAGGGAGGAGGAGGAGGAAGGAAGACTGTGAATGAGATAATTACAATAATGATGATGGTAAGACCCACAGCCCGACACACCATAAACATTCTCCTAAATTTACTAAGTGAAAAGAAATTATCTTCATATTTTACACTCTAATACTTTGATTTTTTTTGTATGTATAAATTTGCTCGTGTAAATGTATAGTTGACGCCACAGTTTAATATTTTGACTGTTAGATACAGTTAGTGATGGACTTAATGAACTGGTTCAGACTTATGAGTCATAACTGTGTTGAGACAGAAAAAAGAGAGAAGAAATAGTGTTGAGGAACCGAAGAAAAAAAACAATCCATTGTGTGGTGTGTGTGTGTGTGTGTGTGTGTGTGTGTTTAAGACATCGTTTACGATCAGAAGGAAACTCTATCTAACTTACGTCACCGTATCAGGATTATTTACCTACATATTGAATGTCGTACACAGTTGTGGAAGTTGTCGTAAATAAAACAAACATAGATGGTCTATATTACGTATTTTATCTTAGTTCTTGATATTGTTTGTTTCTTAACTATGAACTTCAAGAATATTATAAAACCTGTTGCATATCAGCGATCGGTTTATTGGTGTTAAAACGATCTTGTTCGATTTCATACCAATATTTATTCGGGCTTAACATCAAGTAATAAATAGTTTGAGTATCATTTTAAATTAGAATGTTAAATGTTATACGTACTGAGTGTGGAAGTTTGTTTACACATAGACACTGGCCTAGATTGAATGTTCTCCTGAATGAAGTTCCTGAAGGCATGTCTAGTTGGTTCACTGACACGTAGATGGCGGTCAGAAATGGTGATAGATGTACTGTATACACTGTTGATAGCCGACACACCAGCTAGGAAGAGTAGTGTTGTGTGGCTGCTTGAGTGAAGATCATAGTGAGGTAGTGTAAAGTTAGTGAGTTTTTTGTTATGGTGTTTCTTTATCATTCTATTATTATTTTACATTTTATCCTGATCCTACACTTCGTTATCCCCCCACACACTTGTCTTATTTTTTTTCTTTTCCTCTCGTGTTCTCCCCTGGCTTCTCACCCCCTCCCCGTGCGTGCCTCTCCCCTCCCTCCCTCCTCAGTATACGTGACCCCGGGGCGCTACTCCTGCTCATCCCCTCATCAGTAGTCCTGGTGCCCGGCCAGGACCATCTTCATGGCACACACACTTACCTTGTTATGTAACCACTCTACAGTAGCTTCCATACTCGTGAGGTCTAATTGACATTTTTCTATAGGATAAATGTTTACCATTGATGTGAGTGTTATATTTATGTAACTTGTCCACAAATATTCACATTTACGGTAATAATATAATGTAGTTTGTATACCTCAATGGTGTCAATGTTGGGATGAGTTTAATTGAATCGTAAACATTAAATTAATACTTTATGTAGCTTACAGTATTATATATATATATATATATATATATATATATATATATATATATATATATATATATATATATATATATATATATATATATATATATATATATATATATATAACACTTCATTGACATTCAAATTTAGAATTCAATTACAAACAATTACTTGCCGAAATCATTCAGCCAAGACTTTGATATGCCCTTCACCGTGTTCATCTGTCACGCCCTCGTGCACCATACCAGCCTCAGGAACTATGTTGAATGATGTAAAAACCGCGGGGAGTCATCCTGGCAAGGTGAAGGGCGCCGCCACCCCTCGGGGACTGAGTGTTGGTCGAAGGATCTTGGTATATATCGCCTTCTGGACGACCTTCGGTTTATTTAGAAATGGAAGTGAGAGAAGAGGTAAAGGTAAATGTAGAATAATTCCCACGTGACGTTAACATGTTACGCTACGGAGTCTTGACCATGACGCGACAGAAGCTTGCGGGCTAAACAAACTGACTTACTACGTGATGTTAACATATATTGTGGAGTAAAATTAAAGTTAATTATGTTCTCGATGTTATAGTGTTACCTCTCCCGTCTGTGTTGTATATCTTCACCATCAAGTTATCAGTAACACGGGAACAATAGTCTGTACCTTTAAAACAACGAATTTGTCGACTAAATATGTGGAGTAACTTGGGAGGTAAGTAAGTGATCCGTCTGTAACACACGTCGTGGTCATTTGTTATGTTGGACAACTATGTTCGAAGTGTTTCTTTGAGGATGTTTGACCTGTTATTAGACATGTAAGGTAAGGTTGAGGTGAGCAGCCACCACAAGACCTCCACCTTGAACCGTGACGCCACAGGCTGTCTTACCTGTTTTATAACGCTGTCCTTCAGTCCCTCACCAAATATATTATATAATGTTGAAATTTTTTCCGACATCTGGAACTTGTTGGTAATTTTGGGATCTCGGTTATGGCGATTGTAAATTTTCGTTAGATAATGTACAGTGTTGATATCACGTACTTGGAATATATAAACAGAACTCCTAATTTTACCAAGTCGTCGTCAACAAGATTGTAAATTTGTCAATAAATTTTAATTTTTTAAAGCATTAATTTTCTCTCAGTTGAACCGTTGTATTAATAGTAGTGATGAGTCACAGAGGAAGAATATCTCGGTGGTTGAGTGGGGAGAGGGTCAGGGAGTGGTGTAGGTAAACCTGGGCAGCTGGGGCGGCCCTCCCTCACACCACACGCTTCCCCCATCACCATGTTTGTTTACCCCTGCACGGTCGTTATGCCGACCTCACCTGGCCTACCGTGTTGGATGACCTAACCTGACCTGACCTGTAGGTGAAGAGATGAGTGATCACTTTTTCATTGTAGGTCTTAAAAGACTCAGAGCCACAAGTTTTGGAGCGTTGTACAGTATCATATTGACGACAGTCACCAGATAATGTTTGTCAACAAAGAATCTTATCAGTCATCCCTTATCTCATGTTATCATTTTATTACTAGCGGATCTGCAGTAGGTGCCATTATCATCAGTGAATGGTGTGGGTGCTGGCAGCAGTTTTGCTTGTGGTGTGTCAAAGCCATGGGACCAATCCTCTCCGTCTTACTCTGGTTAACGCAGTGGGTGGTTCTCACGGCTGGGTTGGCACACCTGCTGCTTATATTTCTTGAAGGTAGGGGTCATGCGAAGAGGAAATGACTCAAGTGTTTGGCAGCTTCTGTTTAGTGTGTAACAAAGACATTTGTGACACGGGCTGGTGACCTACTAGCCTTTTTGTTATGTTGAAGGTGAGACTGGGAATGCAGCTCCCCGCCTTACTCCAGCGTAAATTACAAGTGTCACAATGGGTGGTACTGTACAAGAAAGTATGGTCTGGCACGTCCAAGGTTTGTAAGAAACACCGGGAGGTAAATGTGACAGGCAACAGCGGGTCTCACGTGTTGAGTATATGATTATTGTTATTCCTAGGTTATGTTTATTGGACATACGCTATTATTGGCACCATCCATACCTAGAGCTGGGATTCACGAGTATTTTAACATCATGGGAATAATCCATATACAGAGCACCAGATGTTGTGTGAACTTACTGAAAATGTAGTTATTATTATCTTACATTTGATTTGTTTGGACAACTCCACTGTCATCCGAAATTTTAGTATTTGTTTATTTACTAATTAGGTTTAGTTTACTTTATTGTTAACTTGGTATGTGTGGGGTACAGTGAAGTTTATAGTAACATATGTGTCCTGGCATAAAAGTTTGCGATATGTTATCTGTATCTCACGTTGAATGGTAATGGTAGACGTGCGAATGTAAACTGGTTCCCTTGAATTAAGAAAGGACAAGATGCAAGTATCAGCTTACAACGGTTTAGATTATAAAATTAGACCAATCATGAGCGTGGAACTGTTCTTTTAAATATGACGAAGCAATACAACATATAAAACTTTCACATATTGGTTTCACACTATCCTAGTCGTTTTGTTAGTCAGGTATAAGGAGGATCTTAGCCATGCACAGAAAATGAACTGGTGGGATATTAACCTTCCTAGTATAAGGGAGGTTAGGCTCAAGTGTGTAGTGTTTACTGGGGCAGTGAACAAACTTGGGAGGACTGTCCTTTGCGTCGTACTGTACATTAATGCAGGTTTGGTGACGATTAAATCTGAAGTGAAGAAACATTTTATCTTCATGCAATTTTTAAATGAACTAAGTGTCAAATAAACGCTTCGTGTGAAAGGGCTTCTTATTGAGGTGTGACAAGAATATAGTGTCATCTTTTTTTTTCTCACGAGGGTCAGGGAACCAGCATCATAGTCAGTGGCTGCACCTCTGGTTAGTTAATTTTAATAAAAAAATCGCGAAACCCTAAATCTCCACTGCAAGTATAACCCAGAACCCCGGCAATTATCGTGTCAGAGGTCCAGCCCCTGTAGCATGTGAACTAAATACAGGGGTCGCAGCGTCACCACGTTTCCATGGTAACATATCGGGCACCACTTTGACGGGTCACAATACGTATATTGGTTTGTGAATCGACTTGAAGTATCCGGGATTTTAATTTGTGCAGAATTTAGTGGATTAAAGAGGAGGTGCTCTAGTTGTTAAAATCTTTCCAAAGTTTAATAAAAAAATACCCTTAGCGGGGTAAATAAAAACTGCCTACGGAGGTATATGACGTTATGCCGTACCCTTAAATTCGAATCCTTTTTGGAACGTGGAAGGTATGGTGACTTATTGAAAGTATCGGACGTGTTGACCCATATCAGTAATTTAACCCCAGGGTCGGTCACCTCACGGTACCATGCCAGTTATACAACACCTTCCTGGTTTAAAAAAGTTACTCCATACAGTTTTGTTATGCTATCGATAATAGATACATCTGATTAAATGTGCCTTGGGAGGGAGGCTGAAATGTTATTTATGGGTAGTATGGTTAGCATTGTTGTACAGTTGAGAGACGTGGATAATTGTATGGTTGCAGGAGACCGTTAATAAACCTTTTAAGATATTTTGTTTATATTGATATTCTGTAACATCTCTCAGTATTGCGATATTTGTCAGGTAATTTTACTCTTCACATAATTGGTACGTGTCAACTGTTAACACACTCTCAGGTGGTAATGCGGCAGTTGATACTTGACAGACTTACGGCAAACAAAACATTCCTTCCCGTTCCAAAACTAACTCCATCATGCAAATCCTTGAGATATGTCAGATATCCTCAGTATTCATGACTTCTCTCACATAAAATTCACCAACTTCGTCATTCGTCAACGTTCTGAACTTTTGCAGCCAGACACCCGCGTACCAGAGTAGTGTCGCATCTCCAGTGTTGCCCAAGTATGACGTATCCGTCCGTATTTGATGCCGTTCCCCGCAGCCCCTGTACAGTGTAAGAGTTGCTCTATGGTAATGCCAGACACCATTTTCAGGGTATAGGATGTCAGAAAAATGACCAGAATTCCTGAATGTTAGGTTGCGGGCTATTAACAAAAAATGTGCAATGAAAATGGTGTAAAACTCGGGAAGTGAAGACTACAGCCTCGTGAGTTCGTCATTAGGGATCTGCATAAAAATAAACCGCTGTTAAACCACTTCACAATTAATCATAACACCTCACAGGCATTTAGCTTAAAATAACCCTTGTGGGGGTGCTGGTGGTAGAGTGGTACCGCTCTTGCCTTCGCAAGCGAGATGTCACGGGTTCGATTCCCGGGCCGGTGGAAGTTGTTTGGACATACTTCCTAGCCCCCATTAGTCCCTGTTCACCTAGCAGTAAAGTAGGTACCTGGTGTAAATCGAAAGTTGCGAATTCGTATTCAGGGACAAGTTGTTGGAGCTTCCAATAGCTTGATGACATAAAACCATTGACTCCTCAGGCTTCTACTCCCTTAACTCATGAGACATAAAGGCAAGCATGAACTTAGCATGCTTCCCTGTTGGGCGCTGTAAACGCTTCTGCGCTTCACCTTACACAAGATTGTAGGGGAGTGTCCAATAAAAAAAAAATAAAAAATAACCCTTGTTTTCAGTAGTTGCAACTATTGGCCGACAAGCGTTCAGGCAGTGTTGTGCTTCTTGCCATGACTCCCACTATGGTTGCTGAATGTGGTGTTAAATGTATACCTCCAGTGATAACAACGATACTGTATGTGTGTGTTACCACACATTGAGGGCGACCTCAGATATCACACTTGTATATGTATTAGTGATTTTTATCCCCTGCCACGGCAGAGCTGAAGGCTCTGTCTGTTGTTGGTCCTCCCGTGTTTAAAACCCCGTGTTTGTGAAGTAACTTTACCACATGTGATTAAATTTTAATGTAGCGCTATAATCTTCTTACATAGTTATACTGTAACACTTAGAATAGAAAGGATTGGTCGTTTGTAGGCTGGGTGTAATAAGTGCCATAGTAGTGTTCCTAATATTAACATCGTATTTTTTGTCAAATAATTTTACTGTTCATTTATTCTCGTAAATATGAGTCATCATATATATATATATATATATATATATATATATATATATATATATATATATATATATATATATATATATATATATATATATATATATATATATATATATATATATATATATATATATATATATATATATATATATATATATATATTATTATTTTTTGGTATTCAGAAAGCTGCTCAATGGTTATTTTCACTTGTTTACAAAGCAGAGTTTCTACAGTGTAATCAGTGAGCAGCGAGGAACCTGACACACATCTATACAAAAACTAATAATTATGAGGAGTGAGTATTGTTGCTCTTCGTGAGGGTTGTAGACACCGTAATAGAGTTGTCAGTCAGTGTTTTTTTTTATTATTTAATCTTTGAAAGGGATAATAAATCAGTTTCTTTATAAGACAGAAATTGGGCGCTTAAATGGTGGATGGCCTGTGTGTGTGTGTGTGTGCGTGCGTGTGTGTGTGTGTGTGTGTGCGCAGTAGTGGCATTTGTGTGTGTGTGTGTGTGTGTCAAATTCATTTGTAACAATCATATACACAGATCGTTTACACCTAAACAAATATTTCACCTTTGTTCCCTGAGACAGTTTACGTTAATTTTCTTCCCCCTCACAGACGACATTTAGGAAAGACTTTTGTATATTATTATGACCCTGTACTGTATTATTATTATTATTATTATTATTATTATTATTATTATTATTATTATTATTATTATTATTATTATTATTATTATTATTATTATTATTATTATTATTATTATTATTATTATTATATGCACAGGTTGTCCGGAGTTCATCTTCAAAACGACCCCCGTGAAATTTTATGAGATGATACAAGTTAATGAGACGATTTGCATAAATTCTTTTGTAGGTCAAAGTTGAACCCTCTGATTGCTAAAGGGTTCCCTGAGCTGAATAAAATCATTAGGTGTTGGCCAGAATAAACTTGTTACAGTCGTTCATAGCTCACAGAGGACTAAAAAATTTTCTGTCATAGGTTCTGCATCGATCACTGTGATGAGCTCCTATTCAAAATGTCTCAAAGGTCAGGGTCATCATAGCTATCAAAGGTCGAACTACCTGGAGCTTAACTCTTGTATCAACATAGATATACTAAACAGACTTGACAAGGATATGTTTCATGACGAGACGAAATGTTAGCTGCTAATTTCAAGTTCTTTCAGAGATCAAGATAACAGATGAAGGCTAAACTTAAAAAAAAAATTATAATTGATTTGGGTTATTAGTGCTGATGTATCAATGGAACTCAGTGGATATATCTTATCACTATCAATAGACAATGCGCAGAACCCGAAAATCAAACGTGTGTCAAAGTTCAAGGTCATTGCTGAAGGTTAAAGGTTAAAATATTATCCATACAATAGCTTGTATCAATACCGATGTTTTAATTACACTTTACATAAGTTTGTATCATTGGTAGGTAAAGTGTATAACATCAACGTCTATAACACAGATCAAGGTCACATGTGTGGAGCATAATTCTTGTGTTGATAAAGATAGAATGGTGAAACATCACCCTTTACACATTAAAGTCACTGCTGAAGGTCAAAGCCTTTTCTAGATCATAACTATTGTCAGTGCCGGATTTAGACTGTGGAGGCCCATGGGCAGCCTCTTTGTGGAGGCCCCCCCTCATTATAACTACCCTAGAGGGTGGGGTGGCGAGTGAAGCGAGCCTAAACATCTGGGAGTTCCGGGGTGTAAGCCCCCCGGGAAAATTTTGTAATTTGTACAATTCTTTGGAGAATTTTAAAGCCACATGCAGTTATATTGAGGAAATTAGAACATTGCGAAATTTTTAAATAACTGTATATTTATTGATAGTGTACAAATTCCCAACACACACACACACACACAAAAGTGAGACATGACTGGAGTCAGTCATGTGGTTTCAAGTCGACCAGCCCTGATATAGCTACTACCGCATGTCAAAAATTTTCAAGAGACTTCACAGAAAAGAATATATTATTAGTTATTACAGAGAGATGATTCTTTGCATTATTAATCAGATAAACCTCTACTCAAATAATGGTTCTGTCCAAGAATGCATGTACCTGTATAGGCTTCTTTAAGTCCAAGGTCAGATGTAATATGTGGAGGCCCCTGGGCAGCTGCCCACTTTGCCCACTCCTGAATCCGGCCCTGACTATTGTGTCCATTTAGATATTTTGATAGTACTTCAGATGAATATTTATCATCACTAGATAAATTGTACAGCACTAAATTCAGGTTGTGTGTCACATTTTAAGGTTACAACTGATGCTGTCTATTTTTAATTATCATTAGCTGTTTAATTATCAGGTGAAATAGGAGAATAATCCTAGTTTCATGAGAGCCTTTACAGGTCCTTTATTTTATTTATTTATTTTTAAAATAGACGCATGTGTAGATTATTCTTTTTAATGGCTATCACTCGTATATTTTGATAATTATACTATATATTGTAATGGCAAACCTCGTATAATTACAGTTTTTGAGATTTTTATATATTTCTCTGAACTAGTATCTATCAGTTCCTCTCAGTTTGATCGAATTAAAGATTTTAAGAATTATTTGAATTTTTGGTGAAGGAAATGTGCATTTGTTATATTTTTTCATAAGGAAATAAAGTTTTACCAACACAAGCCATTTAGTTATTTTTTGCCAATTTTGAATCTTCCTTCAGATATATATATATATATATATATATTTATTCTGTAATCTGTAAAAATTAGTTTTTATCCAAATTTCCCCAATTGGTATGAGAAGTAATTCTAGTGTATTGACCTAACATAAAAAAAGAATCCAAGTAATAATGGTAAAAAATGAAATAAATTCCAAAATACCTATTGGGATAAAAACGAATATTAACCCTGTAATCATTCAGCGATCTTCATGATACAGTGATAGTCTGTTCTCTACACTGCTGGCACTAAGGATCACCTTTATGTTTTTCCACATTGTCTCTCCAGCTTTTCCTGGATCATTTGTGAGTCCATCAGTGCTTTTATACTGCCACAAATACTGAACTTATGTAAATAATCAGCACTAATTTAATTTTATCATTTCCAGGTATCTTGAAACGTGACGGTTGCGGAGGGTCACGAGAGGCCCAGCGAGACAGTCCTCGATCTATCCTCAAGCATTCTTCATGTGACTCTCGTCGTGCCTCCTTCTCTGAGTCTGAACACCCGAGGGGAATACTGAAATCTGACAGTCCATTGCCTCCTTCTATTGGCTCTCCAGAACATGATGCTAAGCTGCTCAGAGGAGTACTAAAGAAAGACTCTAGCTTAGAAGACTCCAAGGAAATTAAGTCGATACTAAAGCCTGAGTCTGAGTGCCTAGAACCAGACCATTCATCTGATTCATCCTCAGGTAAGAGATCACTTGTAATTAATTTAAATGTTAAAAGACTTATGCTTCAGTTGGCAAAGATTTCATTTGTAATGATGCCACCTTGAAATTTTTGCTCTCCATTTTTTACTAACTACAGTACTGTACTGTACATTGTGAAATCCTTTAAAGACACACAGTACTGCCCAGGGTAAAATAAAAGATATATACATCCATGGAAATACAGGTTATGTCATGTCATTGACAGTCCTTAAAGCTTATTAATGAAAATCAAATTCGTCAACCACCCCAGATTTCTTTTCTGGCCCAAAACACTATGGAGGCCCCCAGGATTGTATCAGATTGTTGAGCTTCATATTATTAATCAACAAAGTGGAGTACTGTACAACATCTAACTACTCAACAAAACTATTATTATAGGGGATCATAAATCAGCACTCTGGAAACTAAACACTCAATGTTATGAGTTCATTCAGATGGCCAGGAAGGTTTGGAGGAACAATATGTATTATCTGAAGAGGTAAAGCTGGTCAATGACTAGCAGTCACTCTGTCTTTTCAAGTTATTCATCTTCTACCATGGCAGTGGAGAGTTGCCATCCTTCAAAAGTGTGGAAGAAATATAACAGGATATGAGCTTTGAAATACTTTATGACTAAAGCATTTTTTTAAATCGGATTACATTATTATGATATTCATCTTATGCCTTATTTTATTTAAACAACACATTTTATTCTCTATATCTCATTCAGTTATCTAATATCCTAGGCAGATATACGTAAAGCCTCATCTCGAATTGCGTTTTCCCTTTTTCACTTACATTACATTTTGTAAAGAATGTCCCTTATATCTCCTGACTAGTTACTGTCACTCAAATTTTAATAAAAAAAAAAATATGAACAGTTATGTACAGGTAGTGACAGTTGGTAAATTATTTTCATCATAATAGTATACAGTTAAGTACAGTCGGGGTCAACAGTCTTGAACACTTGGCAGTTGTCATGGTTTTGGTGTATCGGTGGTAGTCAGAGTGGATTATATTATATAAAGATTATAATATGTTGTGTTTCTTATTTCTTACCGTAGAATTCGATACCTTCACACTGGTTACTTACAGGAGATTATGGCGTATCTACGTAGAAGTTCACTCCACCACTCGACATTCCATGATTTATACTTGATAAATGATGATTTAATGATTTCCATTAATTTCCAACATCCATCTAAGTTATTGGTTATACTTTGTCATAACCAATCAGTCATTACCTTTAGTAATAATAAGATAGGATCACAGATTCGGGCAGATAATTGCACTTACATTTATTTGTCAAGCTTCCATACAATGATTTACAATTAGCATGGATATATTATTCACTCACGTTCACGCTGTAATAAAAGTAATCTTCTAAAAGAGGGAATTTTCAACTTGGGGACACGTGATTACTCTACTATGGGTATGACTTAACATAGCCTCAATTCTTCAAGTGATACATTTACTGCCAGCCTGGATTGCTTTTGTTGCAACCAGGCTTCATCACAAGAACTTCTTTCCACGGGCAATAACAAAAAAAAAAGTACTCTTGGGTTACCACACATAGTCTCGCGTCACTGACAGTCACTGCAGACGGTTGTTGCAGCAAGGAGAACTGGTAAGTGTGACTTGAATTAACCACTTAGGTGCATTAGACCAGCCTGGATTGCTTTTGTCGCAACCAGGCTTCCACACGTGATATTTCCACCGGGATAACAACCTAGGTTAACACACTTAATCTCGTGTCGACGACGGTCCACAGGGCGGAGTGGCGGTGGAGGACTCTGTGTGGTGTGGTGTCCCGCTCCCTTCAGGAGGGAGAGAATGGGGATGTCTTAACTAACCCATGGCCAAGGGGATACTACTTAAAATGAGGTTTTTTGGTGTGAAGCGATGAACAGGACAACACTGTCTCACTGCCCCTCCCCTAAAGGCTGGCTAACATACCACTAATGGAAAATATATGTCCGAGTTATGCCTCGCCGGGTGCCTTATCTCTAGTAAAACAAACTTTGGAAATGGTTGCGTGGGTAAGCCTAACGCAACCCATGACAACAGTATTTGGTATGTAAGTACCCGGAGATCTTGGGTATTAAGGAGTTTTATCCCATTTTGTGGTTCAGGCAGAAGTAGATGCCAGATATTGCTAAGTGTTCAAGACTTTTGACCCCGACTGTACACTGTAGTTAGAGTTTTTACTCTTATTATATCTGTTCAGGAGTTGTTGTTCCTTAAAACTTAGCTAGCTTGCACATTGTTTTTTGTCTCCCCACTTTGATAAGTGAGAATATATTATTGACTAAAAACAGATTACACAGTACAGTAATTGTATATGAGCAAATTGATCTATAAATATGAAGTACTGTAGAGTTAAATAGGAAGTAAATCTTTAATGAAATGGAGTTAGAAATTCAGTAAACTTAACCTTTATAACAGATGATGTGACCCTCACTACAGCCAACACACCACAAGGACCAGAGTGTGATATAGCTGAATCCATCCGGGACATTGATCCCATCCGACACAAGGATGATACGCACAAGAGTGACACCCCACACAAGGTTGATCCCTTCAAGACTGAGCATCACCGGGCAGATCTTGCAGACGCATTAAGGCAAGTTGAACCAATCAAATCAAAGGATGATCTCGCTGAAGCTCTGAGACAGATTGAACCAATCCATTCTAAGGAGCGAAGTAGAGAAAAGGAAGACAAAGGGAAGGACGAGACACAGATAACCAGCGTCAGAGAAATCTCTTCTTTCACTAAGGCGACATCAAGTATGGCAACCATGGTGGTGACAGCAGCAAATGTATCATCACCATCTTCGGCAGCTACAACAAACTCTTCATCATCAACATCTGAGAGTGAACACAAAGTGATCAAGAATGAAGCTGTCATGAGACGAAGGACTGCCCATTCAAGAAGATATGATGAGAGGTAAGTACAATGATACAACATATGTTCATACATTTGACACATTTTATAAATTTTGGAAGAGAGGTGATTGAAAATATATTTTTAATGATGGGTACTGTATTCTTTATTTTTAAGTTATAAAAGTTTAACTCTAAAATGTATTAATGTAACTACTTAAACTGTACGATACATCTTTGCTGTATCTTAAATGCTGATTTTTTTATTAAGTCTTCACAAAGTGGAGCACATTCAAAACCTATTTTTATCTGTACCTCAATTACGTTTCCCTTATTTAGAGTACGGTTCTGTCCAGTCTCTGACATGAGGATTATTTTTCTCCTTTGTGTCCTCAGTTACACATTGCTAATAACATCCCTGACCTTAGTTGCAGTATACTGTAATAGGGATGTGAGAGAATGAAAGTTGAAGTTACTGTAGAAATTTCCTTGTTTTGAGAGACAGACTTTGTGTTTTTGTAGCACTGAATGTACCATGGTGCCCCATTGTGTTATGAACTCGATATTTGTGTTCAAAGTACAGATAATTCAATACTGTATTGTACTGTATATAGACAGTCTACCAGAAGACCGTAATTGGAATGGGTACAGTATTAAATTATTGTAGAAGGATAAACTCTTTTATATTAGAATCATTTGCAGCGGAGTTTGTACTCCTGAAAGGTATAGATTAAGAAGAAGGTGGGAGTAAGAATTGAGCCAGTGTTAATAAGAAAAGACAGTAGCCAGAATCTGCTCCATCCACTACTACACTGTACATGGATGTGGCATATAAAGGGAAAGGAGGACATCCAAAAATAAAAAAATGAGGGAGGTGTAAAGAAGAAAGTCTAGTAAGGAGAGAGTAATAGTTTTAGATTAATCTTGAGCAACAAGATATGATTTATCGAATTTTTCAAGTGCCTTGTCAAGATTCTGAGTCAAAAGATTAAATAGGTCTGCAGTGCTGGAGAAGAGTTTATGTTCTTGAAAGTGTTTGAGTTACTAGTTTATGATCAGTTCCATGATTTTGGAGATGCTTGAGATGAGTCATGCGACTATAGTGGAGAGGGAAAGGATGGATTATGTTTTTGAGAACTATATTAGAGGAATAAGAGAAGTTGAAAAGTTTATAGAGGACAGGAGCAAGTTCAGGTGCATGTCTTTTGAAGACGAGGGGTGAGATGCCATCAAGTCCTGGGACACTGTATAGGATTAGGCCAGAGAGGTACAAAACACTTGATGAAAATTTGGGTGAGTACTTGGAATAGGGTGAATTTAGATCTATTATTGGGGGTTGCTGTTAGCAGGGGGTGAATTAAAACAAACATGAAAACCAGAATATTTATTTATTTTGGACTTTTGTGGCAGTTGTGTGAAAAGGATGAATAAGAAGGTGTGGTTGAGCTAGAAATATCCTAAAAAGACTTCACAAAATGACCCTCCCAAAAATATTCCTATACTGTATTGCATTCAGCTTGGACGAATTGTGTTTTAGACTGAAGGAAAGATTTTTTCTTTTTATATTATATTTAACATAGTCTTGAGTAGTAATGTACCTGTATATGTTGTATGTATCTTGTCTTTATTGATGTGTACAGTGTCTGTAGGAGGGTATATGGAGTTCAGCTGCCTTTTGATGAGAAAGTTTGAACCATGTGAAGATAGAATGGGACATAAAGAGTTCCATACCAAGGTGATCTGGTGGTGAAATGTTTGGATTGTAAAAAAATATTTACATTCGTCATCCCAGTCAGCTGTCTTAGTGTCAGATAGTGCATGTCTAGGGAAGAGAAGACTGAGAGAGTAGGAATGGGTGCAAGATGCAGAAAAAACACTGATCAGAACTTTATTTTTTGTGGGGGGCACGAAGAGTATAAAGGTTTGGATGTGTTCTTAAGTACAAATTTAGAGTGTTAAATTTGTTACCAGTGTAGTCAGGATTTGTATTTGATCATCATGGAAAAAGTTTCTACATGAAATCCCTCCAAATATGCCAGAGAAGAGTGGGTGAAATGACTAATAACATGTAATGTTTATCTTAAAAATGAATGGAATGGGGGGAGTTATTCTATTTGTCGCTAATATCACTCGTAACAAAAAAGGAGGAACTTTCTGTTATATGAAATAATGTAATATTGGGTTACTGTATATTCCTTTGCTAGGAATATAAGGATTAATAGTGTGTGTGTCATCTTACATAAGCCTGGTGTGACTGAGTACTGTAATATAATGCTGTACTGTATAAGTACTAGCACACACAATGCATTATTACTCCTTCATGGCAGGTAATCCAAACAATGAATTTGCAGGACATAAACAACATATAACGGCAGAGTGTTCTCTTATTGATAAGTAATAAATATTGTTTATAAAATGACAAAAAAGGGGAGACAAATAACAGGGACCAATTGTATTGTATATAGTTTTGACATCATTTAGTTGGAGTGATTAGTTCTTTATTAAAAGGAACTCGTCTGCTTTCATTTTCTTAGATAGATTCCCAGTCCCTTTTCATTTGCTATACTGTACTGTACTTTTCAACCTATATTTTGAGTGTCCCTTAAATTGTGAAAACTTATGCACTCTTACCAACATTTTCCAGTATAAATATGAATTTAGGTGGAAAATATTCCAGTGTGAATTTTCTACCTTTGTGACTTTATCAGGGGTCTAGGACAGTAAACCGCCATCTAACTGGCTGCTTGGGCTGATCTTATGATTTCCCATCCTTCCCTATTGTAGGTATCATCTTAGAAAAGGGGATTGCTTGCAAATCTGTCCTCTTGAAGTAGGAAGGTTCTTTAATCACTAATATCTAAGTAAACAACACAAACTTCAGGGCAACTATCAGCTGCCATTTGCATTTGGAGTCCATAAACCTCCATTTTATATTTAGTTCCTAGCTGCTTACCTTAAACAGTAGATGTCTCTCTCCAAGCTTTGCCTACTGCTTTTGAGCTGAATATTTTGCCCTAATGTTATCATTACTTTAAGACTGACATTTTGTTTACTTACATTGCTGTAAACATTGCCTATATCAAGCCAGCTCTACCAAGACTGGGTCACTGTTGCAGCAAGTAGACTCACCTTAGCACCATGACCTTTGATTGCAGATGCATTGATCAGGAATTATGTCACACTTCATTTTATTTGGTGTGGTTTTTTTGTGATGTAGTGAGATCTGTAACTCACAATATGAGGGTGGCAGAGAGCCAGGTCATGATTTCAGAGAAACCATAGGTTGGTTGTGGCAATTGTGTTGACCCTCCAATGGGTTTCAGTAGATCTGCATATGATGTCCCTTATTCCTGTTAACCAGGGATATTTTATGTGATTTCTATGATTTTGAGATCAGATGTAATTCCTTCATGGGATTTGCAGGTGGTTATGGATAAGTTGAGTCTATTATAAGGGAAATTTTGGTATGAGTGACTTTTGAAAACCTCCTATTATATTTCTTTCCACGTGTTTAATAACTTCATGTCATCCCTGTCCATAAGAGTGTAACATGGGTTAAACCTGCTTCAGAACTTACCTCGGTGAGGGGTTAGATCACTAAGACCTTACAATCTTATATTACTGTATATAACTTATCTGCTGCATTAACAATGTTGCACTGGGGAATTGTCATGTTATTTTTATTTAAGCTCTGTTGAATTTGAGATGTGTTACATAGTGTCTTATTGCTCTCATGGTATGGGATGGTGATTATTTGATCGCACGTAACCAGTATTTGCTACATGCTTGGACTGTTTCATGGTTAAAGAAGGATATTATGCAGGAGTTGTGTTGAGATATCTCCTCTGGTTAGGTTTGTTTTTGTGATTTAGAAAACTACATGTCCATTTTATATCCATTATTATACAGTATGTACAGTAAAGCCTCGAATAACGACGGTAATGTGTCCTCCAATATTGCAGTGTAAGGTGAATCATCGCATCGTGAATCATTAATTACCAGTAAAATAAAGCAATAATAATGAGATACTACGTTCCCAAGTGTGACCTTTTCATATCTTTTGTGTGGCTTTTCACCCTCTTTTCCCCAAAACAATAAAATTTATGAAAAATTCAAACTATATTCTTTAAATAATGTTTATGAATGCACCCTTATACAATAGTATAAATGAATAATAATATGGTCACACAAGAGGAGATGGAACGCCATTGTTTTCGTTATTGTTTACACCCAGAACGAGGGTTCTACATAAGAAAAGGAAGAAAATTAGACTGGTTGTAGCTGTATTAAAATTAATGTAAAAAATGAATATATATGTTTTAAGTATAATGGTATTTAATGTTAATAAATGGAACAATAGATGTATCTAACCATTAATGGCAAAGAAAAAAGCGAGATGGATTGGGAACGTCAAAATATACTTGCGCATTCAAGGAAACATAGCGTCATTTATCTTAAGAATGCAATACCGTATGTACAAAAGATTCATTATTGTTTATCACTGAATATTTATTTGATTTAATTAGTCTTTATATATGCAAAATGAACAATACAATTCCTTAATACTATGTAGATTATTAAAACACACAAGAGGAGAAGAGACGGCATTGTTTTAGTGAGTGACGATGGTTCTACATAAGAAACTGAAGAAAATAAGACCCTGGTTGTAACTGTAGTAAACTTAAGGTAAAAAAAATTAATACCTGTATGTATGTTTTAAGTACTGTACTTATGTTATTTAATGTTAATAAATGGAACAATAGAAGTAGCTAACCACTAATGGTAAAGAAATAAAGCAAGACGGATTGGGAACGCCAATGTATGTAATTGCGTTCATGTGAAAACTTATCGTCATTTCTATACATAAGAATATGAAAGCAACACTTATTTACTGTTCATATATGATTTAATAATACTTACGAATGTAAAACAAAAATTCTACTCCCCAATGGTGGTAAAGTCTAAAACATAAGGACAGCCAATGAATGTTGTGCGAGTTTTTACTCAGATGACGAAGTCATCAGGTTCAACTCTGGCTGAAGCTGTAAGTTCAACTCTGGCTGAAGCTATAGCTTTCCATAAAGCTGTTACTGAACCTGAAGTTGATGAAGCTGCTTATGATGCTGAATTTGATAGTGTAACGGAAGTTGATGGTTTAGGCCTTCGAATAATAAAGCTGTCGAAAGAACCTTGCACAGCTGCTTTCTTTTCTCATACATCTCTTATGTAGAGATCATTTGCATTTTTCATGTCCCTGTTAATTTTAATGCTTTGTTCTGTTAATGGACTTGCTTCGGCAGTACATATACTATACAAGTATTATACTTCAGAAAATATGTTCATTGCTTGCTCCATATAATATCCACAGACCTCTCACCTTTTTCATATCGTTTTAACACATCTAGTTTCTCGGCTAAGCTTATGCACTTTCATTTAGCTATTGAACCAGCACTACCATCACTTGCTTTCTTGCTCATGTTGAATAGGGATGCAAAACTGCCTTAAGATACCTGAGAAAGTTTTTCTCCTTTACCTGTTCAGATGCATGAAAGCGAAGAGCTCACCAGCTGCGACTGTTTACACTAGTGATGCTGGCGTCACCACTCACAAGCCCAGCAGCCTCAGTGCACAAGGCATCTTTTTATTTAATTTTTTTGTATAATACATATCGGGATTTAGTTAAATGAAAATTTTTTAAATTTTTTATTATTATTCTATTTTCGTCATAAATACAGTACGAAGAAAATAATGCCGTAAATTTAATTGGGTCCTAAATTAACCAGGGTCCTGAATATGAATCGTCATTTGTAGAACCGTCGTTATTAGAGGCTTTCCTGTAATCTCTTTATGTTTTACAATATGCAGTTTACTATTGATGAGTTCTTGCAGTTATATTATTTTTGACTTGGTTCAGGAACTTTAAAGGGACTCCCATTACAAATTTAGTTGGGTTTGGCTGACCAGAGTCCTTTTCACATGGAATAAAATGAATTTAAGCAGAGCATGCAACCTTCTTCCTGTGTTTAACCAGGAATGTGAAGATTGGAGACCTTGGTATACAGTACAATATTGTTTCATCCCCAGAGGGTCATTGTGGTTCTATGATGCCCCAAGAATTGCAATTTGATGCATTCGACTTCTCAACACGGTCTGTGATAGCAGGGGAGGTCCATTTTTCCCATATTGAGCTGTAATTCTGTAGAGGAAATTATCATACCTCATAACCACATCTTGGAATGTGCCTTTACTTTTCTCCCCTGCAGTAGATTAGATTTTTCCAGTTGGTTTTGAGATAGATCTGTTTTCTATACTTAGGGGTGTTTCCTATAAGTATGCTTCCAGAATGCACATTTAAGAGATACCTGGATGCTCTCACTGCAAAGATGCCTAGAATTGGAAGTTGCATTAAAGAACACGTGCACAAGACATGCAATCTTCACCGTAAGCCTCAGTCAATAATTGAAAAGCTTCCGTCGCGGATTTCATAAGTTTAACGAGAAACTTCATGTTAACTCGTTGCTCAGTTTTGCAATCCGACATTTTCCGACCGAGCGTAAGAACACGTCTATACTTCAACACTCGTTCACTTGTACTGAGTGAAGTGATCGAGTTGAGCCTTGTCACACTGTGACAGGTTAGAACGTGTTCAATAACTGTCTGTTTGTCCCTCCCTTCCCACTCTTGGTTCCCGAGTTATAGGGTCAGTCTCGATAGTTTTATGTCGGACCTCGTATATACAGTACAGTATTGCATATTTCATTCACGCTACTCATTAGCAAGGGATATGCTGTATTCTTTTTATGGTTGGACAGACAAGGGAAGAGTAACAATGAGGTCAACCATGGAAGGCTAGGCTTTCCTCATGTGACTACAGTACCTGTCTTATGGGAGCTAATTTTGGAGTTCATTTCCTTTGAATTCTTAGTCATTAATGACATTTAGCCAAAGAAGGGAAAGATCCCCATTCCCAGTCCCAGAAAGTGAATAGCAAACTCCTGGCTGAGATTATGTGCAGAAATGTTCAAACTCTGTGTAGATTTACTTATATAACATTAGATATCAACTGTGAGTACTGTACTTTTCAAATGACAATTGTTGTGACTTTCTGGAGTGGTTCTTGTAATGAAAGGGCAGATTACTTTGAGAAAAGAATGACGTATTGTATGCATGTGTCACCCCAAGATGGGTTTTGTCAGTGGTTATGTGTCCAATACTGAACATTATTTGTCTGTCTGTCTGGCAGGGACAGTTGTGTTAATTCCTAAGGAACTGTATGAGTATATCTTATTCTGGGGGTGATAATTCTCACAGTATGAGTGAAGTGTCAGAGGAAGCTAGTTTATGAACTCATATTGAACGAGGTGGTTGATAATGATTCTGAGGCTGTTTGTCTCTTAGAGTGGGATTTAGATTCTCTAATCCCATACTCTTGAAATATTCCATTGATTTAGTTACAGTTTGGTTATGTTATGATACAAAATGACATCTCATATGACACCTGTACAGCAAGTTTTAACAAATAGGATTTCAGTGTTTTGTTGTTGTTTGTATGAAACCTTCTTTCTTTATAATGTAATGTTTTGTAAAAAATCTGACTTTCAATATTCATCAAGATATCCTGTAAGTATTGGCAGGCTGTTTGTGTCACAGTACCGGTATTAAAAAAATGCTCTACAGGCCCCAGCCATCATTATTTTTAACCAAAAGTAATAAAAAATTAGAGAAGTCTTATTGACACTTGAAGGTCAATATTTCTGTCGACAGGGAAAAACAAATACACAGTATTGGCAAAATGGGCTGCCACAAAAACTTTAACAATAGGATTCTGATAGAATCACCACGTTATTTGGACATCGTGCCAGTCCTAACACGCAATACCCTGTACATTATTTTGTCACTTGCACCCTGATCACCTCTGAGATAGCATTCACTCACTAGAATAAGCTTGTCAAAGATAAATCTCTTCAGGGGGGATGACTGTTGACCTTATGAAGGTGTCCAGGGGATTTATCATATGTATTATATTGGAATAGTGTGTGGTTAACATAACTAACTTTTGTGTTAATCTTAACATGTGCTAAATCTTGTTCAACACCGTCTTTTCTAAGGTATAGTATCCTTCTTATACCTACTCCTATCCATTTTAAGAAGCAACCTAAAAAAAAGTAAACATTCAATAAAGGGGTAATTAGCCGAAGGCTGTACACTAATAGTACCATGTAAAAGGGTAAAGTTTTAAGAAAGAGGACAAAAATCATAGAGGAATTAATCTTCTGGGTACTGTACAGTATAGTCTGGGAAGTACAGTACAGTACATGTACAGTATATAGTAAGGATGCAGTTCCCAGTGAGGATAATAACAAGAGTGTAGGATAGGTCAGAAACTAGGAACTGTTCAGCATATTTAAATATGGATGAGACATATGGTGCATTTAAGAGGTAATAACTTACGGAGATGGAGGAAACCTGCTTGAAGTATTGAAGACATTTTACAAGAACATTAAGAGTATGTTCAAGATCAACGATCTTCCCGGATCCAATATCGCATCAGAACCGTTACCAGCCCAGTTAAATGTCAGCCATCCTTGCCTACTACAGATTTATCTAACTTCCTGTGACCACTACAGCATAATATACATCACCATGACGCTAATGGGTTTGTTCCCATAACCTCATGACCCACTTGTGGACGTCTATACTCCAGACATTATACTTATAGTTAGTGAGCTTCGGTTAGGTTAGGAAATACAGTATATCCGGTTGTAACAATCTTAGCTCTGACGTCAAGGACCGGAGAACCTTCCATTTCTCCTGGACACAGCACTGAGCCACAGCAGCCCAGCTAATAAATGGGACTCAAACGAGGTTCGAGTTACTGGCTGTGAAAGAAGTGTTCAGAAACTGGTGATCACATATTCCCGATAATTATCCAGTGGTGTTAAGTGGATGTTGTGTCACTGAGAATTGTAAATTATTTGTTTTAATAAACGGGTACGTTTCTGTAGAATATTGAATACATGCAAGTAACTGGTTATTCCATTCGTTGTAGAAATCGAGCTGTATTTATTTTATGATAATTATCAGCGTGCATTGAGGGTATAGTCGCAGGTGTGTCGGTGGACACTTGTTATCACAGGTGTTGTGGGAGTTGCCAGATTAGGCTAACTATACTTATTTAAGTTGATTAAAGTACCACTCTGGCAATACTTCATCTAGTTGTTAAAAGTGAGTAAGGTTAATTGATGAGATTTTTTTAACTTCTTGTCGTTGACCATTGATAAAGGCACCTGCATGTCCATTTGAGGACTCGATGATAACGACATCCTGTCTGTGTAAACAGCCAGACAGCTCGTCGTTAGAGTAAGTAGTTATATGAAAGCCAGCGATAGAATGAATCTTAAAGGCGATGAAATTTAAAGTCGTTGTAGCTTGGAAGTGTGTGTTTGTGTATGTGGTGTGTGTGTGTGTGTGTGTGTCGGTGGGGTTCAGTACAGCAGGGTGTGATAGTCACACAGGTGTCTTGTGGCGTGAGGAGCATGTACCGTTGGGCCGCCTCCGTGGTAGCGCTGCTGATAGTGAAATCCTTCGTTGTACCGTCACTTACACACGAATTATTAAATATATCGTTTGGTATACACTGAATCTTTCATTGTACCATTTATTTTACCTTATTCCGTCGCTGTACCGTTAAGTTGACCCTCGAGTTCCTTGCTGTATATTAAAGCTTTCCCGTGAATCCCTCGCTGTACCATTAAACAGTTCCTTGAATACCCTCGCGTTGCCACCATCAGCTTGTCACTTGAGATTCCTCGCTGTATCATCACCCTCAACAGAATGGTAAGAAAAAATATATATACAGGAAGTGATTATTTAAAGTTAACAAATGCCAAAATCATGTTTGGTATCGCATTTTCACCTCAGTGTGCCGCTCCCTCACAGCGCACTCCCTCCCCAGGAATTCATAAACGTACTAAAAACTACACCAATAGGATGAGCTTTAGTAAATCATTATATTCAAGTTTTATGAATATTTTTTTTTTTACTGATGTACAGTATGTAATCTGAAGTATCATATCAGTGTTTTGTATTTTCAACGTGGAAATAGAAGAAAAACTAATTTGAATACGTAATAATTGCAGTTCATGTTTGTTAAATCTTGATTTTATCTCAATTTCCACTATGATTGTAATATTTTTGTATGATATTTCAATATACTATATAATCAAAGCAAGAAAATTGGATGCTACTATAACTTTAGCATACGGTCTACAAAGAGAGTTACACTAGCGTGCGGTCTACAACATATTTACACTAGTGCGGTCAACAACTTATTTACATTATAGACTGCGGTACTAACAAAATTTTCTAAGTGATTTAGTATTTTTAAGTTATGTTAGGGAGGTCAGCGTAACTTTAAGTCATGTCACGTAGACTGCACGTCAGGTTAGGTCATGTCCTTGTAGACCGCACACGCAAAAGGTATCTTTGTAGACCACATGCTGAAGTAGCACCGAAAATTATCCTAAAAACATGAATACTGTATTGAAGTAAACTGAAGGTTTTCCAGTTGGTTTGGTTCGTTTAGCTCGTTTTCGTATTTCTGGAGGAACTAGTTCAATTTATTTTGATGTAAGAATTAAAAAAAAAATCCCTCACAATGCAAATAAAACGAGGGAATAAACTGTCCCCTAAACATTGTTATTTTAGCCAAGGTGATACATTATGTGTATTTTTAAGGGAATGTCAATGAATTATCACCAGTGAAACAAGATGGAGTTTGTCTTACATCTTGGTCACACTATCACACAGAGGGGAACTCATTACATATATGTGTAAGAAACACACTTGTATATTTTGAAGGGCCGCTTTATTTATGTCTTTTTATTGGTTTGGTATATTTTTTTTTTCTGTGCGATCCCTGGTACACACACACACACACACACATAAGGCGATGCGGTGTAGCTGGTGGTGGCGGGATGCGGTGTAGCTTGTGGTGTTAGTTTATGTAAGTCATATCGTCTCCTTTGGGGGTAGAGGGGGGGAGGTAATGTTATTGTGTATAGTTCTTGGAGAGGGAGGGAGTGGGGGAGAACACCTGGATTACCTTGAACTGCCTGTGGAGTTTAGCATATAATGTTATCAGGGAGGAACACAATGGTTCTCTTGCACCTCACGACCTCTACCTTCTTCCTTTGTTTCCTATGTTAATGAGGGAAGAAAAAAAATATGGGTGTCGAAATCTGCCCCTGATTATATGAAGAACATCGGGAGATAGACCCAGCTGTTGCCAAGGTTCCCGAGGAAGGTGTTTCAACGATCGGGAAGTAATTTTTTATATATATATATATATATATATATATATAAAGAGTTATACCAATAAGCAGATGTAGTTATGATAGGTATATAATATGCTTCCTGAACAGTAATTACGTCGAGGTAACTACATCATAAACACTACTATTTTGAAACACCCAGGTTAACTAACTAAATCTGATAGACCATTTAGACCTATAAAGATCTTTGAACTGCTGCTATTTTGCCGGTTATTATTTTGGTGGTGGTAAATTGCCCTTTTGGGGGAAGGAAATTTTGTCCGTGTGATTTTTATTAAACCGAAGATCAGGTCAAGTTCTCAAAATAGTATTAAAAACATATTCATTAATTAACGAGTCAAAAGTCAAAATTAATATACATAATTTATACTAATTTGGTTAATATACAATAAAGTATCTATTTAAGGTAGAGTCTCAGTCCAAGATTGAAGCCATTTTTGGATGTTATGTTTTGTTGTTTAGCTGAAGCCTCAAATCCACATTCTTGTATTTTGGTTTACGGGGAACCTTTGAGAATATAGAATTAGACCCAACGTCTTTTGTCAATGAAAATTCATAAGATGGAAAAATGAAAAATGTTGAAAAAAAATTAATGTTGAGTTATGTGGCTTTCTTAAGGTTTTCCACAATGTTATTTACAAATGTCGTCAATTCATATATCTGTCCTGCAGGTCTCGGTGTTTTCTCAGCTGTACAAGTCTGTAGAGTAAATAAATGTGTTCATTTTATCCCAAAATATTTCGTATATCTGATTCATAAACTGATGTAAATCGGTGCATTAATTGGAATCTAATGTAAATCGGACTCTTTGATCTACTGTGTTTGTGTTTTACGTTGGATATTGTTCAACAGAAGACCAGCGTTGAGCGCATCGAGGTTTTGTGGGCTGTCATGTGATATACTGTACAAACTTGTTGACAATTCCTAGAGAGAGAGAGAGAGAGAGAGAGAGAGAGAGATTGGTTGGTTGGTTGGTTGGTTGGTTGGTTGGTTGTGAAGCGTAATAAGCCATTTTCAGGGTCTCTCACGTCTGAGTGTGCTCGTATCTTTCCTCACACTGTCTCTCAGAAACAATGGTTGTTTCCTCCAGTACAAACCCTTTAAAACAAGACTAAGACACAATAAAGAGAGACTAGTCATACACCTGTCATAAGAGTGGGCCAGCCTCCTTGTCCTAACACCCTGCAGTTGTCAAGAGAGTGCTTGTGGTGGGGCGGGCGCTCCTTTCTCCACGGGCGTACGCTGTTGAAATGCACACCTGGTGACGCTAGCGGGGAGGGGAAGGTGTGCAGTACCTTGCTTGTCTTGCAGTTGGTGGAGAGCATTGCGAAAGACACTTTGTTTCAAGGTAAATTTTAGCGACGATGATGATATTAATGAAATTTTATGAATCATTATGATATAGTAATAGTTTAAGACCGTTGAGTGTTTAAAGGAAAAAACTCAAAATTGTCGCTTTCACACACACAGGTCAGAATATATTGTGACTAATTTCTTTCCAGCATTAATCCTGCTGTTTATCGGTATAACAGTTTCAACATGGGTTCAATAATACATCATGGCCAGATTGTTTTAAACCATAGGTGTGGTGGCTGCTGTTCGGGGATTTATCACAGATCGACTTAAGCGAACACAAACACGCGGTCTGCTATTTGGGGTTTGTGTTTAAATGATTTATTAAATATTGATGTTACTGTTAATTCATAGTTATGTTTTTCTTTGGAAATTCCTCCTATAGCTCAGTGTGTGTGTGTGTGTGTGTGTGTGTGTGTGTGTGTGTGTGTGTGTGTGTGTGTGTGTGTGGCTGCATTGAAGTGTTTGCTCACATGTGTGTGTGTGTGTGTGTGTGTGTGTGTGTGGCTGCATTGAAGTGTTTGCTCATATGTGTGTGTGTGTGTGTGTGTGTGTGTGTGTGTGTGTGGCTGCATTGAAGTGTTTGCTCACATGTGTGTGTGTGTGTGTGTGTGTGTGTGTGGCTGCATTGAGTGTTTGCTCATATGTGTGTGGATACAGTCATATTTGCTCACGTGTGTGTGTGTGTGTAAATACATTGAAGTGTTTGCTCACATTTGTGTGTGTGTGTGTGCGTGTGGATACATTGTAGTATTTGCTCACATGTGTGTGTGTATTTGTGTGTGTGGATACAGTCAAGTGATTGCTTACGTGTGTGTGTGTGTGTGAGCGAGACAGTAAGTTGTGGCGGTGAGCTGGTGAAGGCGGGGGTGGGGGGCGCTTCACTTGGCGACAACACAGTGTTATTCCCCACCCACAGTGAGGCTCATTGTCTGTGTGCTGTAGTATGTGTTGCTCACCCATCCATCATGTGGGCGTTCTTTCCCCTCAGGCTTGGGAGGTATATCAGGTCACTATACTCTGTTACAGTTTCATATCAGTAAGATGATCCAAGTGTGTGTGTGTGTGTGTGTGTGTGTGTGTGTGTGTGTGTGTGTGTGTGTGTGTGTGTGTGTGTGTTCCCTTATTCGTATTCCTCCTCTTCCACCTCACCATCTTCACCCTCCAACTATCACACTCCTCCTCCTCTAGCAGGCGGGGTCGTCGCCGGTGCTCGCTCTGAACAAACACCCTGGAGTGGTTTACCAGCGTTCTTCTGGCCCTCTCGTCATCACCATCCTGTCCACTCCTTCATCATCCTTCCTTCTCTCTTCCTCGTCTATACCTTTGTCTCCTTCCTTCCTTCCCCCCTTCCTTCTCTTCTCTCTTTCGTCACCATCATCTTCCCAATTATTCCTACCCCTCGTCTTTTAACATCTCAGGATCAAGATTGGCTGACTCAAGTAAAAAACAAAAAAAAAATAACAAAATCAAATTGCTCTTAGATTCTGGTGTACTTTAACGATTATTGGTATAGAAACTTTTGGGAATTATTATCCCTCTCTCTTCCCCTCTCAATTTCCCTCTTTCTCTCCCCCTTACACACACACGCACACACACACACACACACACAATATATACAGTACATATGCCTACCAATACGTACGTATCCACACTTATAAAAACATGTATTTAATCACAATAAAATAAAAATAATGTTCATAAACACTTTTTATTTCTGTAATAAACGCACACACACACACACACACACACACACACACACACACACACACACACACACACACACACACACACACACACACACACAATATATACAGTACATATGCCTCAATTGTATCCACACTTATAAAAACATGTATTTAATCACAATAAAATAAAATAATGTTCATAAACACTTTTATTTCTGTAATAAACACACACACACACACACACACACACACACACACACACACACACACACACACACACACACACAAAGCTACGTGTAATATTAGAGGATGTATGTGTGTATGTGAGCTCATAACATTGTGTGTGTTTGTATTGAGCACGTCACGTGGTTGTGTTCCTCATCACGCTGAGTAAATCAACAAGAGAGGTGCAGTGTGTGTGTGTGTGTGTGTGTGTGTGTGTGTGTGTGAAGGTGTGGCTGTTTGTATTGTATGTTAGGATCTGTTTGTGGGGGGTGGACAGGGATGGTGGGCTGGCATCATCCTGACACCTTTCCCTCTCTCCCGTCCCTCTTCTCCCTCCCCTCCCTCTCCCTCTCTCCCTCCCTCTCCCTCCCTCCTCCCCCTCCTCTTCCCTCCCCCTCTCCCCCCTCCCTCCTCCCCCTCCTATTCCTCCCCCTCCCTCCTCCCTCCTCCCTATTCCCTCTCCTCTTCCCCTCCCTCTTCCCTCTCCTCTTACCTCTCCCCCTCCTCCTCCCCTCCTCCCTCCCTTCCCCCCCCCCTCTCCCCTTCCTCTTCCCTCCCCTCCCTCTCCCTATTCCCTCTCTCCCCTCTCCCCCTCCCTCCTCCCTCTCCCCCTTCCCCCCCTCTCTCCCCCCCCCCTCCCTCCTCCCCTCCCTTCCTCTCTCCCTCCCTCCCCTCCTCCCTCCTCCTCCCTCTCCCCTCCCTCCTCCCCTCCTCTCCCCCCCTTCCCTCTCCCTCCCCTCCCCTTCTTCCCTCCTCCCTCCCTCCCTCTTCCTCCCCCTCCCTCTCCCCTCCTCTCCCCCTCCCTCTTCCTCTTCCTCTCCTCCCCTCCTCCCTCCCTCCCCTCCCTCTCCCTCCCTCACCTCTCCCTCCCCTCCCTCTCTCCCCCCCTCCCTCCCTCTTCCCCTCTTCCCTCTCCCTCCCCCTCACCCCTCCTCCCTCTTCCCCTTCCCCTCTCCCCCCCCTCCTCTTCTCTCTTCCCCCTCTCTCTTATCTCTCTCCCTTCCCCTCTACCACCTTCTCCTCCACCTCCCCTGTAACACTTAACACACGTGACTCTCTTCTAAATCCACTCAATCACCGACGATAAAACCTTTTTTGACGGACCAGCGACACAGTTTTTATTTAACAGCAAAGTTTTATTTATTTATTTGTTTTTTTTTTACTTTCTCGGATATTCGCCAGAGGAGGATAGGTGGGAGGGTAGTGATGGGGGAGTGGTGGGGGGGAGGAGGAATGGATGTTGGAGGGGAGTTGTGTGGGAGTAGATGTGGGTGGGAGGGTGTTTGGTGGGGAGGGGGATGATGCAGGGGGGGTTGATGTTGCAGGGAGAGGGAGGGGAAGACAAGCAGGCCACCCGCGCCCCGACATCCACCACCCTGCACCACACTGTTGCCAAAGTCCCCTTGCACGAGGGCCTCTGTCCACTATACGCGTCTCTTAACCTTGATGACGGTCTTGTGTTAGTGTCCCGGGTAACAGGGGTGAGGGGGGCGTGTTGCTAGAGTGTGGTGGTGGGTGGTTGGGCGTGGTGGTGTGCTTTATCGTGCTCTTGTGGCAACACTGACGCCAGACAACCAGTCACTCCCTCGGCCACCCCAGCTAGCCTTCTACCACCCAGGCTAGTCAACCAGGCACCCAGCTAGCCAGTCAGCCTGCCACCCAGCCTTCCTGTCGGTCAGCTACCCAATCAGTCTGTCAACCAACCATCCTGTCGGTCATCCTGCCACCCAGCCATCCTGTCGGTCAGCCTGCCACCCAGCCGTCCTGTCGGTCAGCTAACCAGGCAGGCAGGCAGCTCTATAGCTAATTAAATAATCAGTCAGCCAACTAGTATTTAATCACTAGCAAACCAGACAACCACTTAGTTAAGAAGACATTCAATCAGATAGTTAGCTTGCCAGCTAACCAGCCAACCAGATAGCCTGATATTCAATCAGTCAGCGGTAAAGCCGTGCAGTTAGCGACCTAGGAATTCTTTCAGTCATCATCCAAAACAACCACAAAGTCAATCAACCGTACGACCACACAACCAAAAAACCGTACGGCAAACAGTCTAGCTAGTGTGGCAGTCAGACACCGGCAAGCAAGCACGTCAGTAGGTGGACACACGCAAGGAAGTCGGCGAAGAGACAGGCAAGCAATCAAGTAAGCAAAGGGCCAAGTAAGCCGGCAGGCAAGACGGAGCTGTAGCTGTGAGTGGGAGGTTTGTTGGTGTCAGTGTCAGGCGGCAGAGGCTGTGGCAGGATGATCCTCAGTGTGTTGTGTCGTGACCACACACCAACAGGCGACAGGGACTTGTCCACAGTGTGTTTTGCTGTGACCCCACACGACCAGGCTGTGGCAGGATGGCCCTCACTGTGGTGTGTCGTGACCCCAGACAATCAGGCTCGGGTCGACCCTCGCCCTACCTGCCAACCACCTTGATAGGGATGCCTTCTTCTCCCTCGTCAGGCAAGTGTTTACCGTTCTGAAGTACTGCACCCCCACCTCACGCCCCTCGCACACCTCACGCCCCTCGCACACCACACGCCCCTCGCACACCACACGCCCCTCACACACCACACGCCCCTCACACACCACACGCCCTCACACACCACGCCCCTCACACACCACACGCCCCTCACACACCACACGCCCCTCACACACCTCACGCCCCTCACACACCACACGCCCCTCACACACGCACTTGACACACCTCATACACTCATAACACTGCACTTCCTTTACACACTCATCACGCCACACAACCTTCACACCACACACTCCCCTCATACGCCTCACAGCTATTCTGACACACACACACACACACACACGCACCACACTTCACCTCACATTCACACCACTCCTTAGCATGACACCTCTCACACTACGCTCATACTGTCTCTAAAACAAACAGGTGGCTTGTGTGAGTGGAGGGGGGGATAACCTTCTGATGACTGCTAATGTTTTTGTTTACAGGATAAATATTAATAACATGGCTTTTACCATCGCTGTTTACCTCGTTTAGTTGTTTAAATTACCAAGTGCTCTGAGTTCCAATACGCGAAGAATTTTTTTTGTGGAATGTTGTCAGTATAAAATGTTACTGTTGATAAGCTTTACTCTTTGGTTGAGCATCACGTAGACGCAGGAAAAGCTTGGTATTATAAGAGGAAGGATTTAAAGTATGTCATGTGTTGGATATATATATATATATATATATATATATATATATATATATATATATATATATATATATATATATATATATAAACTCCAGTATATATATATAGATGGACTAGAATTGTCAACTCGCCCAGAAGTCATACCCGATGTATACTGTCAGAGCTGTTTAAGAAGCTGGCCCTCACCCTCAGTCACTGGCAGGATATATTGGGCTACTAAGTCTTGGCTGGGATAATATAATGTAGATCTACTGTACGTGGAGGATTAATTGGAGATATTCAGTAACGAAAGTCGGATAAGAGCAACATGTAGATGTTTTACGGTCTCAGTGCCCTCGGCAGACACCTCGAGGGGTCACTTTACGTTTCAACAGCTGATCACGAGTTGGTCTATTCTTCCTGAGCCAATAGAAACACCAGGTTGTGACTGAATGATGCTGCTCATTGGCCAGGAAAGAATCGCCGTACTCGTCAACAGCCAATCCGATGATGCCTCGTCATTCAGTAGCCAATATTAGAACGACGCTTAATCCACACCTCGCCATGTCGTCCCAATCTGTTATAACCCTTCCTAAATACGCAACAGCCAATCGGGTCTTTGAATCATTATCCGCCAGCCAATAAAAACTCAGTGAAGCTTTATACTCTAACAGCCAATGAGGAAGAAGCTCATGTGTCTAGAGGTGTAAGCACTCTCCCAGACACCAATCACGTCACCTCCACCCTGCTAAGAATTTATCACCAGACAAAATCTTAACCACCAAAACAATATATTGATAGAAATCTCAGTCACTTAGACGTCAGACAACCCTTCTACCTCTCTAGGTTAGGTTAGGTTTAATGGGATTTTGTCCTTATGACTTCATTTGATCACTCCGCCTGCACAACACACCGCTGATGTTTTGAGGACACAACACACCGCTGATGTTTTGAGGACACCACACAACACACCGCTGATGTTTTGAGGACACCACACAACACACCACTGATGTTTTGAGGACACCACACAACACACCACTGATGTTTTGAGGACACCACACAACACACCACTGATGTTTTGAGCACACCACACAACACACCACTGATGTTTTGAGGACACCACACAACAGATATCTTCCCTGTTATGAGTTTTCGACACAGTAAAGTCCCTTTGTCGAAGGTGTGAAGTGTTAGGTAATCAACAGGCAACCTTGAGGTAAATAAAACCCAGGTGAAGTTGGTTCTCAGTTCGACGTTGGAGAAATCTTTGCGTATTACGAGATTGTAAAACACACACACACACACACACACACAGCACGTAAGACCCTGGAGTGTTGCCAGCTTCCAACACAAGTAAGGCCCTGCAGTGTTGCCAGTTTCCAACACAGCAAGTAAGAACCTGCAGTGTTGCCAGTTTCCAACACAGCAAGTAAGACCCTGCAGTGTTGCCAGTTTCCAACACAGCAAGTAAGACCCTGCAGTGTTGCCAGCTTCCAACCCGACAAACCTCACCCTGTTTGAGCCTGTGCAGACCAACACTCCCGCGGGTTGTAAGCTGACTATCAAACTTATTTATGCCCCACCATAAGCCGGGGGTATGTAGGTCTGCCCATGTGTGTCCGTCCGTCCGTCGGTCCGTCCCGGTCATGTGTGCATAGTATCTCATGACCGGGTGATTGGCCATTGACCTAACTTGTACCACAGGAACTATACACACAAAATACTACACCATTGGCCATAACTAACATGTTTTAAACGTGTTATTACATACCCGTGTTAACAATACCTGAAGAGTGGGTTAATGAATCATGTATCACGGTGCTGGATACAAAATTCTACAGGGGTTTAAAACTGTGGATATCAGGGGTCAGAGGTTAAGGTCACAGGGGGTACAGACAATATGGCAGGGGCTGACCTCCAGAATTTTTTTTTTTTTTTGAATATTATTGTAAATATTTGTGTGTTTTACCTATGATTTTGTTATATTATTGTTTAAATAGAAAACGGCGTCACGTAAAGAAAGTCAGTTATAATTAGTGCTGCTTCACTCGTATGTAATCTCTTGTATCGTAACATAACGAGAATCAGCCTGACGTGTTATCTTATCTTATCTCTCTTTAAGGGGAAAAATCTGTTTCACGTACAGTATCTCTCAAGCCTCAGTGTGGTGGTGGTAAGTTAGGTCGTGGCAGCAGGGGGTGGTGGTGGACAGGTGTGGTGGGCCCCGGAACACCTGGCCGTAAGTACATTAAGCTCACCCCCTCCCAGGAGTTTAGAGACCCTCATGTTACCTCTTTCATCCCAACCCTCCGTAACCCCAACACCCCTCTTACCCTCCCCAACACCCCTCTTACCCTCCCCAACACCCCTCTTACCCTCCCCAACACCCCTCTTACCCTCCTCAACACCCCTAACACCCCTTTACCCTCCCCTCAACACCCCTCTTACCCTCCCCAACACCCCTTCTACCCTCCCCAACACCCCTCTTACCCTCCTCCACCCTCTTACCCTCCCCACCCCTCTTACCCCTCCCCAACACCCCTCTTACCCTCCCCAACACCCTTCTACCTCCCCAACACCCCTCTTACCCTCCTCCCTCAACCTCTAACACCCCTCTTACCCTCCTCAACACCCCTTCTACCCTCCCCAACACCTCTTACCCCTCTTCTTACCCTCCCCAACACCCCTCTTACCCTCCCCAACACCCCTCTTACCCTCCCCAACACCCCTTCTACCTCCCCAACACCCTCTTACCCTCTAACCCCCTCTTACCCTCCCCAACACCCTCTCAACACCCTCCTCCAACACCCCTTCTTACCCTCCCCAACACCCCTTCTACCCTCCCCAAACACCCCTCTTACCCTCCCCAACACCCCTCTTCACCCTCAACACCCCTCTCTACCCCCTCCCCAACACCCCCTCACCCTCCCCCAACACCCTCTACCCTCCTCAACACCCCTACCTCCCCAACACCTACCCTCTCTTACCCCTCAAGAACACCCCTCTTACCTCCCCAACACCCCTTCTACCTCCCCCTCTACCCTCCTCCACCCACCCTCCCCAACACCCCTCTTACCCTCCCCAGACACCCCTCTTACCCTCCTCAACACCCTTCTACAACCCCCTTCTACCCTCCCCAACACCCTCTTACCCTCCTCAACACCCTTCCCCAACACCCTATTACTCCCCAACCCTCCCGAACACCCCTCTTACCCTCCTCAACACCTTCTACCCTCCCCAACACCTTTACCCTCCCCAACACCCCTTCTACCCTCCCGAACACCCCTCTTACCCAACACCTCTTCTACTCCCCCAACACCTCTTACCCTCCTCAACACCCTTCTACCCTCCCCAACACCCCTCTTACCCCTCCTCCCTTCACCCTCCTTCTTACCCTCCCCAGACACCCCTCTTGCCCTCCTCACCCTTCTACCTCCCGACACCCCTCTTACCCTCCTCAACACCCTTCTACCTCCCCAACACCCTCTTACCCTCCTCAACATCCCTTCTGCCCTCCCCAACTCCTTCTACCTCCCCAACTCCCCCCCTCCAACACCCCTCTTACCCTCCCCACCTCTTACCTCCCCAACACCCTCTTACCCTCCCCAACACCTTCTTCCCCAACACCCTCTTAACCCTCTTACCCTCCCCTAACACCCCTCTTACCCTCCCCACACCCCTCACCCTCTAACACCCCTCCCTACACCCTCTTACCCCAACACCCCTCTTACCCTCCCCAACACCCCTCTTACCCTCCCCAACACCCCTCTTACCCTCCCCAACACCCCTCTTACCCCCAAAAAACGATCCCCTACCCACGAAATTGAGTAACGTAGAATTTATATCGCTATGCAAACACGGCGATCATAACATAACGTCTTCGAAATTCTCCTATGACTCTACCGTATGTAAGAGTACGTAATCATTTTCTTTGGTCTTCGGTTAAAGAGGAAAAAAATACCATTAAAAATTTTCAGGTCATTTGGGGATTTAAGAAATAAATAAATTATCTACTTACAATGACACGAAAATGACTAGATGAGTTTCCCATTACCAGTTAGCCAGGAAGGGGGAAATATTTTAAGGGGGACTAGAGTGTAATATTGTTAATTAACGGTTTATTAAAAACATGGCATCCTGGAGGCTGAAAATATACAGTTACATAATTGGGGAATGGATCACTTGATTGACAATTAATATACAAGTAACATAAGTGATACAAATATGATATATAATAACAATGTGGGGAGAAGGTCATACTGCAGGGCATTTCAACATAGTAACAGTTCAAAAGGTAAGATTGACTGGGAGTGAATGCAATGGTTGAGTACGAGTTGTTGATAATTTTTACAATGGTTGGGACTGGGCTGTTCTTATAGCGTTCAGCACGTGCTTGTTTGGGCTGGATGCGGTTGTGTTGTCCAACAGCAATTCGCGGATGGGGATCTCGGGTGGTAGTAGGAGCCGGTTTCGAGGGTGGTGCAGAAGCTTCTCACCAAATTTACAGGTGAGGTCGTGATGATGGCCAGAGAGAGCCGAGAGGGTCAGTGTGCTGAGCGCTTCTTGATATGTGGAGTAGGAAGGGGGAGAGAATAATTTTGCATGCCCTCTCTTGCACTTTTTCTAAGCGTATACGTGTTGTGGCATTTAGAGAGGAAGACCAGGCAGGGGAGGCATAGGTGAGCTTGAGAAGTATAAATGTTGAATAAACACTGAGAAGCTCGGGCGCATGAACTTCGAGGGACTTGAGTCGGTGGAGGAGGTGGAGACGAAAACTGGAGGATTTGACAACTTTACTGGCGTGTTTTTCAATTTAGTTTGTTATCTAGTTATCTATAGTGACGCCGGGGAGCTTAGTGGAGTCCACAACCTGGAGTGTGTTTTGGTCCTAAGTAATGGAGGGAGGTGGGACAAGCTCAGAGGAGAGGTTGATGTGCAGAACCGTGTGTGTGAACATGTGTGGCTTCTCAGACAAGTGATAAATGCCTGGGGCCTGCATGACCTTGAATGGTGTCGGTACAGAAATATATTTTTTATTGTGTATAGATACTGTATATTTAAAGGCATTAAAATAAATTGCTTTCAATATCTGGACTTTTAAGGATATCTAGTTCTTTCTGCATAAGTGCGCTTGCCAACATACGCATTCACTCATTCACGGTTTTAAAAGTATTGCTTGAAACTGCAAGACAAGTTTACAAAAATTATCTGAATATTTTAGTTCACTTGCCATGTTTGTAACCTTGATCTGGCCAGCTTCATCCATATGGCCAAAACTCGTGTTCCTTGGTTTAGGAATGAAGTATCATATTGTAGACAGCCTAATAATTAGTGTTCAAAAAATAGCGCAAGTTAGATTAGTTACGGCCAATACACTTTCTCACAATACGTTGTTACAGATAAAAATAATACGTATAAGTTATTAAATTAATAAAGATCCAAAGAGTAGATTAAGTTTTGCTATGTAATTAAGGCTTTTAAATATTAGTAACTAGATATAAGCTGGTGAGGGAATTTTCCACTGGTAGCCGCTAGAGGGCAGCAGGCGTGGCGTGTCAGCTGGCGGGTGTAAACAAACCACCAAGTAATATACACATTCCCAAACGTGGAGATGAACTTAGCAGACCTCATCTTTCTTCCCCCCCTCCCTTTCTGGGTTGTTATAGAGCAGTATAATAATGTTGTTGTGAAACTCCTGTAATACAAGAACGTTGTCACAATTATTCGCCTCTCCACCAAGACCCTCACTTACTTTATGATGCAGTTTTCTTGAATTTATAAAGTAAAACACAGTTGACCTACGACGTAATGTTATTGAGGAACTTACACAGCAGAACATATCACATTAGACATGGCATAATATTCTTGGATTCAAGGCTTTAAAATTAGGCAGAAAAACAAACGGGGTGTTCCTAAGTTATCTTTCCTAAATAGACACACAAACATGTAGTTTGCGCTATTTTGTTGACCAACTCACACATTTTTTGTTGACCTGTCATTAAACCTCTACCTGTGCACCAACAGCGGCCCTCACAACCTATATCGATATTCGATTTCAGTCTACTTTCTCAGTCCCTTGTCCAGTCACGCTGTCCTGTCCGGCACTTCGGCGATGTTTGTTACAGGTGTCCGAGACACCACATCTTTGACGCACCCCCAGGAGAAAGAAGTCTAATGTTATGAGTGAAAGCGGAGGCTACTGAATAGGTTCATCCTGACCAATCCAGCGTGACGCGCCATCCTGCGGAAAGATTAAATACGGTTGCATTTTCACTAGTCGTGGGACCAAAAACTGCTGCAGCATCCCAAGGTTTCAGGTACAATGGGTTGGTCTGAATGTGTCATTTTTTTCTCGCTTCCGCGTTCCCCCGACATCATTTCATTTGACTCGTGACTTAATGTTCTTTCAGGAGCTAATAGAACCGGACCTATATGAATTTTTACACTGCTCTTATCCGGCTTATATTATAACAAGAACATAACGTACGCCTGAAAAACAGTTTAACATGCATGATAACATTGTTGACCTGGTGTCCTGACCCCACGTTCTTGACCAGTTGATCAAACAATAAGAAATGTTGACGCTGTTCACACCAGCCTCTTTGTCTAGAATCCCGGAAAAAATGGCCTGAGTTCAGATTCACGAATGTTCGTACAATAAGCCTAAACCTCTTAGCAGAAAACTTTAGGTGTCTAGATGGCTGTCTTGAGCTGCAGCAGAAAAAAATATCAGATTATTTTCTTTCTATTAATTTTAGGGTTGAGCTTCAGAAAACCTCTCGGGTATTTGCTTACAGTTTCAGTTACGGGGATTTTCATCGTAGGAACCTTGGTGAATCTGACCCCAGGGTTATCTAGGTACAACTATGGAGGTTGAGGGATAGTGAACACAAGAACACACACGCACGTACATACATACATACATACATACATACATACATACATACATACGCACGCACATGTTACTCACATCCATAAAGCGTGCAGCTGTTAACAGGAGTGCCAGAGCAACAGGTGGTGACGTCAACACCAGATGTTTACCACCTCATCACCACCCAACACCACCATCACGTTCATCACTACCACCACCTCCATCACGTTCATCACTAACACCATAACCACCCACCACAACCATACCACCACCATCATGTTAACTACCACCTCCATCTTGGCCAACAGTACCACCCCAACACCACTGCCACCACCACCACCTCAGTCACAACCTTAATTCACTATCACCATTGTCATCATCCTCCTCTTCCTCCTCCACTTTCTTCCCACGCAAATATACGCACTTCCTTCCCACGCAAATATACGCACTTCCTTCCCACGCAAATATACGCACTTCCCTCCCACGCAAATATACGCACTTCCTTCCCTCGCAAATATACGCACTTCCCTCCCACGCAAATAAACGCACTTCCTTCACGCAAATATACGCACTTCCCTCCCACCAATATACGCACTTCCTCCCACGCAAATATACGCACTTCCCTCCCACGCAAATATACGCACTTCCTCCCACGCAAATATACGCACTTCCTCCCGATATACGCACTTCCTCCCACGCAATATACGCCTTCCTCCGCAAATATCCTTCGCGCAACACTTCCTCCCACGTAAATATACGCACTTCCTTCCCACGCAAATATACGCACTTCCTCCCACGCAAATATATACGCAAATACGCACTTCCTCACGCAAATATACGCACTTCCTCCCACGCAAATATACGCACTTCCTTCCCACGCAAATATACGCACTTTCCTCCCAGCTAGATTTGTGAGTGGCTTATGTTAAAAAAATATATATATATATATATATATATATATATATATATATATATATATATATATATATATATATATATATATATATATATATATATATTTACTATACAGTGGATGTTTCTGGCTTCGTTTTGTTGTTCTACGCATGCCTGTGTGTGTGTCCTTCACAACACTTCGAGTTATATGGGCGCAGATGGATTGGGTGTGGAGGACGTGTAGGTGGCGTGGGGTAATAGGAGAGGGCGTGTAGGTGGCGTGGGTTAAGAGGGATAACAGGAGAAGGCGTGTAGGTGGCGTGGATTGAAGGAGAAGATGAGGGGAGGCGTGTATACCATCTCTCGTGGGTGGCGTGGGTGGGGGTCTGGTGCCTGACGCTGTGAGGCACCCTTGTTGTCGGGGGGGGCGTTGTAGAAAGGTGTAACTCTCCCTTCTCTCCTGCCCCTCCTTTCCCTCCTCTTCTCCCCTTCCCCCTCTCTCTTCCCTTCCCCCACTCCCCCCTCTCTTCCCCTCCTCCTCACTCTCCAACAACGAGGAGCAGCCATTGGAGACACAGTTACTGAGCTCTTATTTTTTACTCTTTACAACACACAGTCGCTTGGTATCACTGCTACTGGCTATCACAATGCATGTTCCAATTTTACAATACGTTGCACAGACTTACAATAGCAACCTAAGTCCTATTAACACTATCATGTATTAAATTGGTTATAAATGCCAATGTTACTATGTCAACACTTGTCACTAAGACTGGATGTTACTTAGCCTTGGACTGTAACTTAACTTTTGGGCTCATGTTTGATAGAACGATTTGTGTGTGTTTGTGTCGTGAGCTGTTGCCAGGCTTCAGTGTACCCCCACCCACTTGCCCCTTGACACTCAGCTACTACTTGACACTCATCTACTCCTTGACACTCATCTACTCCTCGAGACCCATCTACTCCTCGAGACCAACCTTTCCTTACCCTCGTACCTACCTACCTACCTCTTGTTACTCTTCTCCACGCTTTGCTATTTATTTACACCTTGGCACTCACCTCTTGGCCCTCATTGGCACCAACCCACACCTTGGCACCACCTATCACATGGTTACTCACCTACACTTGGGCATCCACCTACCCTTTGGTACTTTACTTAGCCTCTTGGCACCGTCTTATTCTACCAATCACCCACCTCATGACACATTCAGCCTTTGGCACCTACCTACCCACCCATGAGGCACCCATCTAACCACAGGTACCCATCTACCCCTTGGCACTCCTCTTCACTTTTTCATCCTCTTGTTATCCATATACCTGTTGGCACTTCGCCCCCCCCCCCCAAGCACCCTCCTACACCTTTAGATTTACCTGCCCCTTGGCACCCACTATTTTTTTCTCTCACCTACCCCTTGGCACTCTCTAAACCTACAGTGCCATCCATTCCAGACTAGTTAAACCTCTTACTTGGCACCCCGTCCTGTCGAGCCAACTAATATATATATTTTTTGGCACCCCGAGTCTTCCTCACGCTTCTCCTGCCCCCCCTCACCCCTCTCCTGGCCTCCTCACCCCTCTCCTGGCCTTCTCCTGGCCTCCCTCACCCCTCTCCTGGCCTCCCTCACCCCTCTCTGGCCTCCCTCACCCCTCTCTCTGGCCTCCCTCCACCCCCTCCTGGCCTCCCCTCACCCCTCTCCTGGCCTCCTCACCCCTCTCCTGGCCTCCCTCACCCGTCTCCTGGCACCCTCACCCGTCTCCTGGCACCCTCACCCGTCTCCTGGCACCCTCACCCTCCATATGGCACCCACTGTCATAAGTATGTCAGTTTGTCAGACACTTGACACCCAGACCATGTTAACTTAGACGTAATTGAAATATACACTTATTGGTAAACTTCTTCAGGTTGTGACTGTCGCCTGGTGAGAGAGAGAGAGAGAGAGAGAGAGTGAGAGAGAGAGAGAGAGAGATGATCACTGTAAACGTGTAGTGATGTTTGAACTATCCTGAGGTCACTGTCAAGGATTGTCTTACACATTACACGACTGAAAATATGAGAATGATGATGAAGATGTCATGTCATGTAATATTATGTCATGTCATGTAATATTATGTCATATCATGTAATATTATGTCATATCATGTAATATTATGTCATGTCATGTAATATTGTCATGCTATGAAATAGTATGTACTGCTTTGCCATGCAGTTTCATGTGCTGTCATGGCATGCGATATTAGTTGGTGACTTGTTATTTGACATTACGTGGTATAATTTTATTCGTTATTCTGTTTCGTCATGGTAGTTGATAGTATGACGTCATACGCTATGCATATTCATTTTATGTGATGTTATGTCATGCAGTGTTATGTAATGTGGTGTGTGGTGAAGGAGCCGCACCCCCACACCAGATGAGCACACGGGGACGAGTCCTCCCCAGCCTCGCATTATAAATGGCCTCCAAACCTGTTCTAGCTCACCTCGGCCTCTGATCACTTCGATTACTGTGGCATCTGTCAGGCTCCCACACCACCTGCACTAGGCCAAACAAGGTGCCCTGCATTGCCCCTAGTAACTGACAGGTCTCCTATAGTGTTTAAGAGGACCTGAAGGTTTTCGAACATCACCTACACCAGTGGTGTCAAACTCAATACCGTTCGAGGGCCAATTCTTATTTTAGTTACCCTCTTCAGGGCCAACGCAAGTGCTATATCACATATTTGCAGGATTGAAGTTTACAGCTTCACACATTGCCTTACCTGGCTTACCAGGAATACCTCATTTGGTTTTGTCTGATCTTAAGTGTGTAAAATTAATTTTACTAAATAAACATGATTATATCTATTTTTTTCATAATTTCACGGGATGATAAATTTTACCGTCATCCCGCTGGCCACACCTGACCATCCCGCGGGCCACATATGAGTTTGACACCCCTGTTCTAGGTCCTAAGGGATGTGGCGAGTATCCTATAGTAGCTACAGGATCTGACGGGTGTCCTGTTGTAGCGACAGAACCTGCAGAGGACACCAATCAGTAGCCTCGGGTCGTGTTGAATGGACTTAGTGGGTATCGTAGCTGCTGGGGTAAGTGAAACAGGTCTGTGAGTGATTGTGTGCCGCAGCAGGAGGGTAACGCCTAGACCTCCTCCACGCACACACAGGGGAATTATCACAGTTCTTAGGCTGGATGATAGTGGCGAGTTAATGTGCTAAGGGTATGGTCAACACCCCACCCCAGTTGACTGTCTCTCGCAACAACACAACACAACACAAACAACTACAGACAAAGGCATAAATAAAACAACTGCGGTTTACATTGGTTATAACGAAGATATTTTGTATTTTGTTTTACTTTATGATTGGTGGTTTAATTTTAGCTGAGTCAAAGAGAGGATGTATTTTATTGTATGTGCGTGTGGGTAGGTGTAGGTGTAGGCAGGTATGGGTGTGGCAGGTGTAGGTAGGTATGGGTGTGGCAGGTGTAGGTGTAGGCAGGTATGGGTGTGGCAGGTGTAGGTGTAGGCAGGTATGAATGTGGTAGGTGTAGGTAGGTATGGGTGTGGCAGGTGTAGATGTAGGCAGGTATGAGTGGCAGGTGTAGGTGTAGGCAGGTATGTTTGTGGTAGGTGTAGGTGTAGGCAGGTATGGTGGCAGGTGTAGGTGTAGGCAGGTATGTTTGTGGTAGGTGTAGGTGTAGGCAGGTATGGGTGTGGCAGGTGTAGGTGTAGGCAGGTATGAATGTGGTAGGTGTAGGTAGGTATGGGTGTGGCAGGTGTAGATGTAGGCAGGTATGAGTGGCAGGTGTAGGTGTAGGCAGGTATGTTTGTGGTAGGTGTAGGTAGGTATGGGTGTGGTGTAGAGTAGGTATGGGTGTGGCAGGTGTGTGTGGCAGTATGAGTGTGGCAGGTGTGGGCAGGTATGGGTGTGGCAGGTAGGTGGTATGGGTGTGGCAGGTGTGGGTGTGGGCAGTATGAGTGTGGCAGGTGTAGGTAGGTATGGGTGTGGCAGGTGTAGATATAGGTAGGTATGGGTGTGGCAGGTGTAGGTGTAGGCAGTATGAGTGTGGCAGGTGTGGGTGTGGGCAGGTATGGTGTGTGGTGTAGGTGGGTATGGGTGTGTGGGTGTGGAGGTAGGTATCAGGTTGGGTGTGGGTGTGGGCAGTATGGGTGTGGCAGGTGTAGGCAGGTATGGGTGTGGCAGGTGTGGGTAGGTATGGGTGTGGCAGGTGTGGGAGGCAGTATGGTGTGGCAGGTGTGGTAGGCTGGGGTGTGTGGGTGTGTGGGCAGTATGAGTGTGGCAGGTGTGTAGGTATGGGTGTGGCAGGTGTAGTAGGTGTGGGTGTGTGGGCAGGTGTGGGTGTAGGCAGTATGAGTGTGGTGTAGGTGTAGGCAGGTATGGGTGTGGCAGGTGTAAGGGGGTGTAGGTAGGTAAGGGTGTGGGTGGTGTAGGCAGGATGGGTAGTGGAGGTGGGTAGGTGTAGGTAGGTATGGTGGTGGGTGTGTGCAGGTGAGGTGTGGTGTAGGGGTATGGGTGTGGCAGGTGTGTAGGCAGTAGGGTGTGGCAGGTGTGGTAGGTGTGTGGTAGGTGTAGGCAGTATGAGTGTGGCAGGTGTGTAGGTATGGGTGTGGCAGGTGTAGGTGTAGTGAGGTGTGGGTAGGTGTAGGTAGTATGGGTGTAGGGGTAGGTAGGTGGGTGTGGCAGGTGTAGGTAGGCAGGTAGTGAGTGGGTAGGTGTAGGTGGTGTGGGGTGTAGTATGGTGGTGTGGCAGGTGTAGGTGTGGCAGGGTGTGTGTGGGTGTGGGGTAGGTAAGGGTGTGGCAGGTGTAGGTATGGGTGGCAGGTGTAGGTGTAGGCAGTATGAGTGTGGCAGGTGTAGGTATGGGTGTGGCAGGTAGGTGTAGGTATGAGTGTGCAGGTGTGGAGTGGTGTGGGTAGGTGTGGGTAGGTGTAGGCAGTATGAGTGTGCAGGTGGGTAGGTATGGTGGCAGGTGGGGTGTAGGCAGTATGAGTGTGGTAGGTGTAGGTAGTGGTGTGAGGTAGGTGGCATGAGTGTGCAGGTGTAGGCAGGTATGGGTGGCAGGTGTGTAGGTGGTATGGGTGTGGCAGGTGTAGGTGGGTAAGTATGAGTGTGGTAGGTAGGTATGGGTGTGGTGTAGGTGTAGGCAGTAGGAATGTGGCAGGTGTAGGTAGGTAGTGTGGTATAGTGGGTGTGGGGTGTAGGTGTAGGTATGTGGCAGGTGTAGGTGTAGGCAGGTGGGGTGAGGTGTGGGTGGGTAGGTGGGTGTGTGTAGATGTAGGCAGGAAGGAGTGTGGCAGGTGTAGTGTAGGGGGTAAGGGTGGGGTGTAGGGTATGGTGTGGTGTAGGTAGGTATGGTGGCAGGTAGGTGTAGGCAGTATGAGTGTGGCAGGTGTAGGTAGGTATGGGTGTGGCAGGTGTAGGTGTAGGCAGTATGGTGTGGCAGGTAGGTGCAGGTATGGGTGTGGCAGGTGTGGGTAGGATGGGTAGGTGGGAGTGGGTAGGTAGGTAGGTGTAGGTAGGTATGGTGTGTGTGTGTAGGCAGGTATGGGTGGTGGTGTAGGTAGGTATGAGTGTGGCAGGTGTGGGTATGGTGTGGCAGGTGTAGAATGGCAGGTATGAGTGGGGTTGGCAGGTGTAGGTATGAGGTAGGTGTAGGTATGGTGTGGCAGGTGTAGATAAGTCAAGTGAGTGTGGCAGGTGTAGGTGTAGGCAGGTATGAATGTGGTGTAGGTATGGTGGCAGGTGGTGTGGCGGTGTAGGGGTGTGGGTGTGGGCATGAGGGGGCAGGTGTAGGTAGGTATGGTGTGGTGTAGGTGTAGGCAGTGAGTGTGGCAGGTGTAGGCAGGTATGGGTGTGTAGGTGGGTGTAGGCAGGTATGAGTGTGGCAGGTGTAGGTAGGTGTGGGTGTGGCAGGTGTAGGTGTAAGTGGTGTGGCAGGTGTAGGTAGGTATGGGTGTTTCAGGTGTAGGTGTAGGAGGTATGAGTGTGGGGTGGTGTAGTAGGTATGGGTGTGGGTGAGGTGTAGATATAGGCAGGTATGAGTGTGGCAGGTGTGGTGTAGGAAGAATGGTAGGTGTAGATAAGGGTGTGGTAGATGTAGGCAGGTAGTGAGTGTGGCAGGTGTAGGTGTAGGCAGGCAATGGAGGTGTGGGTGTAGGTATGAATGTGGGTAGGTGTAGGTAGGTATGGGTGGCAGGTGTAGATGTAGGCAGGTATGGAGTGTGGCAGGTAGGTGTAGGCAGGGAGTGTGGTGTGGTGTGCAGGATGGGTGTGGCAGGTGTGTGAGGCAGGTATGAATGTGGGTGTAGGTGTAGGCAGGTAGTGAATGTGGTAGGTGTGTGGAGGGGTGGGCAGGTGTAGGTGTAGGCAAGGAGGTGGCAGGTGTAGGTGTAGGTAGTGGGGAGGGGCAGGTGGGCAGGTATGAATGTGGTAGGTGTAGGTGTAGGTAAGGAATGTGGTAGGTGTAGGCAGGTATGTTTGTGGTAGGTGTAGGTGTAGGCAGGTATGGGTGTGGCAGGTGTAGGTGTAGGCAGGTATGAATGTGGTAGGTGTAGGTAGGTATGGGTGTGGCAGGTGTAGATGTAGGCAGGTATGAGTGGCAGGTGTAGGTGTAGGCAGGTATGTTTGTGGTAGGTGTAGGTGTAGGCAGGTATGGGTGTGGCAAGTGTGGGGAGAGGGACCCGGGTGTTGGCCATCATACCGGTTCCTTCACAAAGTGGCCTCTTCATAGTTACCTCCTGTTCTTCCTCAGGCCTCACTCCTCTCTTTTTGTTCTCCCACTCACTCTTGTTCTCTCACTCACTCTAGTTCTCTTAACCTTTCTTGTTCTCTCAATCTCCTCCTTTTCTCTGACTCTTCCAGCTGTCTCACTCACTTTTGTTCTCTTAGTCTTCTCCTGTTCTCTCAATCTCTCCCAGTTCTCTCACTCTCCCCCAGGTTCTCTACTGCAGGGTTCTTGATCTTGTGCTCAGGTTAACCTAATACGACCCCTCCCCCGTCCCCCAGAACCTGATGCTATCGGCCTCGGTGCAGTAAGCAAACTTTGACCATCTCTGGGCTTTGAGTCTCCTTTTTCAGTGTCAAGTTGAATTGTTTGTCCCTGCGTTGGTCGGCCTGAGTGTGTCCTCCTGCAGTTACATCGTCCTTGAAATATTTTTGAATTCTCGTTGCAATGTATCTATGTTTTTTCTCATTTCTGTTTATTAAGCGATAAGGCTACTGTGTTAAGTGTTGGTGCTAATGTATCGTCTTATCTTGCGTGTTGTGAATTGTATAATAATCATGTCGTTGTTACAAGACATATTTGTCAATAGCACGCACACTGGAGTACATAGGAGGACCTGTAACGCATGCAGTAAGACCCGTACCAAATTTTAAACGTCAGTATTTCGTCCACGTCAGATTTGAAAACGAAATTGAATTTCAGCTACAGATAAATCAGTGTTGCGCTGACAGCTTCCTGTTCCACAGTGGTCATTCCTCTTCCTCCCTCCTCGACACTCGTTAAATTGGCCTGGTATTAGTAACAGGAAATATCTTGTGATACAGAGATCTCCAGCGGGGTGTTGGTCCTGTGTGCGTACTGATAACTGTATGGCCACCCCTTTACTGAACCCCTATTGGAAACTTCTTGGCTCTCATCATTATAATAAATGCTTAGAGCTTGAAATATTTGTAAATCAAACGTTAACAGCAGCTTAGAAAAAATTATGTAACTACTATTTTTGTAAACTTATTGAGCTTATACAGACACAGAGTAAAATACATGAAAAGTTACTGCACACCGCCTGGCTCAGTGGTGGCCACAAACCCATTGACAGTAAGTGTTTTGATCTGTCGTCCCACTCAGCTCCATCCCCGGTCCTCAGAGTCCTTACCTCCAACCCACTCAAGAAAATATTACAAGAGTGTTGTGAAATTTGCTCTCCAAAAGCGATATCTTGCTGGCTAACAAGACCGTGTCCCAGCACGTGTAGACCTTTCTTCCACAAATTATATATCAGGTGATGTAATCAGTACAGTTAGTGTGACACAACAAGCAATAGGCAGGAGATAGTGAATATGTTAGGCCTTCACTACAGGCAGTCTTGTATCATTTGTATGTAAAGTTTGGTGTTGGTTTCGTGTGTGTGGAGGAGCACTTGTCAATGAGTAAATCTGGAGGGTGGTGGAGGAAGTGTGAGCGACGGCCACTTAGCGACAGGATGGGTCACCCCACTGTCTCACAACGAGTATGTCCGCCCATAACCCGCCGCTTCCACCCACTCACGCCATCCACACTCACCCACCCACCTACCCGCCTACCTACCTACCTGCCTGCCACCCACCCACCCACCCACCCATGCCTCACACTTACACACCTTCCCGCGTTCACTTCAATAATAAGTTGGGTTTTTTTCTGGCGGTCATAAAGTTTGTAATGAACGTAGCAGGTGGCAGAGCGGTAATATGATAATTATGCCCCAGGTGACAAAACACTTATAAAAGTGTGTCATTTTGCAGAAGAGTTTATGATGAATGTTCAAGATGTCTGGACAACTAGATATGAATATTCAAGATTTAGTTTTTGTAATATTCAGAGGTGGAGAACCAACCTCCTGAGGTGCTCCAGTGCAGGTGAAGCACGCAGTGAACTCACACACCCTGCCAGTATGACCTCTTACCGTGATCCCGTACTCTCTCTAGCTGGCACATCCAGTTCCTCTGTTTCCCTCCATTCCCCCCTCACCCTCTACCCCCTCCCCTTACCCTCTACCCCCTCCCCTTACCCTCTACCCCCTCCCCTTACCCTCTACCCCCTCCCCTACTCCCTCTACGCTCCCTCCCTACCCTCTACCCTCCCCTTACCCTCTACCCTCCCCTTACTCCCACCCTCCCCCACCCCACCCCCTCTCCTTACGATCTACCCCTCCTACCCTCTACCCCTCTCCCCCACCCTCTACCCTCCCATCACCCCCTACCCCTCCCTCTACCCTCTACCCTCCCCTGACCACCCCACCCTCCCCTTGCCCCTACCCTCCCCTTGCCCCTCTACCCCCCTTACCCTCCCCACCCCTCCCCTACCCTCTACTCCCCTACCCCTACCCTCCTCCCCTTGCCCCCTACCTCCCCCTTACCCCACCTCCCCTTACCCTCTCTACCCCCTCTTTCCCCACCTCCTTCACCCCCTCTCTTCCCTCACCCCTACCTCTACCCCCCTTACCTTCTATCTCCTCCTCCCCACCCCCTACCCCTCCTTACCCCTACCTCCCCTGCCCACCCCTCCCTCACCGTCTACCCCCTTCCCTTACCCTCGTCACCTCACTGCCACCATCCCCCTGACAAGGAAATGTGATTTGTGGAATTGATAAATCAGTTTTAGGTAACCGTCGTGGCTGGGAGCGAAGTACACCATGTAGGGTAGTTTGCTGTCTGACCCTCCCTGTATATACGACCACTCCACCACAACCACTATCTCTACCACCTCCACCACTATCTCTACCACCTCCACCACTATCTCTACCACCTCCACCACTATCTCTACCACCTCCACTACTATCTCTACCACCACCTCACTTACCTCCACTACTACTTTCACCATTACCACCCCCACTTACACCAGCCAGTACATCAATCAGTCCTGAGCTATTTTAGTAATATCCGTAAGTGATAGTTTGTAGTGGCTCAGTTGATACACCTCTCGCCTCAGTTCCTAAAGGTCGTTGGTTCTCGCCCGATGCATCCTAAGTCGTTTTAGCTGTGATTGGGTACACCTAATTTACCAGTACTTCACAGTTCAGTTGGAGGAATGAAGGCTTGTGAGTGCAGTGCCGAACATAATGGTCTTCCTTGTGTACCAGAGGCTTCCAGCGTACTGTACCTCCTCACACGGTGCCTGGACGCCTATGGGACCCACGCACACTTTTACGTCAGTTGAGAAGCTGATGATATGCGAGGGAGCGGTGAGAGAGGAGAGCCTTGTGAGGATAGAGTGAGAGTAGAGTGGCTGTATTAGTCAACATACAAAGTTATTTTGAGTGTTATGATGATGGATGTGTGAGAGAGAGAGGGAGGGGGGTATAAAGAGGGAGAGAAGGGGGATGGGAGAAGTGATGGGAAGAGAGAGAGAGGGAAGGAGGGGAGTGTAGTGGATGAGGATGCACCGCCGGGGGATGGCAATGGAGGGAGGGGGTTAGGGTTATCATCCTCCGGCGGACATCTTATCACCTCTTTCTCTCTCGCTATCTCTCTCTGTCCTGAAATCGAGGGTGGGGAAAGGTGGGCGTGTATGGGCGGAGGCATAGGTGTGTGTGGGCGTGGGGGAGGCCGGGGGAAGGGAGCGGGCGCGAGCAAGGGGCAGGCAGGAAGTTCGCCAATTGAGAGATAACTGGGGTTACCGGGCAGGCGAACGGACGGACGGACGGAGGGACGGAGGCGAGGGACGGATGCTACTACCGGCGGTGATATTGATGCTGGTGTCTAGCTCTGCCGACATCCCCGAGGGTCTGGGGGTCCAGCCAGGCCCTCACTTAACGACCGTCAGTCCTCTCTACGTATCTGTCTTTCAGCTGTCAGTTTCTGTCATTGTCTGCCTTCTTGTTTGTTTATGTCTACCTCCTTACCTGTGTGTGTGTGTGTGTGTCTTAGTTTACGTGTCTATTTGATTGTTTACATGCACGCCTCTCTACCTGCCCCCTCCCCCCACCTCACACCAATATGGGAGGTTGTTTTAGTGACTGGCCGCCATACACAGTCGACTGCCAGTGTAAATATTACCTCGGGATATATAGCCCATATTTACATCCTCGCGTACACACACACACACACACACACACACACACACACACACACACACACCCAGTGGCTGAGCTATATACAAACAAATCCCAACTTTTATCATGTTATTTTTCTCCACTTCTTCTGGTTCTCCTTCCTTCCTTCCTTCCGTCCTTCCTTCACCCTTTCCATCACCTCTCCTCTCCTCCCCCCTCTTAAACCTTCCTTCCCTCACTCAGCCTCCTCCATCTTGACTCCTCTCTTTTATCCTCCCTCTTGAGTTTTCTCCCTCCATCTCTCTTCTCTTCCACTTCCACCTCTTTCTCTCTCCCTCATTCTCTCATCTTCATTCATTATTCCCTCCATTTTCTCTCCCTTCATTTCCTCTCTCTTCATCCCTCACCACCGTTCTTTCCCTCCCCCTCACTCCTTCTCTTCCTCTTTCCTTTCTCTCCTCTATTTCTCCCGTTCCTTTCTTACCTTCTTTGTCTTTCTCCCTCTCATTCCCCTCTTCCCTCCCTTTTCCCACTCCTTATCACTTCTCTCTTCTCTCTCCTCTTTTCCCTCCCTCCCACCTGTCGTCCACGTGAGGTAGCGGACAGGTAATCAATTTTTGTGGAGGAGAATCAGGTCGTAACCGCCAGCGTGATCAGGTCGCCTGAATGTTGTCTCTCCCCCATCTCCCCCTCACCCCATCCTTTCTCCCTCACTCCAACATCCTCCCCTCTCCCCTATTTCCCTCAGGTCACTCCCTTCTTCCCTCCCCTAAGATACTCTCACCTTCTCCCCTCATTCCAGCTACTCCCTCCTCGCCCCTCCCTCCCTCACCCTAACATACTCCTCCCTCACCCGAGGTACTCCCTCCTGCCCCCTCACCCTAGATAGCCCTCCTCGCCCCCCTCCCTCTCACCCGAGGTACTCTCTCGCCCTCCCCCCCACCTCGTGCAGGCTGCCAACCTGTTGTAGTTTAAAGGCTTGGCACAGGTCGTGGGTCTTGTAGGTACATATGGAAGGCTGTTACAGACCACTAACTTGTTACAGACCACTAACTTGTTACGGACCACTAACTTGTTACAGACCACTAACTTGTTACGGACCACTAACTTGTTACAGACCACTAACTTGTTACAGCCCACTAACTTGTTACAGAACACCAACTTGTTACAGCCCACTAACTTGTTACAGCCCACTAACTTGTTACAGCCCACTAACTCTGTTACAGCCCATTAACTTGTTACAGACCACAAACTTGTTACAGCCCACTAACTTGTTAACTAACTTGTTACAGCCCACTAACTTGTTACAGCCCACTAACTTGTTAAGCAGCCACTAACTGTGTTAGCAGCTCCACTAACTTGTTACAGCCCACTAACTTGTTACAGCCCACTCAATAAGCCCATTAACTGTTGCAGACCACAACTTGTTACAGCCCACCAACTTGTTGGCTTTATTTCTGTTACAGACCACTAACTTGTTAAGCAGACTACTAACTTGTTACAGCCCACTAACTTGTTACAGACCACTAACTTGTTACAGCCCACTAACTTGTTACAGCCCACTAACTTGTTACAGCCCACTAACTTGTTACAGCCCACTAACTTGTTACAGCCCACTAACTTGTTACAGACCACGAACTTGTTACAGACCATGAACTTGTTACAGACCATGAACTTGTTACAGACCACGAACTTGTTACAGACCATGAACTTGTTACAGACCACGAACTTGTTACAGACCATGAACTTGTTACAGACCATGAACTTGTTACAGACCACTAACTTGTTACAGACCATGAACTTGTTACAGACCACTAACTTGTTACAGACCACTAACTTGTTACAGACTACTAGCTTGTTACAGAACTCGGTCGACTCATCCGTTGTGTTGCGAGAATGTTGAAGCCTTGAGTCGCATGAAGGTAATAATACTCAATACGGGTTAGGTTAGGTTTGTTTTTCGCAGGTGTCAGGTTATGATCACAGCAAATCTGGTGAATTTAACCGATATTAACACCATAATCTGATTTCTCGGATTTTTTATTTATTTATATTTTATTTATTTTATTTATATTTGTGTGTGTCTGTCAGTCAGTCAACCCGCGTTTCTTTACATTTTCGGTGGTGGCATCTTGTGGTGGGAGGATGAAGGTGTGTGGTGGAGGGTGGAGGCTTGTGGTGGAGGATGGAGCTGTGGTGGAGGCGTGTGGGTGAGGATGGAGACGTGTGGATAAGGGTGGAGGTGTGTGTGGATCACCAACCAACCCTCCACTGACTCTAACTCACTTCTTTACACCTAACTGAACATCTAAGGAAATCGTCTCGTCTCCAGCTTAGGTCTTTTACATCATTTCACACACACGGTCACTGGTAGCTGGGGTGTGTTACCGTGTGTTACTGAGTGCTACCGAGTGTTACCTTGTGTTACTGAGTGCTACCGAGTGTTACCTTGTGTTACTGAGTGCTACCGAGTGTTACCTTGTGTTACTGAGTGCTACCGAGTGTTACCTTGTGTTACTGAGTGCTACCGAGTGTTACCTTGTGTTACTGAGTGCTACCGAGTGTTACCGTGTGTTACTGAGTGCTACCGAGTGTTAATTTGTATTACCGTGCTACCCTGTGTGTCAACCTCTGCACCCAGGTGACCTTTTTCAGCCTATTCTGTTTACCTGGTGATGGGGGGGGGTGGGTGGGGTGGATAATTAAGAACATGTGCTGCACCTATAAATGACTTACTCTCCGTAATATTGAATAGGTATTGTATAATGTATAAACTTACTCTATTATTCACTGCTGTTAATCATAATAGTGAGTTAAGTAATACCGATGTCTCTGAAAAATAATGATCAAGGATTTTGTATTTTTTTTTACACCTTACAACGAATGTGAGGACGGGAGTACTTTATATTTACACAAAGTTTACAAAAGGATTAATAAGTGACTGATGATACCCAAGACTTTGGAAACGTGTTGAACCTCCTGCCAAAGAGAATCAAATGCCTTGTTATGTTGTACTGTGGAAATTTTAAAGGATCCAAACCCTATTTTTCTTGATAATGATTTGAAGTTATATATTCTCAGCGTCGATATAGGTGTGTGTGTGTGTGTGTGTGTGTGTGTGTGTGTGTGTGTGTGTGTGTGTGTGTGTGTGTGTGTGTGTGTGTGTGTGTGTGTGTGTGTGTGTGTGTGTGTGTGCCGTGGGTTGTAAAATATTGAGTTTTTCTCTCCTGCAGGCGGAGTATGGTGGAGTTGCGCAGCCTGGAGCAACAGGTTGGTGATGGGGCCGTCGACGTCTCCGTCTTCCACCATGACACCAGCGAGTCCTCTTCCTCCTCCTCTTCTGACTCCGCCGAAGGACTCCTAAGGACTTCCCGGACCGCCCACCAGAGGTCCTCCTACATCAGCAGCACCGAGATGGACGCCTCCCAGATTCTACAGCAGTCGCCTCTCTTCAAGGGCAAGTCATCGTCCTCATCGTCTTCGTCTCCCGAGCAGACCAGGGTAGAGAGGACCGAGACGAGAAGCTCTTCCCCGGCCACTTCCACCATCAACGCCAGGTGAGTATTGCTCCCTTATTTGTTGTCTCACCTCTCATACAGCCCTCTCGCATACCCCAATCCTCACGACTGCCCTCTCTTCTCTCTCTCAGCCTCATTTCTCACATAGCATTCTCTTTTTGGCTTGCGTCTCGCCTCTCACTCACACAGAGAGGCGTTGGGAAGCAGGATGAGCTAACGAGAGAGGGGGATAAGGAGTGAAGGAGGGAGAGAAAGAGAGAGATAGGGAGAAAGTTTAGAGAGGGAGAGAAGAAGAGAGCGAAATAGTGAGTTAGAGAGAAATGAGAGAGGGGAATGAGGGAGGAGAGCGAGGCATGAGAGAGAAGGGAGAGAATGAAAAGTGAGGACGAAAACAAGGAATGGGGGAGAAGGGAGAGCGAGGAGTGAGGGAGAAGGGAGAGAGTGAGGGAGAGGCCTGAGTGGGGCACCTCACAGCCCTGATGGGAACACCAGCCACACACAACAGCTGATTTTGCAATAAGAAGTCGACGTGGGCCGCGCGTGGCTCCCTCGTCACTAGTGCTCAGGCTCTCCAGGCACCCACAAACACATGATCACCCACGTTTGCATACTGCTTCCAGCGCCCTCAGACACCCACAGACACGCCCATATTCAGCCGAGCTCACAGACAACTTCAAGACAGACTCCTGTTTAGCCAACCCACATAAACACAGACCATAGCCTCAGTCCTCACTATGTTCAGCCATTTATCACCGTCAGAGATATAAACATAACGAAAGATAACACCTGCCTATACCTCACCAGTACCACACACACGCTACAGCTCCTCTACACAGTTTCGTAGTCATGCTGGGTGCGACCTACATCACCACCACTAGACACTGTACCTGAAGCTGTGATGAGGAAACAGATGGTGGTAGTAGTGGAAGGGTAGCGAGAGTTGTGGTGGTAGGGTAGCAAGAGTTGTGGTAGTAGTGGTGGTAGGGTAGCAAGAGTTGTGGTAGTAGTGGTGGTAGGGTAGCAAGAGTTGTGGTAGTAGTGGTGGTAGGATAGCAAGAGTTGTGGTAGTAGTGGTGGTAGGGTAGCGAGAGTTGTGGTAGTAGTGGTGGTAGGGTAGCAAGAGTTGTGGTAGTAGTAGTGGTAGGGTAGCAAGAGTTGTGGTAGTAGTAGTGGTAGGGTAGCAAGAGTTGTGGTAGTAATAGTTAACGAGGCAACGTCACCAAATAAAGTACACGTTATCCTGAATACAAATGATGTACTGCTACCGTGTTGCAATCACTGTACAGATTATATTATGTTGAATGTTATTTTTTTCGTATATTATGTAAACTATATATGGTATACTAAATCACAATATATAAACGAAAGTGAACCTCCTGCAAAAAAGGCCAAAAAAAGGCCCCTCCAAAAAAAACACCTTATGCGTTTCCCGCCACGAGCAACTTCTTCCAGGACAGAGCCGAGTCACCGTGAAATGAGCAGACTAAGCCTTCCAGTGTCTTTGACTGGGTGTACCAACATTGAGATATGTATCAACAACAGCCACGGTCCACTCCCCCCTCCCCCCAAGCCAGATATGATCTCTCGGTGTAAACGTCAACCTCTGCTCACAGCTGTCTGGTTCACAGCTGACCCAACCACTTGTGAGAGTTAGTCATGGCCACACTCACACACCACCACTCACATAACACCCACAGCTAAAGTCACTCTCACCCACTGCTAAAGTCACTCACACGCACCGACTGCAGTATGATGGATCAGAAGTTTGGCATGTCATCGCTGGATCCAAATGTTGTGAAGTCAGTCATGAATCTAAACGTTGTCGGGGCATCGATGGTGGTCAAAATGTTTGCTTATTCTGTGGTGTGTTATGAGGACTGTGGTGATGGTAGCAGTGGTGTCTATTGTTATGGTAGTAGTGATGATGGTGGGTAGGATAGTAGTGGTGTGGCAATAAGTGATGGTGGTTGTGGTGATCGGAAATGTTGGTGATTGTACTGAGGATGTCGATGGTGATAGTGATGATGATGATGATGCCGATGACACTCTTGATTGACGATGATAATAAAGGTGATGATTGTATGATGGCAGTAGTGGTGACGTCGATGGTGCATAAGCGCTAATAACGATAGTAATGGTGCTGTTGATGGCCTTGGTGTAGTGTGTGTGTGTGTGTGTGTGTGTGTGTGTGTGCGATATATAGCTGCTTAGCTAGTCGAGGTCTGGTTATCGTGAAGTGATCTGGGTGAGGCAGCAGTTCAGTCTTCACACATTGTCCCCTGCCTCACCTCATTGTTCCTGCCCCTCTGCCCCCCCTCACTTTCACTCACAACAGCAATGCAAACCTGTGTGTTTGTCAGCCCTTGACGTCCCTCCCCACTCTCACACACGTCCCTCCCCACTCCACACATCGCCCTCCACCTCACGCGTCCCTCCCCACTCTCACACGTCCCTCCCCCACCTCACACGTCCCTCTCAACTCCCTCACACGTCCCCTCCCCCACTCTCACACGTCCCTCCCCAACTCTCACACGTCCCTCCCCACTCTCACACGTCCCTCTCCACTCCTCACACGTCCCTCCCCACTCTCACACGTCCCTCCCCACCTCACACGCCGTCCCTCCCACTCTCACACGTTCCCTCCACCTCACGCGTCCCTCCCCCACTCTCACACATGTCCCTCCCCCACTCTCACACGTCCCTCCCCAACTCTCACACGTCCCTCCCCCACTCTCACACGTCCCTCCCCAACCTCACACGTCCCTCCCCACTCCACACGTCCCTCCACTCCTCACACGTCCCTCCCCACCTCACACGTCTCCCCCCACCTCACACGTCCTCCCCACCTCACACGTCCCTCCCCACCTCACGCACCCTCCCCACCCCTCATGTCCCTCCCCACTCTCACACACGTCCCTCCCCACTCTCACACGCCCTCCCCCACTCTCACACGTTTCTCCCCACTCTCACACGTCCCTCCCCACCTCACACGTCCCTCCCACTCTCACACGTCTCCTCACTCACACGCCCTCCCCACTCTCACACGTCCCTCCCCACTCTTCCACACGTCCCTCCCCACTCTCACACGTCCTCCCCACCTCACACGTCCCTCCCCTCACACTCCACACTTCTCCCCACTCACACGTCCCTCCCCACCCCATACGTCCTCCCCACTCACACACGTCCCTCCCCACTCCCATACGTCCCTCCCTACCTCACACGTCCCTCCCCACTCACGTCTCTCTCCACTCACACGTCCCTCTCCACTCTCACACGTCCCTCCCCACTCTCACACGTCCTCCCACTCCCATACGTCCCTCCCCACTCCCATACGTCCCTCCCCACTCTCACACGTCCCTCCCCCACTCTCAGCCACACGTCCCTCTCCATTCTCACACGTCCCTCCCCACACCACACGTCCCTCCCCACTCCCTCACACACGTCCTTCCCCACTCCCCACACACTCTCTCTCCACTCACACGTCCCCTCCCCACTTCACACGTCCCTCCCCCCACTCCCCACGCGTCCTCCCACTCCCACGCGTCCCTCCCCACTCCCCACGCGTCCCTCCCCACTCCCCACGCGTCCCTCCCCCACCTCACACATACCCTCCCCCACCTCACGTCCCTCCCCACCTCACACACACGTCCCTCTCTCACTCTCACACGTCCCTCTCCCCACCCCACACGTCCCTCCCTAAACCCCATACATCCCCTCCCCACCCCACACGTCCCCCCACCCCATACGTCCCCTCCCCCACCTCACACACGTCCCCTCCCCACTCCTCACACGTCCCTCCCCACTCTCACACGTCCCTCCCCACTCCTCACACGTCCCTCCCCACTCTCACACGTCCCTCCCCACTCTCACACGTCCCTCCCCACTCTCACACGTCCTCTCTCACTCTCACACACGTCCCTCCCCACCCCATACGTCCCCTCTCCCCACTCTCACACGTCCCTCTCTCTACTCTCACACGTCCCTCCCCACTCCCATACGTCCCTCCCCACTCTCTGCCATCGCTGTCCCTCCCCACTCTCACATCGTCCTCTCTATCCTCACACGTCCCCTCCCCACTCCCATACGTCCCTCCCCACTCCCCATACGTCCCTCCCCACTCCCCATACGTCCCTCCCCCACTCTACACGTTCCTCCCCACCCCCATACGTCCTCCCCACTCTCACACACGTCCCTCCCCACTCACACGTCCCTCCCTTTCACCCCCATACGTCCCTCCCCACTCACACGTCCTCCCCCACTCTCACACGTCCCTCCCCACTCTCACACGTCCCCTCCCCACCCCATACGTCCCTCCCCACTCTCACACGTCCCTCCCCACTCTCACACGTCCCTCCCACTCTCACACGCGTCCCTCCCACTCTCACACGTCCCTCCCACTCTCACACGTCCCTCACCAACCCCATACGTCCCTCCCCACCCCATACGTCCCCTCCCCCACTCTCACACGTCCCTCCCCACCTCACGTCCCTCCCCACCTCACACGTCCCTCCCCACTCTCACACGTCCCTCTACTCTCACACGTCCCTCCCCACTCCTATGACACGTCCCTCCCCACTCCCATACGTCCCCTCTCCCCACTCCCACACGTCCCTCCCCCACTCCACACGTTCCTCCCCCACTCTCACACGTCCCTCCCCACTCTCACACGTCCCTCCCCACTCTCACACGTCCCTCTCCACTCTCACACGTCACTCACAACGCCTCTTACAATTGGTGTGAATGTCATTCCCGAGTGCCCGAGTTCTGCCGCCGGTGTCTTGTGCTATTTTCATCAGACCACACACACCTGTACTCTGTACCTTAACGAGCGGGCCCCTACCACCCCCGTGTGTGTGTATCTGGTCAGGGTCTATCATGTACAGTCACCCAAAAAAGTCCTGTCGCGAACCATGAACCCCGAGATTCAGACTCTTGAATCCGAAGCATTTATGGACAGAATAATGTATCAGTGTCTACTGCTTCGTGTTCACGAGTCTGAATCATGGTTCGCGACAGGGCTTTTTTGGGTGACTGTACCATCCTGCTTGAACCATTTTTGTCCTTGTGTGCACCTATCAGAGTACAAGTTGGTCGGGTTCGGTTTTGTTTGCCGAGACACTACCACGTGAGGTCTAATACAGCCTAGTGGTGCCAGTGTCATGCTCCGGACGTGCTGGTGTGTACAGTTCTCTGCTGTGCCCACACTTACTCCAGGGTACTGGTTCACCTTTACATCACCTTCTCCTCGTCAACATTCACTCAACATGGACGTGATTAGGCTTTCCTGAGGGCACCCCTCCCCCCTCTGCACATAAACCACCACACCTTTTTTTCCCCTCTTTCTGTCTCTGTCATTAATATAGACTCTGCCTCCGTCTCTGGACCTAACTCGGTAACTGTTTGGAAAGTGTGGACCGACTTCTTTATATTTATCTCCTCTGTTATGGCTGCAACTATTGCCATGTTGGTCTTCATATATAAAAAAATGTATCCGTCTTGACCACGTATCCTGGAGCAAGTGTCCACAACGTTGTGGTCAGGTACCGAGAAGGACGTGGATATGTTGGAGACACGACCCCCCTCCCTCCACCACTCCCCACTACCACATCATCCCTCCAACAGCGTCATCGTCAGACACACCAGCAACGCCCTCGTCAGTGTCT
>NW_024739403.1:2078879-2338879 GCF_018991925.1 Homarus americanus
ATTATTTAGGAAACATTCATAATTCGGCAGGTTTAACATAAATACTAGCTTGTTAATAATGAGAATTGTTCAATGACAGTATTTATATTGTAAATTGGAATAAAAAAGGAATTCATTATAGCTGAGAGAATCATAATTACAGACTAAAAGTATTAAGGTATGACACTGGTCGTTCTCACATGGTGTCAAGGTTTATGGCCTGAAGACTCCACGAAGGTTATGGTGTCGGGGTGAGCAGCTGGGTTAACTACTGTACTGCCCTCGGTGGGTTACTGGCTGCACTTCCGGTATCGACATTCAAGGATCGACCCTCCCCCCCCCATCCCAGATACCTCGTACAGGTGTTATATAATGCAAGGTGTTGGCCCTCGCAGGTCACACCAACACTCTGATACATATGTGTGTGTGTGTGTGTAGGTATTTTTGTCGTAAGTGCCAGAGTAAATGTACCCTGGCCACACACACACACACCACCACCACTATGTGTCTGTCAATCGAAATTTAGTATAACGATCATTCAGCGACGGCAGAATTATATGAATTTCAATGATGTCTTCTTTGTTGGTGAGCTCTAAGATGTCTCGAAAGGCCGATAAGGAACCACCAGAGTCGTTCGTAGGCGATGCACTTGTGGGGGACTACATCTAGTGCGGGAGAGGCTCAGCAGTGCCTTTCCGGCGCTGGCACTTGTCCGCGCCTCCTTATATACAGTATACTCGAGCTAACTCGGAGGTTTTAACATCACTTGTATGGTGCTCCTCCATACGGTGTGTAGTGATCGTCTCCCAAGCGCGTGAGGCGATTTAGCACGTTTTCAGGTTTGCATTAAGACAATCCTTATACCTTTTCCGTTGCATGCTAGTGTTAGGTGTGCCATTATTTACATCACTGTAGAGTAGCTGTTTACGTAATCAACTGCTGTTCATACGGGTAACGTGGCCAACCCAATCTCCTACAGTTGGTGTCAGCGAGGATACTCGCATTTGTCCTCTCGTTTTTCCACCGGGCTCGGAGGATGAAACGTAGATTTTGTTGGTGTAGGTTATCACCACCCACCCACACACACACACACACACACACACACATATTAGTGGGAACATTATAGGCCAGTGTGTGCGTCAGCTCTGGGAATGTGTACCAGGTCGAAGATTGATTATTGCTAATGAAGTCTGTGATGTGTCGACAACCTGGGTCGTACACACGCGCGCCACGTCACAACCTTCCCGGGGTCCATTCTGGTATTTAAGAAGTTAACGTTTAAAGTTTAGGGATAGCTGTAAGGTCCATCGTAAAAGTTAAAGACTAACGCTTCAACATGTAGGCAGTGTGTAGTACTGTATGTATCACCACTGCCCATCTGGGAGACTTAAGATCTCTAAGTTATTACCATATAGGGACAACTCTTTGCGTGCTTCATGACCATAACTGCTGCCAACGGTGGTGTGAAGATGATGACAGGTCCTGTACGTGAGGAGGATGAATATAATCTCTCATTTGACTGCATTAAATATATATATTGGTGGGTTATTTAATTAGCTCCGCTTTTACTTCTGATGCTAAATTAAACTATCAGATTATTGTATGTAGTATTCTTTCAGGAGAAACAGGTGGGCCATATTATAGCTTCTCAGAGTCAGTATTCATGTAAGGTTTCTGATGCCATAAGAAACTAGAGGAGTTTTGATGTGTGAATTTGGTCATGTCATGTAAATGCTTAGTATGTAGTTAAGTGCTTCAGGAGGTGTGTGTGTGTGGGGGTCCGCAGTAGTATGTTTATTTATGTGAGGATTATTTCAGGATAATTGTTGTTGCTCATTATTATACTCGTGTCAGGAACAATCTACAGTCTCATCTTTTACGGTTTTAATTCAATTGAGTTTTGATCGTTAGTTGGGAGATGATCTCACCACATAAACACGGGGAAGGAAGGGGGTAGAACAGGGTACATGTTAAGAACGGAGTGTAGGAAGTGCATAGTATAGTTAAAACTTCTCCATAGTATGTTATCTAGCTGAGTCTGAGGTGATAAACAGATTAACATAAGCCAGATAACAGTTAAGTCGTGTGTAATAGGCCAGGTTTCCGTTATCGTGGTCACTGCCTTGATAACATGCTTCTTCTATAGGTGAGCTAGAATGCCACCACCCGTGTTGTGTTAATGTTAATGAACGATTATTAAGATAACTAATTTGATAACGTTCCTGTGATATCTTGTTTATTAATTATATCAGGTTAGAGATTATCCAGGAGTGGGCCTGTCATATTGACCCCCCCCCCCTCCCACAGCGCTAAGTTCCTGTTCTGTATTTACTCTTAACATAATTATACACCGCTAGCAATGAGTAGAGCCTGGCGTTCCTCTCGTTCCCTCTGTGTGAATGTTAAGTTACGCTAGACGAACATTCTCCCGCTTTGTGCTAATATTACCCTGTATATTATATTATATTTCGGCCTTCTCACATGATAGGAATTAAATCTGACAGATTACTGTATGGTACACCTATAATTGCTTGCACATGCTGATAAGATAACGTGTTTACCATCGATATGTACTCAAACACCTCCATGGTAAAGATTTGTATATAAACACGCGTGGCATTTGTAATAAATTCTTTAATATTAATAATCGGTGTTATCGGTATTTGAGGTGAGTCGTGGAGCAGCGAGATTACCTTACCCGGTACCTGGTCAAGTATGTTGTTCCCTGGTACCACCTGTTTAATAATGATAGAAAAAATAAATTAGGTGGTGGTGTGTTATTATTAGTTTGATGGAGGTTGAGGCAGGTGACGAGGGACGTTACAGTGTTGTGGTGAACAAGTAACTCTCTAGTACAGTGTAGCGGCCAGCAGGAACCCTTCATGGATTAATTAAATATTTATAATAACCCATTTTAAGGAAACCTATAATTTTTCTCTGGGGAAGCAATAGATCCCATTATTCTAAGGAAATTCCATTAAGTAAAGGTTTCTCACAAATGAAAAATAGTTTTTATATGGATTTTTTGGTGTATTTATAAAGCGTCAATTAAGCCCGGCTTAGCGTGCCCGCACGCTCCACTGAACTTAACGCTTATTAAGTTGTCCAGAATATTCTATAAAACAATTCAGTTTTCATTTTCGAGGAGTCTTTATCTCATGAAAGTGTCTTAGAATGATGAGATCTGTTGATTAACTAGAACAAAATTACAGGTGTGTATGGAGTGGGTTGTTACACCGAGTTACCAAACTTTTAACCATTATGGCTGGATGATCTTTGTTGACCATGGCAGTGTACAGCAGCCCGCCGGGACCCTCACTGTGCTTGCCCTAGAGTGCTTTAAACCTTAACCTAAGAGCCTACCCGAAACGTAAAGATATTATATCTAACTCTAATTACAAATGGAAACTTAGCTAATTAATAATGACATAATAAGAGCGACCACCAACAAATTCGTTCATTGTAATTGACCACAGTGTGAATAACGGCGAGAGTTATGAAAAGATTTTAGTCTTTTGATACACAAACGTTATTTACCTTCGTCGAGTTGTCGTTACCACCAGCTGGGGGGAAGGGGGGGGGGTATAGTTCAGACGTAGACGTTACTTGGAAATCATTTACCTGTGACTACTAAACTGGGCCAAAGTTAAACGCGTCCATTAATACAAATAATTAAAATAATGAGATAATTTGATCAATTTTAAAGAGAAAAATACATTTAATCACAGGAATAAACGCAGAAATAACAGCTACAAAATTATCTGAGACTACTTTAAGGAAACAGTAAACTGATTCGGTAGCAGAGTATATAGTAAACGTGTGCTATGGCAGTAGTGGTCCACGGCTAGCGAGTGTTATTATTTTTACGTCCCTCTCGCCCTGCTTGTGTGAATAGTAATTTCTCAACCTCACAATGATTTCTTTTTCTTCTCAGTGGTGTGTTGCTGTTTGCCGTTCAGTGTACAGTATTTCTTTGTCTTCCGCTTACTTAGTGTCTGGTGTGAGGGTGTGGGAGAATCACCTCGGGTACTACATACTGTCTTGAATTCCTCCTCCACACACCAGCAAAAACTTGTCACAGGAGGATGTTTCAAGTGGTTACTGGTTGTAGTGGGGGGTGGTAGATGGTGTAGTGGTAGGTGGTGTAGTGGAGGGTGGTAGGTGGTGTAGTGGGTGGTGGTAGGTGTTAGATGGTGTAGTGGGGGTGGTGGATGGTGTGGTTGATGATGTTGGTGGTGGTAGATGGTGTTGTGAGTGGTGGTAGATGGTGTAGTGGAGGGTGGTAGGTGGTGTAGTGGAGGGTGGTAGGTGGTGTAGTGGGTGGTGGTAGGTGTTAGATGGTGTAGTGGGGTGGTGGATGGTGTGGTTGATGATGTTGGTGGTGGTAGATGGTGTTGTGAGTGGTGGTAGATGTAGTGAGGGGTGGTAGATGGTATAGTGGGTGGTGGTAGGTGTTGTAATGGGTGATGGTGGTGGATGGTGTAGGAAGGGGGTGGTAGGTGATGTAATGGGTGGTGGTAAATGGTACATTTGGTTGGTGAGAGGTGTTGTAGTGAGTGGTGGTAGATGGTGCAGTCAGTGTAGTGAGTGATGGTGGTGGTAGATAAAGTAGTTTAGTGGTGGTAGTAGATAAGGTAGTGTGGTGTGGTAGATATAGTAGCGTGGGAGTAGATGATGAAGTGTGTGGTGGTGGTGATAGATGGCGTCAGAAGTTCAGTAAACAAGTTGGTTGGCTGTGTACATAGGAGTAAGAAATATCCTGATAGGGAACATTATTTGCTCTAAAATTTCTCATGGGTGACAAGACTGAGTCACTGGGTAGAAGTATAGATCATTTATTGGCAAATTATCCTGAAAATGTATTGTGTGTGAATCTTACTTGATCCCAGAATGGTTTCGTGTTTACTCGCATAATATTCAGTTAATAGTGAGTGTTTTTAGTAGTTTCACAGAGGAGAGGAAACAGCCACCGGTGTGTTAGTGTCACTTTGTCACCGGATGAGAATAAATCACGTCTCGCCGATGCTGGCAGACGTATTGACTAACGTTAGCCGGTGGTAGGCAGCGCGGTCCAGGACTGTTGCACCCACCTGATTACGACTACACATTTTATTACTGTCTCGGCACTTTCAATGGTTTTTTTCGGTTTTTACTGTAAATCCGTTATAGTGGTTCGTCAAGACTGCTAGAGATATGTGTTGAAATGTTTATCCGTATAGTTCAGATGGTGTGTAGCGAGAGGGGGCTTGTTGGCAACCCTTTGCGTCGCAGGCGGTAGTCCGGGTCGAGCCAGCCCGGGTAGGTCGGAGTCCTGGACAGTCGTGGCTGGGAGCCCGTGAGGTGAGCATTATATTCTGAGCTACTGCACCTGCCCTTCACAGGTGTTTGCGTTCCACCTCAAGCTCACACGCACACCAACTTGCCTCCGGTAGTACGAACACTGTCTATATTTTGATTTTATTATATATTTGGTGTGACGTATGTGGTCAAAGAATAGTGCTTTTGTGCAGGACCGTAGCATGTTCAGAGTCTTGCTGCACTTGCCATAATATTTAAACTTGCTCTGGCAGTGTCCGTAACACATGCATGACATTGGAATTTGATGGTTAGGAAGTGATATATATTAGGCCATTCATTGACACACGAGGATAGACGCCGCGTGCAGTCTGTGGTTCGTTTATGGTGAATTCTGGACTTATTGGTATAGTGTGTGTTGGTAAGATGAGCAAGCGTCAGAAGGGCCGGGGGCGGGAGATGGTCCAGGTGTTCCAGCAGGAGTGGCACCCAGACCAGTGCCAGTGTACCCAGTGCTACCACTCTCGGCAGGAGGCACAAGTTCTTCGTCAGTTTGAGAACGAAATCGATCGCCTCGAGGATGAAGTCAGGAAGACCAGAGAGTTTACTTCGACTACTGAGCGGTACATCGACACCGAGAGCCTCACACTCCACCAGTCCTCCACTTTCACCAAGAAAGTCTTAGAAGGACTCCCGTCTACCAAGAAGCCACAGATTATAGATAAAACCCGCCGTGGTGGTCAATGCTTGCGAACAAATGGTGACAGTCGCGACTGGGATCAGTTTACTATGCTGGGCGAAAACCTGAATGACAAGCACGATAATACAAGCGCTGACATGGCTGTGCGGAAAAGGTACATAGACGAGGGCGACGATAGTACACAGAGCGGCGAGTCGTGGGAGCTAAACAACGGTTGGGGTGTGGAGGGCGAGAGAGAGGGACCACCAGAGCTACTGGACAACGGGACTAACAGCCACCACTTGCATAACGGATGTGAATGGCAGATGGAGGCAGGGGATGACGACCTTCACTGGGGAAGCTCTCTTGACAACCACCGGCACCGCCAACCTTCCCACGCCCTCGACTCTCATGACTCTACGGAGTATGTTTACTCCTCAGATGGTCAGCAACATGGAGAGAGTCAGTGTAAGCAGGAGGGTTACAAAGTAAACAACGAGAAAGTTTACAAAGGCAGTGTGAAGTTGAAGAAAAAACGATCACTGTCTGCACTCGCAGTTCGCCTAAAGGATACTGTCAAGAGGTACGGAGGGCGCTGGGACCGTCTATATCACCTGCCTCAACTAGTATATTAAATCAAGATGCATTGCCCTGAGTATTTCATTAAACTCGGTTGTAGTTGTTTGAAATAGCCCCGTGGTAGTGTATTTAGCGAATCCTGGTCTCTAGAGGCTGTAGTCATTTTCAATCTGTCAACAACAAAGTCACATCATCTACGTCGCTTTCAATGTGACCGGCTGTAGTAGTAGTATGTTGATGACGTCTAGCCTCGTCGATCTGTTCCTCTTTATACCGTTGATGTTAAGAAAATGTATGTACTAATGTGTCGATGGTTGTGTAACAAATGCAGTACAGGTATTGGCTTGTAGGTTAAGTAGCAGAAACATTGGCGTCCCGCAGCCCAGTGTTGGTGTTATCTTACTGGCTGTGTAGGGTGTAAGTAGCATAACCTTATGTCGTGCTGCTTAGGTCTACGGCAGTCGATGATATTACCACGTAATATGTTTCTGGTTTCGACACTCAGGTCATGAAGTAGCCAACCATATTACCGATTACCCATAGTTCATTAATACTAAAACTGAAACTGTCCCAAAAGTTTCTCTATAAAGCTAGGTACCCATTCTACTACAACTGACCGTGAAATTCGAACCAATATCCTTTGGTTCAGGAGGAGAGTTTTATGTCTACTCGGCCACCGCACCGCATCATTATTGTGGCCTAGCTTAATAATGTTGGATACTAGTGTATCGTACATGTAGCCATGGGGGAAGAAAGCATTGGAACCCGGAACTCTCAAGCCAGTCGTCGACACTACCTCGTTCAAAAAATAGTTACTGGTTTGTATAGTTTGTCGTTGTGATTTTTAAGTGTTGTTGCTGGGTTTTTTTTACGTGTTGTTGTAGTCTTAAAGTGTCGCTGTTGTAAAGTGTCCTTGTAGTTTTTGGTGTAATTTTTGTAGTTTGCAGAAAATTATTGGTTCCTACAGTATGTCGTTGTCGTAGTCTAGTTTAATGAACGGATTCTGAAATCACTTGTTCGTTAGCGTCATGCACCACAATGGACGCTCCAGTTAATGTGTTCTTGAAAAATGTTTGGGCCTTGTGTCGTGTCGTTAATATTTGGGATCTGAAGAGTGCCTGAGCCTGCCCTTTACTCGCCCCATTTTACCACTGAGCTAAAAATATCGTGGCACTTACAGTTCTCTATTTGAAGCTTTTCTTTCTATTTCTATGCATCAGAGGCCTGACACATGAAACAAGATTATCCCTCCTCCCTCCGTTAATCCTCAACGACTAACGTTGAGTGAAACAAAGTGAATAAAGACGTCCTCATTACCCGTTCGCTTCATAAATATTCACTATGCTCATTTAAGTTGATTCCCTCAGAAGAACTCGGCTCTGTCCTCTCCCTTGCTGTATACACAATTCTGCCTCCAGTTTGTTGGTGGGTGGGTGTTGGGTTGTGGTTCATTCATCCAGCATATTCCACCGGCAGTGTTTTCAAGGTCTTATCGCCGCACCACCTCTACCGGCTTGGTCTATATGTGGTATATCATGAAATATAAATATACATCTTTTTTATCGTCTTATCTTCAACTTTACTCTTATAAATCTTTACATGCTGTTCTTATGTTTGTTTTTATACTGTTAAGTACAGACATTACTTTAGAATCTCCCTTCATTTAATTCATACTGTAAATACAAATGAAACGTGATCACTGGATAATTTATTCAGTCAGCATATTGCTTATGTCATAAGCATGTCTGCAGTTGATATTTTTTTAATAAAGTTATATGATTTGTTCATGGATGTTAGCATTTTGTGTTATAGAATGGTGTGTTTAGCGGACAGTGAGAAAGGATGTATACAAACGTTGATCACCCCACACAACCATACTCCAGTGGCTGTATACAATGCTTTCCTCCGTGCATCTTTGCAAGCACTTTTCATTCGTCACTCATTATTATTTACACAGTCAATTTGTCTTCAATCTAATAATATCAAGATTGTAAGAGACCATAACGTTTGGCCAGCTAATACGAAGTGCAAAAACAGCCTAAAACATTTCCCTCTGTTGTCTGTGGAAACAATATTAAGGTTATATTCAAATGCAGCAACTGGCGAGCTTCGGTGTCTTCTGACGACGCTTTTTTTTTTTTTTTTACATATCTGATAATTATTATCTGTACAATACTATGGAAGTTGGTAGATTCATATCCACGCGGGAAATTTTAGATTCCTGAGCAGTGATTATGTCTCCCTTTTATCAAGACTGACAAGCAGATCCATCGCTTCTTCCCCATATCCCTACAGTACTACACACATACAGCTACATTCACCTCTTATAGAAAGAACAATCAGGTCAGTCCATAAATACGTTTGTTACGCATAAGATTACACGTATGATATTCGGTGGTTTGTATTAGAGGGAAGAGGATGTTCGCCCACTTTCACGTCTGTCCTCAGAATGCAAGAAACAAGTCATTTACATGGTAAGCGTGATCCCAACTTGATTTCCTGTTTTTATCCCAAATTGGATTCTGGCTTCCATCCTCCAATGTCGTTAAGAGCGACGGGATACAAATTGGCTTCAGAGCTGATTGGCGTTCTTGGTGGCGTCGCAAAGCATTCAGTTAAAGCAGGGTGACATGGCACGGGGGGGAATGGTGGGGAACTGGGGGAGGGCGTGACGGCGGAATTATTTAGAAGTGGAGTGACGTGAGGGAGAAGAAGTCATAGATTCGTAGACGGTGATAACGAGAGTGTGAATGATGGCCGTGAAGAATTTGAGGAGGAGGAATACTGGAGGGGGTTTGTATGGAAATGTGGAAGGCATGTAGGCGTAGATAAGCTGGGGGGTGCCATACATAGCGGCTCGCACACGCACTGATACATTCCCACACTGGTACTTTTACACACTTGTACTCTCACATCCTGATACTTCCATACGTGTACGTCTGCTAGTGATACCACATCATACTGTAATAAATAAATAAATTAAGCTGCGACCTCTTCCTAACTGTATATAAACTGGTAGCCAATTAAACCAGTCCATGTTATTGAAAAAAATAGTTTGGCGGCTCTAAACATTAAATATTTCTCGTTGATATGAAAGACTAGATGATATTGCAGGTTCTTTAGTTTACACAAAGTAAATTCTCATTACACATGGAATCTATTAGTCTGCTGCAGTGATGTATGAATGTAGTTTTATGTTGCTTATAGAATTTATGTAAATGTATGCAATATTTTTAATTTAATTCATGATTTAAATGTGCAATGTACGCCCATTTGAGTAATTAGAACTGCCAGGTACTTTTTACAAGAGCGAGGTGTCGGCGGTAGCTCACTTGCCTCTCGCCATTTGTTAGTTGGGCTCGATATCTGCTTGGGTGGGGATGCGAGGTGGTTGTTGTATATTGTGATCTTATCGATCAAAACAATACATTTTGGCCTTCCTTGGACCTCTCGGAAGACTCGGTTTTTGTCGGATTTCAAAACAAAAGTCTGCACCAAACTGTATCATACCAAGATGACGGCTGGTGTCCAGGACCGTGACGTTTTCAGATGAATATAAATACACATAGTAACTTTTTTACGTCTTCGTTACTGTGCAGGTGAGTAGTTGCAATTTGCGCTCTTATAAATGTATTTTTTGCATTATCCTTATACATTTTTTTTAATATTATTGATTGTGAAATTAGCTGACCGTTCATATAATCTTAGACGTTTTGTATAAATAGCGATCGAAACGCTTTGTTTCTTTTATATCTGTGCTTGATGTCATATACAAGCTTATACCCCTCAGCCTGGTCAGACAGAACGTTTTGCTTCCTTTCTACACCTTTACTCGACCATTATATCGTATTTTGTGTAAATAAGCAGTAATTATTTTTTTTCTTTACAACAAAATAACGGGTATTACGGTTACCTTCGGTTTCGTCACCTGTAAAGATTATAATTTTATTAAGCCGAAGACAGGCATTGTAGCTGTGCTAGACGTGTTCTGCTGGCTGGTATGTAGTACTGTATTAGGTACGCTGTCTGTTTCATTGTTTATAAACTTGTGTTGTCTCACAAATCCGACAATGCTGTGCTTATGCACGGTTTGGATTTTACCTTTAACAAGCTTATTACGTATTAGTTCTTGCGTCCCATAGGGACTTGATCTCACCCCCTCTATTGCATATATTAGCCTTGTCGAGTATTACTCCTTAGTCTGTACTCGCCTCTGAAGATGTGAATTAGTACACGAAAGCGCTTGGGAACTTCGTGTTTTCTTGTTTCCTTGTGGTTATCAATGGATCACGCGCACCTACAGTGATTTACTTGCATGTATATATATATATATATATATATATATATATATATATATATATATATATATATATATATATATACACAAGGAAAAAACACGAAGTTCCTAAGCGCTGTGTACTAATTCAATCTTCAGGATGAGTACAGACTGTACTCACCGGATATATATATATATATATATATATATATATATATATATATATATATATATATATATATATATATGTATGATATATATATATATATATATATATATATATATATATATATATATATATATATATATATATATATATATATATATATATATATATTTATGTAAATCATAATGAAAACGTGGATAAGATAAATCTTGATAAAATCACACGGAAAACAACGGAGTACCTTAGGATATATATATATATATATATATATATATATATATATATATATATATATATATATAATATATATATATATATATATATATATAATATATATATATATATAATATATATAATTTCCTTGTATGTGAAAATTTTTAGTAAAATACAGGGAATTGTCTTCGTATAGGAGTGTTTAGAAAGTAAAGCTAGAGGTTTTAGAGCCCTACGTGAGGTAAGACACACATGACAGGCTTCCACTGGAGTTAACACTGACACCTTTTCAAATAAATCCCCTGCCAGAATCTTACTCACGCAGTCCTGTGTCACAATGGGTCATACGGAGGATGCACGATTGCTTGCTTATAATACAGTATTGTTATCGTGTATGTTTACAGAAACTGCTCAAAACTTTTAAGCGATACTTAAAAGTGTATTTATGACAATATCCCCACACAAAGTGAAAAACAAATCCAATACCGGTCTTTATGGAGGATTACCCTTGGAGGTGACTTGACTGATGGGTTTTGGAAGTAGTCAACCAGCGAAAGATTAGTTGGACTGCAAGAAGACGTGTACAAGGCAGGCTCTTTCAAGGGACAGTGTGGCTTATAACAGGAAGACTCCGACTTCATCCTGTTCTGTTTATTTGACCTTAATAGCTTTGAGAATATATATCCGTAATAAATTGAAATCAGCACTTGTTTATTTTAAGCCATCAATTTGTGAGAAGGTTGGAAATGATGTGTTAAAAAGCCGCAGGCAACAGACATCTCGAAATGAGTACCGGGGGCATGGAAACCACCCATTGTACCCATATTGAGCAGGTTGTACTTAAGTTTGCTTTTGCCCTAAATACACTTTAATTGTACATTGGTTTTCTAATTAAGATGGAGGACATGATTTGGGGGAGACTTTATTACGTTGGTATTTTTCCCATTTCTCAATAACGTTTCGCAACAAAATTCTGTTGAATTAGTATTGTTTCTTGGGATAATTTTGGCTGTAAAATTGGTTTGTTGGACTTGGGTAACGAATACTTTTAAGGCAAAGCCTACTTGTGATAACTTGGAGTGCTCAAAAGTGTCATAACTAATGAAGTCACTGTAGGTTCTCACAGTGAGCAAAATTACTACATTTGTGTTGAGTGTACAGTATTACTTCTCCTGCCTCGGACAAACGTTGTGGGGCTTTGTCTTCTAGATAATCTACTTGTGGGGGGGCCAACACGGCAAGTAGTGACGTCGCACTAACTTATTTATACTGTATTGGGTAAAGAAGAGAGGAAACATCACTAAAGAGGTCATACAAATGTACACTGACATTTGCTGTGTTACTGTATGCACAGGTCATTGTATGGGGGTAACTCATGATGATCCTAAATTGAAAGTTTGTTGGTGATTAATTGTTCACATATTGGAAATCCAGGGTATTATGAGTGCATAATGAAGATAAATGTAATTTATTAATAAATATTCAGATACCGATAATGTATTTTTGCATTGCCAATTCTTATATTACCTGCACTTACAAAGGAGACATTAACCTTTTTGTTAAGTACAATACAGTACACAATATGTATATCTTTTCAACTTTTCAACATACTGTACTTTGTGGTATACAGATAGCACAGATCTCTGTACATGGTAGATAACTGAGAAAGTTGGGTTTCTGGGGGATAAATTTAATTATTTAATGATTAAAACTATGATTTGACAAACAGAAAACAAGTTACTGACACTGTACAGAAAATTTAACAATTGTGAGAACGTGTTACTGTACAGTACAGTACTTGGATTCTTTAGACTAGATGGTACACATGTGTTTATCATATTTGTATGTGTTCTTTCTTGATAATTACCTGCACCAATATACTGTACAAAGTAGAATAATCTGTATCGTAGCAGTGCCCTCTATATGTCAGGGGCAGCCTATAAGTGGTACAATGAGGTGCAACAAATAATGATTTGATCTTGGTTACTTATATACTGACCACATGGCATCTTCTTGTGGTTTCTTAGTAAATTAGCAGAAAATTAGGGAATGACCCCAAAAAAAGTTGTTTGACAAATAAATGGTGGTAATGAAGGAAAGTGTGCGAGAAAGACGATTTAACAGAGTACCAGGGAATTGTTTCAAATAAATAATTTAAAACACTGTTCTGTACTATGACAAGTGATATTCTTAAGCTGATAAATACTACTACTGTAAATGGTTTAGATTCTTTTGTCACAGACCAAATTGATAGATTATCAGAATGGTTTTGTGAACTCTTGGAACACTCTGCCAGACTTGACGAACACTGAAGCTGGTTCAGATACATTCAGGAACCAGTACTTGCCAACAGTGCACAAGAGAGATGTGACTGATCGCCCAAGCGGCTAACGAGCCGATAAATGGCGAAGAGGGTAAAAGGCAAAAAAAATTACTGCCAAAACACAAGAAATGAATGCAGTAGTTTATATATCTACAGTACTGTAGTGGATGATGTTAGTGAGCTAAGATTGTACTTGGTAGAGTTAAATAATCATGGACTGTATTGTACCGTACCGTACTGTACTGTACTGTACTGTATTAGTAATATGCCTTGTTTGCATTACTGTATAACAGTTTGCATTAAATGTGTACCTTCCTCCAGATTAAAGAAGTAACTCATCTAAAGTCTGCTTAATTTGGTGATGTAGTACAAGGTATTTATTATATTTTTTTCTATTCGAGAACCCGTGATGATTATTATACAGATATTTTAGGAACCTAAAAAGAAGTAAAATCTGATCATTTCAAAGAACTTTTACATTTCTCACGATGATATGATCAAAAAAATTTCCTACAGATTTTTAGGGTTCTTGTTTATTGCACATTCTAAAGTATTGTATAGTAATCATTCAGGGTTCTCGAATAAAAAAAATGATCTTATATATAACAACAAAACTCACAAGTCCATGTCGAAATTCTCTCACATGGGATAAGAAAATGCACCTGGTTACAATCTAATTTTTCTGCAGCATTAATGTAATTTTCTTACCTTGTTCTTTTATTTTTCTGCTGAAGTTAAATTGTATGAACATTTATCATACAGAGCTATAAGTACCCAAGTTCACTATGGTTATCCAGCATCATTTACTCTTTTAAATAAATAGGTCAGTGTCTTGGAATTTAAATCATTTACAATTATCATTTTTGCTAAGTGTTAATAAGTGTACACAGCTTATTCCTGCTTCCACCCACCCCTGGCCTGTCCCTGCCTCCACCATCCACTCCTTTATTCTCCTTCATCTTTACGCCACACCTTTCGTTCTTTCCTTTCTACATCCTACAAATAAAAACACTCCCTCCAGTGCCAGCTCTGTCACAGTTAATAATACCCCTGTAATACTATAATACTGTCGCTGGTCTTTTGTTTCTCTAAAGTGCCAAGAACTTCTAAAGAATTCACTAGCACTTGAAACACTTCAAAGACAAGAATAAAAAGTAATACTGTACCCTGCAATGTACTACAATAAAAGATCACAAAAAGTGGCAGTTCTACTTCTACCATTCATATACCCTGTACCACCATACCTTGTTCTGGATCACAAGCTTTTAAAAAGAAGGGGGAGGGGGGGGGGGTTGTTTCTTGAAGGCCTCCAGAGAAGTCAGCCGCTTCATGGATGCAGGTAACTGGTTGTAAGAACTATTTGGGATTAACTTAATGTGGATTTTAATGTTTTTTCTGGTACTGTCTTGTTTGATATTGCTTATATTTTATTGTAATTACTTTTTATTCTTTTGTTGTTTGCAGGCTTGCAGCGCTACAGAAGAGTGGAGAAGATGGCTGGAAGAACCGTGTTAAGAAAGAGAGCAAAGATGTCAACTCCAATGTCACACTCAGACCTAAGGTAAATATTTATGTTTTAATTTTTATCACTTGAAGCATTGAAAAAGGAGTGCTTATATGAAATGCATTGTTTCCTTAGATGCATTTTATTATTTATCTTAATTTTATGAAATGTAATGTACCATACAGTACTTGCAACTGAAAAATATTGTTATTCTTTAGCCTGCAGGAAATATACGGGAAAGACCCGTTAGTCTCATGGAAAGGATGTCTGCTCTGGAGACATCATCACAGCAGTGGCGAGGTCGTATCACACATTCTGATGCCACAAAGTTCACTGTGGCACATAAGATGGCTTCATCATCTACATCATCAGTCCCATCGGTTGTCAGTGGGACTAGTCCACTCATCACTGTGACCCCAGAACAACTGTCCACTCCCACAGGAAGTCCTCTTATAGAGCGTAAAAAGAGGTCACCATGCCAGAAAGTCTTCAAAAGCAAGACTGGAGGAAACCTTCCATCACTGCTAAATAAATCTAGCCCATTAACTCCACGAAAGGACTTCAGACGTAGTATTTCCACACCAAATGATGGAGAAAAGAAAGGTAAGAACTAAATTAAGAGGTTTGTTAAATTACTGAGATCGTCAGTTGCATCACATGCAGGTTATTTATTTCTTCAATGCTCGAATCAAAATGAGAAAATTAAACTTATGGTACAGTACAGTACTCTGGACTGAATTTAAAGATTTTCATAATCTCAAATACAGGTATTGTACAGTATTTGTATGAAACTTAACATCATTTTCCTATCCAACCTTTCCAGGTGAAACCCCAGAAGGTACAAGTGTATCTGTACCTCGGGCTGATGATGAATCATTTAATGCCTTCTTTAGTCGCACCTCCTACGACCCATCACAACTGCCAGAAATTGAACTACCAACCTTAGAAGATGCAGATTTTGACCATATCTCTGAAACTGTATCCCAGCTGTGAGTACTGTCTACATAACATTCTCAAAGTAAATCTGTCACTCCTGTTTATTGTGAACTTGCCTTTATTTAAATGGAGTTGCACATTAATACAGTACAAAATATATTTTTAGAAATCCGCACAAGGTTTGATACCTAGACTGGTTGTAGCTTCAGTAAAGTTCCATTGTACGTTTGTGTCTATACAATCCACAGCTGCAGACCTTGGTGTAAACCATTTAGAGGTCTGTGTTCTAGGGGTGTTGAGGGTAAGGTGAAGACCTCAGCCAATTCAAGTAAAGCTATGATGGTGGAAGAAGAGAAGGACAGTGATGTAGACTTGGTGACCAGAGTGGCAACAGGCCTCTTAAAGGACTGCATCATTTTTCTTTGTCAAATAGCCAAGAATCTTCTATTTTCCATTCGTCTTTAGCTGCACAATGGATGAAGTCATGAGTTGGTGAACTTTGTTCCAAGATTGGATAACAGTTTTTGTCATGCAGTGATCTGATGGATTTCACCAAAGCCATATACAGTATAATTTTGTCAAGATTTCTGGTCTTGATGGAAGTGTTTAATTATCAAGAAATACTAAATGAAATTTCTTGAGTACCCCTTACAATATAGATCACATAAAAACCAACAGCAGTAATTCACACATGAACACACAAATACAGTATTCATTACACAGCAAAGCTGGTCAAGTCAGTACAGTATTCTGCTACAATAAATTAAGTCACTCATATAACATGCCCTCTTAATGATGATCTGTAGCAACTGGGTCACTTTGTCCTATGTCATTTTATCAAATGATGTCATCTTGCAATAGTTCAGATGTGGTACTAATGTGTCTTTAGTGTTACAACTCCTAATACTACATTGTGGTCTAAAATCCTGTGGTCTCTATATCCCAATCTCATCCATAAACCATGTTTAATATATTTTATTTTATTTTTGTTGCTGCTCATCTCCACTTGACCACCCATTTCTTTATTCTTCTTTCTGTACACTTGTTTCTATCCTAGCAAAGGAAACCCACAGATAGGATACACTGAAAATACTGTACAATGAAAATAAAAATACAAATCCTTATATAGTATAGTATTGTGTACTGTACCTGTATTGCAAATACCTAATCAAGAGTTGATTGCAATTGCTGTAGTTCAGACCTTGTTGCAAGCATAACCCTTGAAAATAAGGCATCAGCTGCCACTTCAAGCCAATTGGTAAAGAATCTTGCCACCACACCAACCATGTGCTCATCACCCTCTTTTTACTCGATTACAAACTGTTATTTCATAAAGTCAACCCACAGTCAAGCCACCTTTGCAAACTGAACAATTGCCCTCCTACTTATCTTCACCTCTTGTTGAGAAATAGGGCAATCTCTCTTCCATTTAAGCACTTTGTAGGGATTTGGGTTAGCCATACAGTCCTAAACATTAATACAGTAATGGATGATTTATAATCATATTTTAAGACTACTATGTATACTGTAGTTTCATTTGCCAAACAATTTACAGTATTTGCTGGGTGCATGGGCCCTATTGATGCAAAACTCATTTAGTGGCAGCTGATATCTACAAGACTGCATTTTTAAGGGTTATGATAACAATGGGAAGGTTTGAATTAATTTAATTTAGTTGCTACAGGTACTATAATTGTCAAGGAACTTAGGTTTTTAACATGTAGTCTTTGCTTTGTAATATATCATCTAAACTTGATTTTAGAATTAATTTCATCTTACATATTTTATATTTGTTTTCCCAATTACTGTTCTATTAATTTTTATTTAATAAGTGCATATCATTGCCAGGATAACTGAATACTGAAAGTGCACCATTGGACGTACAGTATTTGGTGTACCGTATAAGAATAGAATATTGTACAGGTATAGGAGTTTTGGGCATTTGGAAAGAATGGATTAAAAGGGGAGGGAGAAGAGGAAGGAGCTTACACATTAGATGGAAGGATTGAGTTTACAATAGAGGTTGTGGATATTAAGGATGTAATTTTGTAGAAATGTGTAGTTATGCAGGAAAAGGATAACTATACATGGAGAAGACACAAAGTTGAATACTGTAGTGAGAAATAACATATTGGATATAGATACACTAGATATTGCATATGAAATAGTCATTTATTTGGGTGTAGATCATTAGAAAAACATTTGAAGCAATCAGTTTTAGGTATATATATTTTTTTAGAGCCAGAAATTTTGCAGTTATGATCATCACTCCTAACATGATGGGAAGAAGGAGTTTAAAGATTTACTGCACTGCTCTGCGCTTAACGTATATGAAAACAGGCAAAAAAAAAAAGGTTTTGTCATGTATTCATTATATCTGTCTTTTAATGTTACCAACTTGCTCTTTTAATACATTTCTGTTATTTTTCATAAGAATATTTAGGGCTAAGCATGTTTACATAATACACTATTCTGCCTCTAAATTTAGTCTGCTTGATATGTTTATTATTTTCTTTATGCTGTATAGTCTTATTTGATACAGTACAATTGCAATACAATTATTATTCACAGCACAAGAGTTTATGCTAACTCTATTTCTCTCATGCCTCAGTAGACAGCTGGAGGATGATGACTTGTAAGTGACCAAGATGTTTTATAGTTACTGCACGTGATGAATTCTGCTTGTAGGCTTTAGGATCAGATTTCTTTCCTAGTCTTGTATTTTTTTATATTGATTGTTCAGTTTTGTGTAATGACAAAAGTCTTAAACTAGTTAAAATATTTCACTGGTTTAATACTATTCTAAGAGTATATTTTGTGGGATGGGTTACAAAATGTGAGGGACAACTGAGGTGATTAAGAGGATGGATGCTGTAATGGAGAGATAAGTTAAGTAGATTTATGAAGAAGACTGTACATGAATCTCCCACCATGCTCTACTTTGGCACAAAGTACAGTATATAACATATACTTTGAGTGTCCCAAGAGCTGTATAAGTCCTTCATACTGATATTTGTGGCAAAATGTATATATATATATATTTTTTTTTTTATAATATCTAAAGGAATATGCACTACTGTACGTGTACCGAACAGTTATAAGATTATGTGTCTTTTTAAGCGTTAACATTTACAGTAACTTAAGAATATTTTTGTCTAGTTTAGACTGAATAATGACAAAAGATATGAATCTTCAGTGTGGTAAAGCGGCGCAGTGTACGTGTAACTCGTCGTCAAGTGGCATCACGTAATCCGCTGAAAGCTCTGGCTGCTCGTGAAGATCTCAAGTCAGAATACACTGAAGTCAAGATGGGTGTTGGTGAAAGGGAGTTACGGAGGATGAAGGTGGAAGAACGTGAGTAACTAATTGCCATATTATTTTTAATTTAAATACTGTACATTCTCTGTGTACTCAACTTGTTTTCAATAATTACTTTTGTGTAAATGTAGGTTTTTTTTTTACTTTTATAGAACAAAATACTGGGTATGCTGTACTGTTTTTTATCCAACATTATTATTAAGTATATTTGTAAATATATATATATTTTTTTTCTCAGTTTCCAAAGGCTCACCAATGGCAGTTGAAGCACTAGCAGGATTGGCCTCGAGGGAAAATTTCTCGGCTGTTGCTCTAAAGAAAGTTGAAAGCACACCTGTAGTACGAGAAATGGCTCCCTACACCTCCCTAATGCTTCTGCAAGTCAAAGGCCGGCGTCATGCTCAAACGCGATTAGTTGAACCTAAAGTGACCAGTGTTAACCAGGGAGATGACTTCATCCTAATAACACCCACAGATGTAGGTGGCATTTGATTTAATTGTAAAGTAAATTGTTGGCATTAATAGCTGTTAGATATTGACCACGTTACTCTAGTGTTTTGACTTTGTCATAGTGATACCAAGTCCACAGAATTAAACACTATATAGGGATATGGCATTTTGAATAATAGGAAACAGTCCCTCTGTAATATGGTTTTCTGTTTCACAAGAAACTCGTTAGGGAACTTATTTTCATGTAACTTGTTGGGATGCTTTAAGTATCACAGACTGTGGCAGACATGTGAAGCTAGCACAACAATTCCCTGAGTTATGAAAATTTCAGCACTAACTTTGGACATTTTGGCCATGATCACAGCATGCCATCTTAATTTTAATTATTGTACTTATAGGGTTTTGAATTCATATATGAAAGCAAGAACAAAATTATGTGAATTAAATAAATTTTCTTTTAGTATAAGTGAATATCACATAAAGTGAAGTAGGTGTAGCAGTATTTATCTTCTATAATTATCCATACATCAAATTAAAATTTGTGCTCAGTGGGCTACCACATGTTTTTGTTTTTAATACCTTCTTATTCAGTGACTTTTAAGTTTTCCCAAATCTCGCTGCATGGTACATGATATTGCACTGTATATACCAACTGAACTAAAAATAATAACTTACAAACAGTTGTAGTACTCATCAATTTTCCTTATTTCAAGAAAATTAACTGGCATTTATAACTCGGTGAAATGTGATTGTAATCATTGTACTCCTGTTCAGTACTGACACTTTTCCTCCTCACAGGTATATCATTACAAGGGTGAGTTTGCCAATGTCATTGAAAGAGCCAAAGCTGCTGAGATTGCCCAGTACATCTTGCAGAAGAAAGATATGGGCATTACTTCATCAAAAAATCTTATTGAACTTGATGAAAATTCTCCAAGTGGAAGAAAATCAAAATTCTGGAAGCTACTTGGTAAGCAGAATACAGTAGTAGTTTACTCAGTGTACTGTATTGATACTATAATGTATCTAAGCTGAGCTGTTAATGTACAAAGAAATTTTGAAGTATGTAAGATTGGTAGTGCTACCGTACCTGTCCTGCTATTGAAAATAATTATTAATCATTATGTAGTATTGATTTTATAATTTTCATTAACACCTTGACTTAGAATGGCTAGAGTTGCATCTGTAAAAGTTCTCTTTATTAGTTTTCTAAAAAATATATATATATATATATACAGGTATATATATATATATATATATATATATATATATATATATATATATATATATATATATATATATATATATATATATATATATATACATATATATATATATATATATATATATATATATACACACACACACACTCTGTATATACTGTATATAAAATATATCCTCTTAATGTAGGTACAATAGCCTGAGTCTCCTCCATTTCCTTACTATTTGACCAAATTAGGTTTTTGTATGGCTTCTTTTCAAAGCACATTATAATACTAATAAAAGCCTTGAAATATTTAAATAAGTTATATTAACTGAAAACTTCTGCTGTTCTTTTTTTTACTATAGTAAAAAACTGTTTGGTGATGTACAATAATAGACTCCCACCCTACAAAAATTAGACATTGTTGTAAACACAAATCAAATATACCTGTAGTACAATATCTATGTACAGTAGTTTGTTAACACACACATCAAGTATACCTGTAGTACAATATCTATGTACAGTAGTTTGTTAACACACACATCAAGTATACCTGTAGTACAATATCTATGTACAGTAGTTTGTTAACACACATCAAGTATACCTGTAGTACAATATCTATGTACAGTAGTTTGTTAACACACATCAAGTATACCTGTAGTACAATATCTATGTACAGTAGTTTGTTAACACACACATCAAGTATACCTGTAGTACAATATCTATGTACAGTAGTTTGTTAACACACATCAAGTATACCTGTAGTACAATATCTATGTACAGTAGTTTGTTAACACACATCATAGTATACCTGTAGTACAATATCTATGTACAGTAGTTTGTTAACACACATCAAGTATACCTGTAGTACAATATCTATGTACAGTATATCTATGTACAGTAGTTTGTTAACACACATCAAGTACAATATCCTGTAGTACAATATCTATGTACAGTAGTTTGTTAACACACATCAAGTATACCTGTAGTACAATATCTATGTACAGTAGTTTGTTAACACACATCAAGTATACCTGTAGTACAATATCTATGTACAGTAGTTTGTTAACACACATCAAGTATACCTGTAGTACAATATCTATGTACAGTAGTTTGTTAACACACATCAAGTATACCTGTAGTACAATATCTATGTACAGTAGTTTGTTAACACACATCAAGTATACCTGTAGTACAATATCTATGTACAGTAGTGTTTTTTGTGTTAATACTAAGATCAAATGCCGTCTAAACACTACCTTGTTGATAAATCAGGTGGTGATGAAACAAGTGAAGCTGTATTAGGGGGCACACCTGATGAGGATGAATATGTGGAGGCTGCACTGGTGGCTGCCAACAAAATCTATGAGGTCCAGGACGACTCACTTGTGCCAATTCCTGATTCCTGGGGACAAATGCCGAAAATAGAACTTCTTTCATCTGATAAGGTGGGTATTTCTGGAATACATCTTGCTCTTACGACAGTAATTAAAGAATTATTTGTTTCATAAGATTTATAATTTTTTTAAATAATTTCCATAGCTTTTCCCCCAGCTTCAGAGAAATATATTTTGTTAATATTTCCACAGGTTTTAGTGTTTGACTTTGGCCCCGAGTTGTACATATGGGCAGGTAAGCGTGCCTGTGGTGATGAACGAAAAGTTGGAGTGGTATTAGGTCGAGAATTATGGGAAGAACACTATGATTACTCTGAGTGTGACATCAATCCCATTACACCTATGACTCCAATTTCAAAAGCAAAGATGAAAGGTAAGTTTGGTTTGTAATTTACTGGAACAAAGATTTTGCACCTAGTAATATAAAAATAAATGCCTTCTACGGGTATTTATTTTAATTCAATTTAATTCTGCTTATTACCACATTTACAGGTACTCGACCAGAATGGGGCCTGTGTGCCAAGCTCACAGAAAATGTTGAAACGATTCTCTTCAAAGAAAAATTTATAGACTGGCCTGATCTAGCACAGCAGTCAAGAATTAAGGTAAAATTGTGATTGTTTATATACCATTATTTTATGAGAAAAAAAATCATTAATTATTGTAAAATTATTGAAGATATTAACTTCAAGACTATATCTGTTCAAAGCAACTGGCATGTTATCAAACTAGATAGTGGCATCTGCAACTAATTCCATGTTTAATTGTATTGTACCTTCAGCCATATCACTAGATAAGTTGATATTGTCTTTATTTTATGGCTTTCCTGGGTTTGAGCACTGCAGACTTGGTTGAATAATATGCAAACCTCTTAATCTAGACTCGGTTGTGGAATAGTGATTTCCAAGATCAATCCCCAGTTTTTGTTGAAATGATGTTATTACAATATGCTGTACTGTACAGTAGTACAGGTACTGCTTATTTAACCTTAATTAATAACATTATTTTTCTTTTGTGAATCAGGAGGTGAAAAAGGAGCTTGATCGCCATGTAGCTCCTGTTTGTGAACTACAACCCTGTGATGCCAAAATGATGCTGGAAGATTTGCCACTAGAACCTGACCTGGTGCTGGAAATGAGCCACTTGGGTCGTGGGGTGGAATACTACGATGAGGAGGTGCGCTAGTAGTGATGATGGCTTGTGGTAGCAGACTGGTCATGCACCATGCTGCTTAGTTCTCCTTCATGTTGTTTATGTGTACTCTGCACTCAACTCTATTGACTCTGTATCAGTCATCTCCTAGTTAAACTACAGTTCTTGTGGACTTCTCTATGCACACTCTGAAGACCTTCCTGTGCCTTGTTGATTTTGGCTTAGACTCGTCCCCACTGTTGAACAGTGGTTTATAGTGTCTTCATCAGCCACTGCTAGTCAGTGGCCAACCGCCTGTAGATAGCAAGAGGGGCCTTCCATACCACCATGTAGCTGTAGTGTACGTGTATGGGCCAACACCATCCTATATATTCTCCATGGTGTATCTTGCTCCTGACAGCAAGACTCATTCTGTGCTGACTACACACGTTACTCCCCGAGACCCTAGACAACTTTACTAGGTTCCGTGTGGAGTTCATACGTGACTGCTCTTTGCATATCCACCCCAGTTTCCCTTCTACAACCCTTCCATCTGGTGACCTGTGCTTGGGTGCCTTGTAGAGAATTGTAGTCCCTCTTTATATACAGTATCCCTTAATGACTTTTTTCTAAGGTTTATATGTTTTTTATTTATATTTTACTCATTAGTCTGCACCCTCTCTTAATGATATTTATTTTCTCTTCCATCTGTCCCTTCTGCCCTTTCTTTAAATCCTTTTTATTACTAAATACATATCCAACCTTTAACAGATAGAGCTCTATTATCTTTGTCAATCATCAGTTTTTGCTTGTTTACTCAGTACTCACAATGAAGTATATTTTTTTTATTGGCATACTAATTATTTTTAATGTTTATATTAGATTTTCTTAATTTGTTTTGTGTACCATTCCAAGTGACCTTGAATGTTTGCCCCTGATATCCTGGCTAACCGTCCCTTACTCCCCTCCCTGTCCCCTTCAACACTCACCCGGGTCGCCTCAATCTGCTGCTGGTAACAACGCTGACTGCATCAACAATCCAATGCCGCTAACTTCATGCTGTTCATCAATCGACCATCTTCATATATCAACATTGATGGACGACACTCTAACTTCTGCTTTGTGTACTTTACAAAATTGCGTGTGCTGCTTTCACAACTTAAGGAGCGACGCCTCTTGAGCATCTCAACGAATGACTTCAAGGTCTGGCATGTGTCAGAATATGGCAAAGTGCTAATGGATGTAACCTTGCAAAGGCACCTGTATGCTGGTGATACATACGTTGTGCGCTGGTATTACCTGGTCACAGCCACCGGCAGAACTCTAAAGGTGGGTCACTCATTTACATTTATTACTATTACTATTTTAGTTATCATAGTTATAGTTATTCTAGTATTTCTGTGCATTTTACATGGAAAAGGTGATATTTAGTAAAATAAAAAAAAGTTTTCAATGGCTGAGAAGAATTATAATATGTATTTGGTAAAAAATTAGTGAAACATCAATAAAACCCCCCAGGCATCTGGTACAGTACAATTTGCCCAATTCTTTGGTTATTTGGTAATACTGAAATACAGACTTTTAATTTATTTCTCTGTCAGGTTTAGTCTAATACTGTTACTTTTATATTATAAAAGAATACAGTATAAAATACATTATTCATTATTTTGCAGGGCGAGCCATCAAAGCACAATGTAACGGGTAGAACGCGAGTTGCCTATTTCTTCTGGCAGGGGCGAGAGAGCTCTGTGTCAGATAAAGGTGTGTCTGCTCTTATGACTGTAGAATTAGATGAAGAACGTGGCCCTCATGTACGAGTCTCTATGGGATTGGAACCACCAGCTTTCCTTAACCTATTTCAAGGAGGCCTTGTGGTACACCAGGGACGGCAGGAAGATGACCACACACACAAACACTGGAAATTATTTATAGTCAGAGGAGAGAATGAAAATGAAGGACATTTAGTGGAGATTGAAGTGAGTTCAACACACTTGAGGTCCCGAGGTTGCCTAATATTAGCCGATATACAAGCAGGTGTCATCCACTTATGGCATGGTGCCAAGTCTTTGAAACACACACGCAAGGTAACTAGTGAAATTTTACATCATATTTTCTTGTAAATTTATTTTTCATATGTTGTATACTATACTAATATTAATGAAAATTTTTGATTGTCCAGCTAACCCATACAAGCATGGAAAATGGACATAAAACATTGATGATGTCACTGAATATTCTTTTTATGATAGGTTGCCAACGTGACAGCCCAGAAGCTCTCTGAAACCACAAATGTTGAAATGGGTTGGGAAGAGGATACCACAATAAAGATCAAGGAACAGTTTGAGGGCGCTGAATCTCGAGATTTTTGGGAAGGTTTTGGTGGCTCATCCTCCAAAAACAAACATTTTTCACTCCTTGAAGACGACCATTCATATGATTTTACACCACGTATATGGCATTTAGAACCTACCCATGACTCATTCCAAGCCACAGAGGTGATCTGCAGCTACCGGGCCACATCCTTACCAAACCCACTACCTGTCTTGCAGCTTGACCTGTACTCTGTACCACAGCCAGGTAAGATCTGGAATTAATTTACATTCAGCATTACACATTAGATACTAAAAATTTTTTTTTTATTGAGCATTGGCTTCTCACTGTAATTACTCTAGAGAATAAATGTTAAACTTTGATTGAAATGCATACGTTTGTCTTTGAAGGATTACCGGTAGTAATTTCTTTAAATACACACACATACTAAAACTTCTCTTCTTTGTAGTATTACAGTAAGGACATATTAACTCTCTTGTGGTCTTTTGGCGCAAATTGCGTTACTGAGTGCTCCCGTGCTGGCACAACCCCTCCTGCTCAGCCATATCTCACACGGAGTGCACCTCTCCCATAAGCAAAAACACAGAAACAGTGGACCAGTCCACTCATCCAGCTTCTTTGGCTGGCAGATGCATCTCTAAAGGTACAATTTGGGTCTTGATCGCTCTACCCAATGTTTACTAAAATGAAAAATCATTCTTGTTACCGACGCAATCTGCGTCGAAAGACCGCAAGGGGGTTGAGATTTCCAACCATGACCAAGAGTATCAGAAGGTTAATCAAATTAAATTTGCATTTTGATATAGCACTATTTATGGTGGATGGTGGTCACCAAGTGTGGGTGTGGCAAGGTTGGTGGCCTGATGAGACTTCAGAAGGAGAGGACTTCAGTGCAACAGGTTCTGCTGTGTTACGCTTCAACTTTGCTCGCCGTGCTGGTTTACAAACAGCACTGAACTACTGCAAGACCAAGGCCAAAAGTCAAGCTAAGGCATTGGCAGCAAGAAGTTATAAAAAGGTATTAGATGGAGTCTTAATTGAGGGGTTGGTTGTTTGGATTTGGTTGCCCATGGAAACTCAACTATGACTATCTGTCACAGATGCTTCATTTGTCTGGCTACTTTTTTATGGCGGCACCATCTAACAATTTGCAACACATTCACTAATTCCAGACAGTCCATTGAAGAGTGCCATATTCCTATTCTATAATTCTTATTACCCTTTCTATTCCTCCCTGTCTTGAGGCTTCCCCACTTTTTCCTCCTGGTATAATCCTTTAAATATTGTAAGCCATTTTTAACAAGTTTATACCAAATATGACAGCATGGAGATGAAAATTATGCAGGATGTAAAGTTAATAGAATTTTGAGGTTAAATATGTGAATGGTTTATTATTATTATTTATTTATTTATTTATTTATTTGTTTACACTCAGATCGAGGTCAAAGTTGAAGTGGTTGAACCTCAGCTTGTGGTTGCAGGGCTGGAGCCACTAGAATTCACCAACACATTTCCCACGTGGACACCTAGACCTGATGTCACCGCCATCCAAGAAAAGGTGATTATATATTATTAATTGTACATATAATTTCTTTTCAAGTACCTACTGTACCTACCATATGTTATTAATTATTGCAGGTGCACAGGGACTTCCTGATAGCCCTGTACAGTACGGTGCTGTAGTTGTGATTATGTCTAAACTTTTTTTTTTCATTCATAATCATGTTTGGTAATAACAATAATAAAAGATTGAAAATAATGTAATGAAGAACTGCACGGATGATGTGTGAATGGTTCACAATGTCCAAACACATGGTTCTTGAAAAACATGTAATGCTTTAAAAAAAAAAAAAAAGCAATTTTGTCTCAAATTAATATGCAGTAAAATTTAATAATAACCAAGAAACTGAGATGAGCAATACTGTATATAATATACAGTAAAGCAAAGACATGCAGTATTTAATATTGTGCTAGAGAGGTTACTTAGCACATGAAGTGAACATCACAGGGTTTCAGAATAGTGAGCCTAAAGAGTAGGGTTGGCCTGGCAGATGAACATATTTAAATTTTTTGCATACAGATATATACAGTAATAGAGAACTCGGGTGTAGTGCAAATAAATAAAAGGGGAATCTTTAATTTCTAAAAAGCTCAGAAATGCTCCATGACAACCTGAAAGCTAGAAATACGGAGCAGTATGGAATAATCTTGCCCTGATACCAAATAACACTTTTCCAGTAATTCTCTTTGCCTATTGCTAGCTTACAAGCCAGTCAAGTAGTCAGTCAGTTCACTGTTACATGCTGTTTTTAAGTACTGTATTAGGCATGTAGAGACTCTTGACTTTACCAGATGTGTTTGTAAAGCCTGAACTTAAAGGACCTCACACTTAGTGCTGTCACAACATTCTCTTACAGGTTATTCTAAGCATTAGTCTCACTCCAAGGTTGTGACCTCAAACAGGGTGCCCCTCTACTAATTCCCGATATTGTATATACAGTACATTTAACTGAGTAGTGTCTTTGAGATGCTTATAAATCTTTGTTGAATTACTGCTTGTGCCTTTCTCTAGTATAAACTAGGAATTTGTAAGTTTCCTAGTGTCTTAATAACTGAGGTTTCTGAGTACTGGTACTTGTTAGTTATCCCTTCTTTGGACATTTTCAAATCAAATGGCAGTCTTTGTTATATCTCAGTAGACAAAGCAGAACCGTCATACTCCACAAGTTAACTCCACCAGGACTTATGTGCAGTTCTCACTTTCAGAGACTTCATCCTTGCACATCCTTATGCTTCCTTGATTTGCTCTTCACTTTAGTTACTGGTTTATAGTATACCTCCCATCCCTGTTTACTCTCAAGCTGTTTCTGTTTCCAAATCACATGTTCTTGTTTCCTTTCTCCCCCTCTTCTTTATTTCACATCTGTTACAGAACTTTCAGAAATATTGCTATTTTATGACACATACGAAATCATTAAAACTTAAAATCACTCTTAGATATCCTGCCTTTCACTTTATCTTTCACTATTTTACTTCTAATTATACATTTCACATTCCCATCTCTTATTCCCTTAACACACTGACTTGAGAGCACCCACATATCTTATTGTATCAAAAAAATTCATTTTTTTTTCTTAAGTTTTAATGTGAAGAAGAGCTAGAATAAGGTTAGATACTGTTGGGTTTGTTTACCTTATGCAAATTGTTTACTATTGAGGTTAATTTCTTAGGGAAAAATGAGGATGATGGGGGTCCACTAAAATGGAATGGTGATTGATGCCAGTAAAACTGCTGTGACAGACCTGAACGAAATGGTGAGGTGCACAATAGGTGATATGACATACTCATTCAGGTCTCCTCCCTCTACTGTTCATGAGGAAAAGCTTACTCTTAGTCTCCCTTTCATTATGAGGGTTGCATCAGTATATAAACTGATGATAAAATCAGTTCCAGCTTCTAATACTGTATCATGACTTTTGAGTCTAGGCCAAGGGTTTTAGCACTGTGCTGATACTCAACACTGCTCACAGGGTAGTTCTCATCTCATTTATGACAGAATTTCATGACCCCCCCCAATATATTTATTTTATTAATTCTTATTTATTTTTCACTTATTTGGTGTAGTAGGCTCTCGCCAATAACGTTTAATAGGTGCCTGAAAAACGCCATTATTAACGAAAACGTTATTTGTGTGACATTAATATACATGTAAAAAGAGTTTATTGGTGCCGCTGCCCCAAGAATTTCACCCAATTTTTCCCCTTAGAAGCTCTCCTAACACTTTTTGTTCGCAGAAATAAAAAGAATTGTTATTCAATCATCAAAATAAAGAGTGAGTAATATAACACTTATCTTGGAGTTTTTGAGGTGCTTGGTATGATGATTGTTCTGTATCTGAGGGCCGCTAAGACTTGCACTGTCTTTCATTCTACAAGCTAACCATTTCACAAGCAAATGCTCTGTTATCACTAACAACCTGTTTCTATCACTTTTATCATTCATAGCTCGCCTCGCATTTCCATCACTACCGAAATATTTCTTAGCCAGCGCAATACTCTTCTTGGTCTCCTCTAAGTTCCTCTTAATATTTAGCACTGTAGACTCAGGACAGTTCAATTTCCTCACAATATCAATGTTCCATGCACCACCTTCAAAGAGCTCAACAATCTGTTCTTTATCCTTGACCGAGTAGGCACGCTTCTTGTGGCTTTGTCTCTTAGCTTTGGGATCTTTTTTCTCATTCACTTTAAAAGTTCCCGGGCATTCAGACGGCAAACCACTCCCTCCACCACCTCCCCTAACCCCCACAGGCAAAAATGCAGAAGCCATTATTGATCACCGACCCTAGCAACCACTGGTTATAGAGGTGAAAATCTCATACTTGGGCGCAGTGCTGTATTCCACGGAGCGTGTGTGAGAGTGGGGTGGAGTGGACAACATGGCAGCAAACAAACGCTATCATTGATGCGCTCGGACGCTTCCCGCAAAATCTCCGTTATTCAAGAGAATCCAGACGTTCTTATCGAAAATGGGTATCTATTGTAACTTACCGTTATTGTCGAAAACATTATGGTGGAAGTCGTTATTGGCGAGAGCCTACATTTGAGAATTTACATTCTTCTTTTTTTTTTCTCCAGCAGAAGACAATTTCTTGGATGTGTAGATGGGTACTGAGGTAGTATGTTACATATTTGCTAGGCAGCTTTAAACAAATGACTATTACATTCAGTAAGAAGAAAGTTGTGATAGACACAGGCTCACATTCTTCTATGATATGCATACACCCACTTACATCTCGGTGATAAAATGCCACATACATTAATTTTAATGATTCACAACAACTTATAAAAATTGGTAAACTACAAAACAAATGCTCATATTTATTATATAATGAAAAGTATTATTCATGTTTCCAAGATAAGGAAATGTTGACATAGATTTTAACAGATTTTATTTTTTTTTTGGCATAATTTCACTACAGAAAGGTTAATTTTGTTTAGTTTTATGAATAGCACAGTCTTTCAGACTGATATGCAGATATAACCCAAAGACTACATACAAGCACAAGCCATCAGCATTTAACTTAAATGAAACAGTGTACTGTATGTTTATGTATGTAGTTTGATACAACACTTGGTGATAAATTGAATGAAATTACAGAGAATAGAAATGTTTAAACAAAAAAAGAACAGACCCAGTGTCACTGAATCTGATCTAATCTATCAATTTTAAGAGTTTACAGACCATTACAGTATATGGCATAAATCAGTGCACTCTGTGGGTGTGTGTAAAAAATAAATAACATAAATTTGCCAAGGTTTTTAGATGCCATACAACCAAATTTCTTATACATATACAATATACCTTTCACTATTGTTCCACATTTTGCTTTAACATAAGGTTTATCACCCTACTCAAGACTTTTTTGTCATGTTAGATAGTGGTTATCTTACAGTTTTCATGATTTTAAAGATACTTTTAAACATCATTGAATAACCAGGAACTGTACCACTATTGAGTTGAACCCATAACTTTGCATGTAATGTCAATAAAAATACCAAAGCTTTGAATAGAATTTCACTCTGGTACAGTTATAAGACAATGCCTTTAAAAAATAACCTAAAAAGGTTTGTTTTGCTCAGATCAGAGAATTTTATATCATACTAACTGAAGACATCCTAGGTTCTCAGACACCTTCTCACCTTGTATTTTCTACTCTGTATGAAACAAGGTAATTTAGACATTTTTTATTTTATAAATTATATTAAATTTTTCTCACCACTGGTTTGTGTTTTTTAGCTTGTGATTTTTATTGTTATTATTTATTATAATTCTGTATTCTAGGACTTGGTTGAAGATTTCCTTCCATAGTTTTAATATACCTTAATGTCAACATTTTCAAGTACCATACTGTGTCACTGTTTCTGAAATGTTAAATCTCACTGATTATCATATTAAGTACTGTACAGTATGCAGTAATAAAATTACTTGGTACACGAAGCAACTGCATCATCACCTGCAAAGTAAACCAGACTGTGGAGAGAGAATCCGTATGGGGGAGTAGAAGATATGCTACTGCTCTCCTGTAAGGATACTCTTACTACAGTCTAGGAAAATCAACACGACCGACCACAACTGTTTACAAAGAGAAACCTCGCAAGTTGATTGAAGCAAAGTGGATAACTGCTGTGTTTATTATTTTATAGTCTGATGAAAAAATCATATTGTTTTCAGCTCTATCCATTCTCATTATTATATATATTTTTTTTAAATTTTGCACATGATCTATAAAATTATGAAATTATTTTTAATATTACCAGAAACTTTCTATGTACTGTACTTGTGATTTGCTCTGTTTGCATGATAGAGTACTGTATAGCCATACAATTTATTTTATGTGATTTGCTCTGTTTGCATGATAGAATACTGTATAGCCATACAATTTATTTTATACATTTGTGTAGTGATAAGTAAAGAGTAACAATTATATCCTGTTGCCTTACCACTAGGCAACACAGTGCTTTATGCACACCGCATCTGGGTCCTGACCCAGGAGACCCTCAGCACATTGGTGGTTGGGCAACAAATCTGACCATTTATTACCCATAAATACTTCCTGTCACAACCATCATTTTGGAAAGGTAAATTTAAAAGTGACATTTGTCATTTAAAGCAAGAAACAGTAAATAGCATACGAACACACAGCCATTCAGCTGTCTCTGGCAGTGGTCATACCCTCGCCTAGGTATATGTTTCTGCCATCTCATCTTTTGTCTTTAGAAACATGAGTCTCAAAAATGCACTTTTGGAGGATTATTGGCTGGAAGCTACATAATCATTGGCTAGTTTTTTCAACCTTTGCTAGGCTAACTACTAAATTTTTTCGATTTCGAGCAGTAATCTGCATCTAACCCTATTTTCTCCATAAGCCGTTATTTCTATTACGCGAATTTCTATAACACGATGTTTTACAAGAACACAACTATCGCGTTATAGCAGAACTGACTGTACTTACAGTATTTCCTCGCCAACCACAGCTTTGAGTACAGTCTTCACACTTTATATTTTGTACACCATTTTGCCAATCATGGTACAGTAAAGTATCAACTTTCAATTATCTGTAGTTTCCATATTTCTAGCCCAGAGGATATGCTTGACAGAGTAGGATCTACCAAGTGGGTTATCTATGTTCCTCGAACGACATTTTGGTATCATATATCATGCCCAGATCTTCTCCCTTCTCTGTTCTTTAAATCAATTTGCTTGATTTAATCCTTCATATTATATGGTACAGGTAGTTCTGCTATAACGCGATAATTGTGTTCTTGTAAAATATCGTGTTATAGAAAATCGCGTAATAGAAATAACAGGGCTTATGGAGAAAATAGGGTTAGGTGCAGATTACTCGAAATCGAAAAAATTTAGTATTTAGCCTAACACAAAGGATAGCACAGTCTAAATAAATGTTACATTCATATCTAATAATGAAATCATACAGTAAATTTAACACTTTACCTTGAAAAAATATGAATGTAACTTGATGGGGGAGAAGGGTGATTTTGAGGTTGATAACATTGAGCTTCTCTTCAAGTGTTATATCCTTTCTTTTACGATAATCACCGGGAATTCTATCATCAGAGCGCTTTTTGGAGATATTCTTCTTTACCATATTCACAGTTAATACCACAAAATTGGAGAAATAGTAAGCAAAAATCGCGTTATAGCAAACAAGCGTTCGCGTTATACAAATATTGTTCCGAATTCATAAATCGCGTTAGAGCAAATTCGCGTTATCAAAACACGCGTTATAGCAGAACTCCCTGTATATGTTTTCCTTTAGTGCTGGCAAAAGTACAGTGCCATAGTATACAGTGTCTTTCATTGATTTTTTTTTTTTTTTTTTTTTTTTTATTAGGACAAGGACATAGCATGCGAGTATTTGTGGTGCTAATTGGTCAGGTTAGTCGTCGGCTACCAATACTAAGGGCCTCCAGGGTCAAGTTCCAAAAGTCATGGTACACATAATACAAGAGGCCAGGCAACAAGCATGGTCCATTTATCATTAGTCTTTAATGGCTAAAAGCTGTTTAGGATATCATCTTTTGATTTTGGGTGAAAATTCATTTTGGTAATAATTAGGGATTACAGTATATCAACATTGAACTCCACTGTGCTGTACATCAAAAGCTAGTCTGTATGGCTTTTCCTGTTATATAAGAAAATGACTTGCATAAATCCCCACCAACTTTATTTATACTGACACTTCCCAACTTTACCTTCTGATCTTATGCAGTATCTGTTAATAATAGATTTTTCTGTGTCTTTCATAGTACAGTACTTAACTATTCTAATCACTTGTCAGTGAAACAAATCTCATATTGGCTCTTCAGACCTCCTGCTCTTCCCTCTTTTAGCAATACTGTATATCAATTTTCAAAAATATCTTGGTTGCCTTAATTCTAAGACACTTATATGTAGTAGATCCATGTTTCCTTCACATAGTCAGTAATACAGTAGTTTTCATTACTTTCAAGCAAAATCCGTTCTTTACCAAATGGTTCATTCCTTTTTCTTTTCGCATTGTCCTCAGAGTTCAGTCTATCATATTTTGCCATATTTATAATTCTTGTGTTTAATAATGTGCACCATCTTCAGATTCCCCTGATATCCAGTATCCTTCGATAACTCTGCATTCACGAAGTTTCTACACAAAGCCACCTTCTAGGGTTGGTCTCTTGTCGAGTATTCCCAGACATATCAGGCTTCTTTAAATGCTACTCATTATGAAACATGAGAAGTAGTCCTCACTTGCTTGCACTGAGATACAAATATTATGGAAAGGATGAAGGGTGCAACTCAGTACAGTGACCTTTTTGGTACTGAGAGAAATAGCTGCTACTTAAAGTAGTGCTGCCATGAGTATCTGGCTAACTACATGTGAACACTTAATTCTGTATCTATCTCGATCATATTTCATTCCCACTCTATTGGAATGAGCTCATTAAGCCACAACGTAAAGTACAGTACGGTATAAAATCTCTCCTCGACTTACGACAGGGTTCCGTCCCGATGACCAGGTCTTAAGTCGAATTGGTCGTAAGTTGAAAAGGCGAAAATAATACATAGAAATTCTAAAATGGGTGTCTCTTTTTATTCTCAGCACCACGAGAACTCTCACTTTTATGCTTGCCAGCCATTTTAAAGAGAATTACAAAAAAAAAAAATTTTCAGTACACAGAGCGATCACTAACATCGGGACTCGAAAATACGTAATGTGAAAATTATTTTATACGACCATGGCTGTCGTATGTCCGGGTTGTCGTAAGTCAAGGAGAAACTGTACTGTATTAGAAAAGAAATAAAGTAACAATAAATTCATTCATCCCAAATTCATGTGTGAGTGACAAAGTGAAGCACAGACTCCCACAGTGACTGAACAATTTACAAATATTAATGCACTTTGCCGTCAAAGTTGATTCGATAATAAAAGTTAGGTCTGCAGTCACTCCTCCACTTTCCTGCACATTTCCTTCCATATCTGTGTACTTTGATATGTCTTTTGAAAGATTTTACAACCCACAAGTATTTCTGCTATCCCCATTTTTTTGTTTCATCCATTCTCCCAACACCTATACAGTACAGGTGTCATTGTATTAAGTTTTTTATATTTTGTAGTTTATTCTGTAAGGTTTTCAGCCTTGATTTGTATGCATGTTGGAAGTTCCTTCTTTTATATTGAAACTGAAGGTTTAGAATGAGCACTTCTTGCAGTTTCCTATATCTTCTTCACTCTGGTTTTTCTTATTCACCAAGGCTTGAAGGATACAGTACCTCAATTTTTTCCAAATTTTCCTCATCCCAAATCTTTCATTTTAAGAGTAGATGGGTATTAAAGATGCTGGAAACCTGTAAATAAACTACCCAAATAATTAGATACAGTACAAGTGTTTGTAGTCTCGCCATCACTTTAAAATTACACTGTTTCTGGCTAACCAGTTCTCGTACAAAACCTTTTTTTTTTTTCCTTGAATATTCATAACTCCTTTTGAATCCTGTTACAGTATCATGCACCAAAAATTTTCCAAATCATAACTGCCTTCTAAAAGCAGTTTTAGTTAAATGCTACATACAACATGTATACTGTATTGACCAAAAGCAATCCAGTACTTTGGTCAACCTTGATTCTAGTATCCATTAAACTTTTACATTGCAAATTTTTAGTTACTATTTGATGTACAGTAAAACCACTCTAAGTCTGACTTCTGTAAGTCAGGAACCCCCATAAGTCGTACGACCTCAGGTTTAGGGTGGTTTTAAGTGCTTCCCAGGTTTATTATTATGGTCACTTAAGTAAGTACGTAAAGGCAAAACAACACCATTGAAAACTACTGGGAGGCAAGGACTGGTGTTCAACACTACCAATTGAAGAGAAACTGAAGATATAAAACAGAATCAATGCTGGGGTTTCCATGAACATTATCTGTGAAGAGTTTGAGCTGATAGTGGAGTAATTTTTATGACATCAGCCAGATTTAGGTGCATGCTACATATAAGTGTAATTAAATATCAGTGTGAATATATATATACAGTACAATACTCTTTAGTGTAAGCAGTCCCCTATCATTCTCCACCTCAAGATTCATCTGCTACAATAAAAGTACAGTAGTTGCAGTACAAATGTGTACTGTTAACATTAATTAATATATTTTTAAGGGTTTTTCAGCAAAATGTTAGTTGAAAGCATCCAGGGGGAGGTTATGCCTAAGTCTGAATTATAGATAAGTTGGACAGCCTCAAGCCCCAAGTTGACTTAAGGAAGACTTACTGTATAGGGTATTATGAAAATTTTATCTTGGTTCACAATGTCCTAAAGATATTTGCATATACCGTACATACTGTAATTTTATGCCTGCTGCATCCTGTAAAAATTGTGGCTCAATTACAAATTTTTAATTCAGCCCATTACATGTGTAGGGGGCATTTAGATTGTAGCTACATATGTCCAACTTACCCAAGCTTGTTTGCTAAAGTAAAAAAGGAGTGTTGTATGCAGAACAATGAATTTTTTATCTTGTGTATCCTTGAAATAATTATTTTTTCAAGTTGTTTGGTAATTTTTGCATCAGCAGGGGGTATGTGTTTTTCACAAACATAACTGTAATTCTGTGTTGATTACTGCCTATTGACCCCTACAATTGCAGTATAATACTGATACAGTATTGAGTATGGAACACTGTTTTTTTGGTTTTCAATTTTAAATACTGTATCATTATCACATTGTAAGGATTTTTACTTTTAACATACAGTATTAATGATAAGGTTAATGTAAAATTAGTTATAAGTTATGAAAAATGGATTGAAGTTAAGTCCAGTGACAAGCTATACATACAGTATTACAGTACCTCACAAGAGACAAAAATGTCAACAGTATAATTAGATTGGTTTTTACCCTAAAATATTAGTATAAAGGAATATACTGTAATGTACAGTCACGGACAAAAGTTCGCTCTCCGTAGTGAAACTGAATCACGGGAATGAGTCTCCGAACTATACTTACCCTGACTGTTACCAGGTGCGGGTGTGCTGTTTTATCTCACTTGGGGTCGATACTGCTTCATTTTGGGAGGGAGCAAACTTTTGACCCCGACTGTACAGGTACATCAGATTACATTTTGACTAGAAATATTACCACAAGACATAATGTATACAGTATTACATAAATGTATACTACTGTACATACTAAAGTTTGTTGATAATTATTAGGGAATGAATTGTAGGTACATTAAAATTACTGGGCAAGTCCTTAACTTCTTGAAGCCATCATTAAGCTATAAGATGGACCAAAGTACAGTACATTAATTCCTCTGTGATCCTGAAATGTATACAGTGTACTTCATATCAGCTATAAATTGTGTTATTTATTTCAGAACAAAAAGCTGTTATGTGTGGTGAGTTACGGTCTTGAATTATCTATTTGTTGTTGTTTACTGTAGTGATATCATAAAGAGGAGGATGTTTACTACAGTACACAAGATGGAATTAGTATAGATTACAGTACTATATAAGCTCTTACCGGTAATCTAGTTATAGTTTTGTTCCTACATCTTCAATTCAGTGTTTTTAAATAGACCATGTTAGTGTGTTCTGCTAATCTGAAGCATGCATTTGTCATTTAAATGTGTGCTCATTCAGGTGACAATGTCTAGAGTAAATGTTACTACAGTGGTCCCTCGGTTAACGAACGCCTCGGTTAACGAAATCCTTACGAATATCACATTTTGTTTTGAACATCGTCTGATAAGCTGAGGAGGTACTCAGCCAATTCAGTGATCTCTTCTATGTTTACATTCAAATTAATCACTCTCTTATAAGAATTCCAGCAATGCAAATTAAATTCACCCCGGTCACTTCTATTAAATTTTATAAGCATAAAACAAAAACTCAGATCTAAAGGACATAAATTAACAATTAAATACTTCACACCACAGGTGCCAACTGTCAAATATGTCACTGTCACCCCTCCCTCCATCCCTACCCCCATATTCCTGAGATTTGTTTGGGGAAAAGGACTAGGTTTACAGGTTTAAAAATAAATAATACCTCAGACTAAAGTTAGGATAATATAATTTCCATTGCTGAAATCCTTGCAAGACGGAATAATTTGAATATAAATGTCATATATTTTGCACAAAAGATAAAGTTTTGCTCTCCCTAATATAATTCTTGAATTAGATCTAAAATTTGTATGTCTAATGCAAATTTTAGCTTGTTTATATTCAAATTAATCACTATCTTATAAGAATTCCAGCAATGTAAATTACATTCTGGCCGGGTAATTTCTATGAATTTTATGAGCTAAAAACAAAAATCTCAAATAAATAAACAAATTATACTTCACCAGACACTATCTGTCGCCTCGCCTCCCGCTCCCCCTCCTCTTCCCACGCTCACTGGTTCCCAATAGTTTTCCAAATCGTGCCATGAAACGTCTTGCTTTACACAAAAGGCTTCTACTGTACTTGGTTTATCACATCTGTTACCTTTGCTTCTAGTAGACTGACTGACTGCTGATTGGTGTTCCAATGGAGACCTAACCAATCCAATTTCTGACATGGTAGGAGATTTGATTTGACCTGGTTTATCTTTAATCCTAGGTTCTGATTTACAATTAGTGTACGTTGGTCGCCCTTTGACAGTCTTCAAAAGAGTTTCCCCACTATCAGCCAATCGGATAAGCAAAAGTTCTTATGCCCTCCTTCACAAGGATCTCTCTGGGATGTTCGCCAGTTTTGTAAACACTTTTGGCACAATTGTCAGGCCGAATGGCATCACTGTGAATTGATAATTTACATCCCCCACTGCGAACACTAGAAACTTTCTGTATCTGGGAGCAATAGGCACATGATAGTAGGCATCTTCGTGATCAACTTTTGAGATCCAGGCATTGGGCGGAAGTAGATGCCTCAGATGATCGTAAGTGAGCATCTTGAAACTTCTTTTTGGGAATGAAAATGCAAGAACATTGCCTTTGTTAGAAACCAATAAAAATTTAATGTTTGTTCCTCACCTACAAATATTCAGTAACTAAATATTTTCTTTCAGTTCATATTCATCAAGAACTAAATATTTTGATCCTACATTAAAATTTTCAATTTGCTTGCTTAGAATGCATGTTGTATACTTCACAGTACATCAAATCACTTAGTTTCAACACTATGAAAGTTAATAGTACAGTACAATAATTGGTTATGATGGAAATTTAGATTTCAAGAAATTAAATTTTAATTCTTCCATTTTCTTTTTTCTCCTATAGGAGGGACGGTGGAAACAAGACGGCCAATACATGGTGTCTGACATCTTAGCCCAGCTCTCCCGTACTAGTTACTCCCTAGCTGAGCTAACCATTAAGCCATTACCTGATGGTGTTGATCCTCTCCATCTTGAGGTCTACCTCAGTGAAGAGGAATTTACAGAAGCTCTTGGCATGAACCGTGAGGAATTTTACTGCCTACAGAACTGGAAACAGACGGAAATTAAGAAGAAAGCAAAGTTATTCTAATACAACTAGATGAGCCATATTTAAAGCAGTCTAAAATATTGTTATCAAGAGTGAATCTCGTGTCAGGGGCAGTCATTTATGGAATAAAATGGGGAGGTTATTGGTAATAATTGCCATCATTTCATTATAAAAATTACATAGTAAATTTTTTAAAGTGAAGCTGATTTAAAAAAAAAAAAGAAATTGTACATAAATTTGTGTAAAGTATAATATAATCTCAAGCTTGGAAATTTGTTTCCCTTTCGAACAGTTTTAATATGGTCCAGAGCTTTAACCTTTTTTATGTATATATGGTGTGATACAATGTGGTGAATATTTTACACTGACACGATTGTGCTGCTCTTCCATTTCAATTATAATATGTATACTAAAATTAATGTCTGTAGTCTGGTGAACACATTCAGCCTTCAGTTGTAAATGAAAAATTTATTTTGCATAAGGCTTGTGTGGCTATAAGAGTCGGTGTCCATGGGTGTTGAGGAAGATTCACATCCATCCCATCCCCTCTCCTTTCACCGATGGCAACTGTTCTACGTGCCTTTTCACATGCTAGCCTGCATTTGTCTGCCAAATCTTAGTGTCTTCTGCATATTGTAACTAAGGTGTCAAAGTTTTTTATCTATTTTTGGCACCCCCCTCCAGGTACCTCCAGGCAACAGTCACCTCCAGTAGTGGCCTGAGTTATTCAAGCCAGCCTTACTAAGGACATTCTGGTGTTGATGGTAGTCCTGCAGACATAAAGTAACACAGTCCTAGATAGGGCCCAACTGCCCACTCAAGTGTTACTTGAGGTGATGCCTGTGCCTTGCAATTATCTTGGTTCTCCTTTATGATTTTCACATATGACCGCTCTCCAGTAGTCAAACCAACGCGAGTCTAGTCCCAATCCTGGTAAACGAGATATACGAGGTCACACATCTGAATTCTGAATTTATTAAACCTTCACTGAATTAATGACACTTTACCTGTTTACAAAAAATTTACAGTTGCAAGCTAATCCCTTGAATGCTCTGCTGAATTTAGAATTCAGATTTAGGTGAAAAAGTGTGGAACTTTCCTCTTCCTGTTGCTGTAATAGTCAGAAAGAGGAGGTACGCATGTATGGAATCCTGTGGCCTCTTTGCTTAAGGAGTTTGTACATAAAATGATGCATTTTGTATCCTATATTATGCTGACCTTTATGGATATATTAAATCTCTTATTGCTATTGCAAATGGTTATACTATAATCATGTAAATATGAAGAGCCTCTTTTGTAATTTTGCTACTTTGTGACATGTACAGACCATTTCCCATTTGGTGCCAGCATGTTAATTGTCCCTCTGGCACTATTAAGCTTATAGATATTTGTAATGTTAGGTTAGTGATTCTCATGTGTGCAACTCTGCTTGGTTTTGTGATATCATTCATCCTAAATGAAACCAAGTGAAGAGGTGTTGTTGTATAAGTTCCACTAAATTTTACAATGGGGTTCAATTGGCGGTTTTAGCTTTATATGCAATAATTACAGTGACCCCTCGTTTAACTAACACCTCGGTTAACGTAATTTCGATTAACTAACTGCCTTCCATAAGGATCTTCAATTCGGTTAACGAAAAAAAATTCGCTTAACGAACTTCTTACGAACCGACCTCAACATGTTTTCGCTTGCACTGACCGGGCAACCAGCTTTAGTATCAGTCCGCCAATACATTAATCGGTTCTAGGGCTTAAATTCCTTACTATTTTTGTAAATATCAAGAAGTTTATACTATTCAATAATTTTAAAAGTTTAATATTCAATTTTTTAGTCATTTTAACAATTATTGAACAAAATTGAAGGTAAAGTGACTAGTTTAATGGGCGGCATCCAGCCTCTTAACACAGCAAACAGGCGTCAGTCTCTCTCTGTTTTCACTGGAGGTAACATCTTGCTTGAGACTCTCTTCAACTAAACGCTTTTTTTCTGTGTTTCCAAGCAAATTATTGGTCATTTTGAAATATATTTTATATATTGACAATATATAATGCAGTGCAGCGTTGATTTAAAGAAAATAATCTTGAATTAAACCAGAGAGCTAAAATTTTATGGGTGAAATGGCACCATGGGGTGACTTCTCTTCCACCCCAATACCTTCTCTTCTTCCTTCTCCTCCACCCCCATTCTAAATCCCATCATCATCATCATCATCCAGGAGCCTTCTACATACACACCTCAAAGTAAGTGAACTTTCTACCATTTTTGTTGAATTTAGGAAATTTTCGGTGAGCTGGAACCAATTACCCAAAAACCCATTGAAACAATGGTTTCGGTTAACGAATCGTTTCGGTTAACGAACGACCTTCTGGAACGGATTGAGTTCGTTAACCGAGGGCCACTGTATTATTTTTTAAATTTCATATTGTATAACAGTTATTATTTAATACTTATCTCATAAGAAATTTACTATTGTATAGTTCCCTTGCTTTTTTTATGTAACATTGATTCTCATATGACTGCCCAAGCCAAAGACCCACCGGCAGTCTGGGTGATAGGGTTTTGCTCACCTTTTGAGGGAGTACTTAATCATAAACTTGACAACCAATAGTAAAACATTTAGGGGTCCAAATCTTCCTTGTAATTACTTTTTTTATGAAGTACGTTTGATAAATCATTGGTTAACAGTAAATGTATCCCTCAAGGGCTGTTTTAGGGTCGTGACTTTACAGGTCACGATTACTAAAACATGTTCAACTCTACAAGTTGGTAACTACATTTGTTATGCAGCAGTATTGCCCATATATATATAAATTGGCACATTTTTGTAATTAATTTACAGTGGTTTCCTCATAACCATTTTTGAAATGTACATAGAAATCTTCATGTAATTTATGCTAAATACACGTGTCTTTCCACTATCTTTTTCTGTATTTTTTTTTACTCTGGCCTTATTTAGTCATCAATAAGTGGAAACAAATGACAATAAACCTTGAATGCTAAGTGCTTATGAAGGATCACTGAATGCAATTCAGATTAATATATCTCACTATACTACAAATTATTAGATACAGTATTACCAACAAATTTCCAATTGAAATTTTTCATATTTAATCTCCAAGTTAAGCCACAGTAAACTAATCTCTTATGTCGAATTTATACATCCTATGAGTTTAATTGTGGCACCCATGTTCAACCCTTTGCAACAGTTATATTCATAACTTAGACATCTAAATTTAATTATCATTTGTTTATATTTGATAGGAATTACCATTAGGCCTAAGTGCTGAAAAGGCTGCATGAGATTAATGTGCTATTAAACACAAGTTTAAGAAACAAGTCACAAAGAGAAGAGGCTGAGACACAATTCAAACATGAAATTGCCCTTGCCCAAATAAAGTCACAGTTCAGTAATAACAATCAAATTAGCACATTTATCACTGTCTAAATTTGACAGATAGCCTATGCAATGGATGGTATTCTGAAACCCATTAAATTTTTAAGTGCATGATAAGGGGTTATCTGACATTCAAAACTTAACTGCATGGACGATTAACAAGTGAATTAAGTATATTGGTGGAAGATTTCAAATGTGAATCATATAGTAAGTAATGAACAGTACTCAATAACACACCAAAGTCACAACAATAACAGTGATGCAGAGGCAATAGGAACGATACATAGCAATCGATAATATAGTACAGCACAGACAGCAAGGTTCAAAGGCAGGGTAAACACAAGTGTAGTAGCAGCCTGGGTTCTTGGTTGAGCACTGGTAGCATACCCCTACAATAAGTGTCGTCCTTGAAAATTCAACTGTGCCATAATCTCTGAATCGGCTGGAGACATAACACTGCATTTATTTTACACCTTAATTTTGTTATTTTTCACCTTTTTTTTATATTAGACTCATGATTATATAATACTGGAGGCATGGGCATTAAAAAAAAATAGGGCATATGCTCTGGGTTCAGGGTTGAGATTTGGGAAAATTAAAGTGGCTAATATGTATTCCTATGTAAAAATTTATTCTAAGATGGGTTTATTATATGCAACTTTTCCAAAACATCTTATTTACATGGTCAAAATCGTGATTTTCTGATTTGAAGGCTGCCTAATGCAGCCTCGGCACCCAAACCAAAGCGCGCAGCTGTTCTGCATATGATTTAGTCTAAAAGCTGCTTTTCTGACCTCATCCTTGCTTTCTTGTGTGTTTCAACACCTCTGGATGGTGAAAAAAATATATATTTCAAGTAAAACTTAAGAATTTTAAGTTTTTCTTCAAAGAAAAGGTGCAGCTCACCAGCTCTACTCCAATCGAGTAGCGGGACACTTGCCACCTCCACGTGTAAGTTTACACGCCTGTTCTTCCTGGAACCCTGAAAAGCGTGGCCTCATAAGATCTTATATTATGATCTTATGAGCATTAATGATAGCTTCAACCTCTTCATCAGCCACTCGAACTTGAGGTCAGGAACATTATCTCTGCAGCAGTGATAAGAGGAGCTTACCACGCACATCCTGAGGACATTCTGGCTTCATTCCTGTGCAGTGAGGATGAGCATGAGAGAGCTTTTGGTGTGAGGCAGATAGAGAAGATCAGAGAAGAAAGAGACTTTGGTGATACAACAGCTAGGCCCCATAAAAATCCCAGTCAATCTGCAAGCCAGTTCACCTGAGGTTCTCATCAACTGGGAATCAGAGAATATTTACGAGCCTATTTTCACCAGCAAGATGACCTTGACTGAGCTCCAGAATCTCAGGAAAACTCCACTCAAAGTGGATGCCTTCTCTGTTCATACTCAGTCCTGTAAGAGCTGTATAGAAGTCTCAACTGCATCCCAAGCTGTGTATGGCCATGAGAGGAGAGATGGGTGAGTAAGAGCCAGGATAAGCCATCGAGAAATGCTCCCAGTGTTCAGATCGAAGCAGGACATACTTAAGAGCTTTTCAGGGTTCCAGAAAGAACAGGCGTGTAAACCTAAACGTGGAGGTGGCAAGTCTCCCGCTACCCGATCAGAGTAGAGCTGGTGAGCCGCACCTATTCTTTGAAGAAAAACTTAAAATTCTTAAGTTTTACGTGAAATCTAAAAACAATTCCATCACCCAGGGGTGTTGAAACGCACAAGAAAGCAAGGATGAGGTCAGAAAAGCAGCTTTTAGACTAAATCATATGCAGAACAGCTGCGCGCTTTGGTTTGGGTGCCCTGAGGCTGTGTTAGGCAGCTTTCGAATCAGAAAAACGCTATTTTGAACATGATAACGCGATTTTTTGGAAAAGTTGCAGAAAAGAAACCCCCAATTGGAATTAAATTTTATATAAGAATACATATTAGCCAGAGTTAAATTCGGACTTAGAATAGTATGATATGCCCTTTGGGCAACCTATCCTCAGTCATGGGCCACAATTCGCTTTAGGTATTTTTCTGCGGGCCAATCCACCAAAATTTATATCATGCCTAAGCCAAAAGTAATGTTAATATTGTATTAGCACGGACAGTGAAGCAGTTTATCCTCACGTCACTTTACGATATTTTCAGTTTACATTCAGTCTTTTTCCCATTTATGAAACAAATCCATCTGAATTTTCGAGGGGGGACATTAAAGGGTCCTTAACACTAGAGCCTGCCACCAAGGCACAGAAACAATTATCATAGTAATAATAAAGTTTCCCAAATGTTGCAACAAGTTTTAAAAAGTTGTCCAAAATACAGTATTGAAAAAAAGTTGTCCAAGTGGCAAAAGTGCCAAAAATTGCCCTAAATGTTGCATTCAGTGCAAAACAGTTGCACCTGCAGTCTTGTGTATTATTCTTGTATTATTGCATTTTTACACCCCACATTCCTACCACTAATCTATTATCATATTCGAATAAGACGTCTAATTATAAGATAATTTTCATCTATTACATTACCGTCGCAAATGTATAATAACGGAAATAGTGTATCCAAAATTTTCTCTATTTTCTTCCAATAATCTTCCGCCATTATCGCCTACCTCACCTCCCACACTGCGTGTCTCCCTCATAAATCATCACGCGCATGCGTTCCCTTACACATCACGCAGCCAATCAAAAGCTTTTTTTTTTAACCAATTAAAATGATTTTTGGTTTAATTCGCAGTATTTTTGGCCCAATCAAATTTGATTTTTATTTTGGGACTCATAATTCCAAATTCATATTCATTTCCGACCATGGAAGTATGTGATGGGTGTCACTTAAATTATATGGAGCTGATTGCGAGTTTTGGGGAAAAAAAACGATTCATGATTCTTCTGGTGTTGTACTTCATCACTTCTTGGAAGAAGCTTCCCCCCTATACCCCCCGTTAAGCGAGAATCAGCGTCAGCAACCTGTAAGAATCTCAGAATCCAACGACAAACAAGAACCAGGCCAATAAGGTAAGAAATAGGTGATTCCATCATATGGTGCGAGTCAGTTAGGTTAGGTTAGGTTTGGTTTGGTTTATGTTTTTCTAGTGTTTTTTGGTGTATTTTGTATTCACTTAGCCATTATTTTTTTTTGGAAAACGTCCCACGAAAAAAAACCCAGGCAATTTCCGACGAAAATGAAGGTCATATTTGGTCTAAACAAATACACTAGAAAAATATATTTTTGACTTTCTAAGAGAGTGGGGTGCACTAATGCAAATTTACCAATCAGTTTATAAAACTGGTTTAACTGCAGTTTTGGACTATATGGATTTCGAGTTGAGCAATGTGTTTTTCCGATTGTTTAGAAAATTTTAAGACACTTCTTTTATAACGTATCGCTCGTAAATTACTTAAATATACCAGAATCGTCATAGAAGAAAGGTGTCTTAAAATTGTATAAACAATCGGAAAAACACATTGCTCAACTACTCGGGGTATTGTCCAAAACTGCAATTTTACCAAAACTCTTCAAACAAAAACCTCATAATTACCTAACCACTGACGGTCACCAGCCGCATATTTGCCTATGCTGCTTTATAAAATTGGTTGGTATTATTTTCTTTACACACCATTCATTCCTACCACTAATATATTATCATATTCGAATAAGACGTGTAATTATAAGATAATTTTCATCTATTACATTACCGGTGGAAATGTATAATAACGTGTTTCTTGCATCTCCTTCATAAATCATCCTGCGCATGCGTTGCTGTACATGTCACGCAGCCAATCAAAAGCCTTTTTGATTTTGAAACCAATTAAAATGTTTTTGGGTTTAATTCGCGGTATTTTTGGCCCAATCAAATTCGAGTATTCTTTTTGGTCTCTCATATTTTGAAATTCAAGTTCAGTTCCGACCATGGAAGCCTGCGATGGGTGTCACTTAAAGTATATGGAGCTGATTGCGAGTTTTTGGAAAAAAAACGAAGAAACTATCGTATTTTTTCGATCGCATGGTGTTCTTCCAACCTCAGTAAGGTGTACTAAGAACAAGACTGAATGTAAATATCGCAAAGACCAACATATGTGGCGTTGTGTAAGAATCCCAGAATGCAACGACGAACAAGAACCAGGCCAATAAGGTAAGAAATAGGTGATTCCATCATATGGTGAGAGTCGGTTAAGTTAGGTTAGGTTAGGTTTGGTTATTGTTTTTCTAGTGGTTTTTTTTTTTTTTTAGTCGCTTAGCCACTTTTTTTTCTCGGAAAACGTCAAACGAAAAAAAAACGCAAAAAACAAAAACGGCTAATTTCCGCCAAAAAGGAAGGTCATATTCGGTCTCAACACACAAATACACTAGAAAAATATATTTTTAACTTGCTAAAAGTGAACGGTGTGACAAGAAAAATTTACCAATTGGTTACTAGAATTAAAATAAGCACATACCTGCATCTGCTGTTTCCCATACACAGGTAATGTGGTACTGTAGTTGAGTATAATTTATAACTGGCAAAGGTGACAGCTTCGCTACCAGGTAAGTTTGTTTGTTTACTTATATTCCTGTTTCTTAGCGTGCACAGTTCCTTTACCTACATCGCATTTTACCACCTATTAATAAGGCTAAAAACGAGATTTAAACCGAACAATGAAATAAATCAACAACGGGGAGTGGCGTTCAGTAAACCAAAGCAGAGCCTTGTAATGTCTGGCAGCGAACAACAAATGACTTCAAGGTGACAGTGGTGTATTCCTCCAATCTCAAAACCACAATGATAAGAACTTCCTTCTCTGAAACCTTAACTTTCAGCTTTAAAAAAATGGCATCTTCTTCTTCCCTGCTTGCTTGTACACGTAAGTGAAATAACCAATATGAAATTGGCTAAATGATTAGCCATTCTGCCTAACTCCTACATGCACGCGACTAAACTGGTTCTCTAATATTGATATACTGTACTGTACTCATCATTGTCCGTATCTTAAGGTAAGAAGATCAGAGTGAAAAGTGTAATTGAAGTGTGAAGAATAAGCCAGTTAATAATAATGATTTAGCCTATATCACTATTTCACTCTGATCTTCTTAAGATAAGGATAAGGATAATGATGAGTACAGCACAGTATATCAATATTAGAGAACCAGTTTAGTCGCTAGCATGAATCTGATATGCGTGTTGGTGAGCAGGTGCCAGGTGCAGCCAAAGCATACAAAAAAAAAGTCAAAATGAAGGGTACAAAATTCAATACACAAATCTAGTTCGGCGGCTTTTGTGTGGGCCAAACCTAAACTTTCGATTTTTAGCACACGCAAAAACTGCAAAACGACAGCTCAAATACTGCACGAAGACATATCATTTATTTACGGCAGGATACAACCAGCCATGTGTGTAGAGCGTAACAATGCTTGTAACATCCACCGTGAAGGACAGACAGGTGTACTAGTTTTAACGTTTGTTGTGAAAATATTTATGGAAAATATGTACAGTATTACATACTACACTTTTTTCTAGCCTTTCTCAGACAACTACTTGGACGAGGGCTTCACCAGTAGTGAACTGGAATGGTCCATGAAGCATATCAGTTAGATCAAAGTATTGTAGTGGCTTTCTCACCTACAAACGCTGTTTGTCGCTGAGTAGCCGACCCCAGTGTATGCCTCGTGGTCTAGGTCAACCAGCGCCGCCATACATCACGGAGCGGGGGTCAACTACTAAGCCACGCCTACCCCCCGCTATTTAAGACCTGACCTCGTGGTGATTTCTCTCTTTCTACCTACACCAACCAGCCAGCAACACCTCCTCCACTGCTGCCTGGCGGTCCTCGCTCCTCGCTCCCGCCGGAGAGCATGGCGACCCACAAGCTGTCCTCCTCTGAGCATCCTCACCAATCAGCTCTCTCTACATCACGCTTGTAACCACATTGCCTTCCCAGCACCAAGCTGCATTATACATCCAATACAACATGTATACAGAGAGCACATTGTGAGTTTCCTTTCTCCATTCCATCCTGAGTGTGAACCAAACAATCTTGAACCCCACAGTATAGTTTGCAAGTCGTGTGGGGGCGTGGTACGTGGGTTTTCCCTTGGCGGTCACAAAGTTACCTACTCCAGTACTTAACTTGTAGTGGATTTCTCCCCTACAAACGCTGTTTGTCGCTGAGTAGCCGACCCCGCGAATTCCAGTGTCTGCCGTGTGGTCTAGGTCAACCAGCGCCGCCCACGGAGCGGGGGTCAACTATCTACCCACGCCTACCTCCGCTGAAAGAAACACCAAGCTACATTGCTAACAATATAGAAGAGAAGAACCCATGGGCCAGAGTTGAGGAGGTGGTGCTAATGCCTGGTGCTCCCACCATGATGAAGGTCAGGTTTGGGGAGATCTCCATGGCTCAAAAAGCCCTAGAGAGTGGCCTCTGTATCTCCTACTACCATCTGTCAAAACAACAAATTGAGCAGGAGGAATTTTACGCAATAACACCGTGTTGGAACTGCTATAAATACAATCATCTAGTCATAAACTGTCCCCAAAAAGATAGGAACTTCTGCTCCGAATGTGCAGCAGAAGGCCACACATTCAGAGAATGCAGCAATAAAGATAACCCCAATTGCCTGAACTGCAATGGGGACTGTGGGGTTTTTGGGATGTTTGGTTCACACTCAGGATGGGATGGAGAAAGGAAACTCACAATGTGCACTCATGTATACATGTTGTATTGGATGTACAATGCAGCTTGGTGCTGGGAAGGCAGCATGGTTACAAGCGTGATGTAGAGAGAGCTAGTTGGTGAGGATGCCCAGAGGAGGACAGCTTGTGGGTCGCCAAGCTCGCCGGCGGGAGCGAGGGCCGCCAGGCAGCGGCGGAGGAGGAGGTGTTGCTGACTGGTTGATGTAGGTAGAAAAGAGACAGGTCACCACGAGGTCAGGTCTTAAATAGCGGGGGGTAGGCGTGGCTTAGTAGTTGACCCCCGCTCCGTGATGTATGGCGGCGCTGATTGACCTAGATCACGAGGCACACACTGTGGAATTCGTGGGGTCGGCTACGCAGCGACAAACAGCGTTTGTAGGGGAGAAATCCACTACAGGACCACCGAACACTAGCAGCACGCTGTCCCATAAGGAAAGAAATAATCAGGAATCTGAGAGAAAAAGAAAAGACAAATAAGAAGATGGAAACAGACCCTAACAAGACATATGCAGCAATTGCAAAGCTGCAAGATACCGCCTCCAAAGTCCTGAAGAAAGCCAAAGAAAATCCCCTCATGCAACCTACATACCTCAATCTGAGCGAAGGATTACCTTTCACAATTCTAACCAGTATTATTCATGCACACATCAACAACATTTCAAAACCAGGAACCTTTGGAAAAACGACCAGGGAAATGTTTGCTGCAAACAATCTGCCGGAGGTGAAATTTCCAGACGACGCCCCCTCAACAGAAATATTTAAAATCGTCACCGAGAGTAGCCTGGGAATAACCAAACCACAGGAGCACATAACCAAACTAGGCACAGAAGAAAACGTCATGGAAATAGACCCTATCACCCAAGCAGTCACACCACACTGCAAATCATCAGATTCCACAACTCAGCAAACAGAGAAACCACAACCTGCAAAAGCTGACCCAACCAAAGCGAAATCAAGAAAAGAATCCCACTCTGGCCATCGTGCCCCCCCCCCCTCATCTTCACCAAGCGATGTGCAGCCAGCAGACCTAGGAAATGAGATCGGTATCCGCTTCTACTCAGTCAACACACCACCTACAATAACAAATGATAGACTTCTGCAAGAAATCAAGGAAGGCAGAATCAAATTCACCTACGAAGATGATAGGGTAGAAGAATCCTACATAGACCAATTGATAAATGCAGGACTTATAAACACCAAATACAACAAAATTGAAAGAGTAGATAAAACTAAGTTTAAGAAAATCAGAACGGGACTAAAGGAGGAAAGGAATAGACACTCGCCAGGAGATGCACGAGCCAGCAAACACCCTACACCAAGTTCTCGGGATCCACGACTACTCAAAATAAATCATTAAAGATAATTCAGCGCAACGTCCTTGCCTGGACTCTGACGAGGAAATCAGAACTTAATAACATATACAGCACAATAGACCCAGACATCATCCTTATCAACGCACATGGTCGGAAAAACAGTGACAAAATCAAGATCTTTAACTACCATGTACATCAAATGAACATACACGACGAACCACATGACGGAATAGCAATAGCTATAAAACGCAACATACAATACAAAATCATTGACAACTTTCAAAGTAACTTTCTTGCAGCCGAAATAAATACAAGAGGCCCAATAACTATTGGAACTTCATATTTAACATTCAGAAGGCCAATATTCCCTACAGGGGACATCATAAAACTAATGAGGCAAAACAATCCAGCATACTTCATAGGAGACCTAAATGCTAAACACACAACCTTAGGAAACAATATTAGAAACCCGGGAGGAAAAATCCTCCATGCTCTCATCGAACACGGGACAATAACACACCTCGGGCCCGACTTCGCAACTTACGTATCAGCCGGTAACACTGGGAAACCAGACATTGTTTTAACCAATAGGCATCACCATCTAAATGTACATCTAAAATCTGGACCCACAACAACCAGTGATCATCTACCCATAATAGCAACTCTATCCACATCCCCGATACAAATTCCATCAATCCCAAGATTTTCACTCAATAGAGCAAACTGGGAAAAATTTAAATCGGATCTTAGCAATAACGAACCAACACTCCTACACAACAAAGACACAACAGAGATTGACAAAACACTAGATACATGGTACAATGAAGAAATAACAGCAATGAAAAACAACATCCCAAAAAACAACATACCGTACATTACCACATGCACAATTAACATATGAAGAGAAAATGATCCAAACTAGATTCACCAATCTATATGAATACACAAAAACACACGGGTGGAGCAATGACAACAGAATATTATACAGGAATCTAAAAGAAGAACTGAAAGACATAAGCAAGAACAAGCACAATGAAACATGGAACAAGCTCATTCATGATACACAAGCAGATTACAGAAATCCAAAAGCATTCTGGAAAAAAATAAAAAACCTAATGGGAACTAATTCGGAAGAAACTAGTTACATAAAGGACAAAAACGGTAGAAAGGCAACAGAACCACACGATAAAGAACCAATATTCAGAGAATACTGGAAAGACATATTCAGAATCAACGACGAAGACAATAGAAGCTTCTGCCAAGAAACAGAACAGGCAACTAGAACATATTTGAGCCAGAACACAGAGAAATGGAAACCTACCAGGAAAATCAACCTCAATTCATTAAACATCAATAACCCAATAATTGCTCCATTAACTCAAAATGATATTGAAAAAACAATAGCAAGCTTCAAGAACAAAGCACCTGGCATAAGCCAAATTAATAAAATCGTACTACAAAACATTCCTCAGTCTATGATCGAACAGCTTAAAAATATATATATAATGCCTCACTTGCAACTGGCTTCTTCCCTACCAAATTTAAAATAGCCAAAATCAGACTCATCCCGAAAGCAGGAAAGAACCTTACCCAAGCAGAGAACTACAGACCCATCTCATTACTGGAAACACCCGGTAAAATATTGGAAAAAATAGTCAACCACAGACTCAGAAATTTTCTAGACCAAGAAAACAAATATAACCCGAGACAGCACGGCTTTCGGAAAAATCGAGGAACCAACACAACAATAGCACTAATATACGAATCAATTGCAAATGCTGCAAGCAACAGAGACCAATGCAATATGATTCTAAGAGATGTGTCAAAAGCATTCGATAAAGTCTGGCATGAAGGACTGAAGTTAAAAATAATCAAATTGGACATGCCTACCAATATCACAACACTACTATGCAATTTCTTAGACAACAGAAAGGCCAAATTAATCATCGACAACCATCTAGGACAAACTTTCATCCTTCACAGTGGAGTTCCCCAAGCTAGTAATATATCGCCGACATTATACACTGTATACACGGCAGACATGCCGCAACCACGGCAATCAGAATATATAGCATATGCAGATGATGTAACACAGATAGTCAGGTACCCAGGAAAATCCAAACAAATGATGGCCATTAGAACAAGTAGAGAAATAGAGATAATATACAACTATAAACGAAAATGGAAGATAAAAACCAATGTCCAAAAACTCAAAATAATTCACATCGCAAAAACAAACCCCTACCCTATTATTGTCAACAACCAACAAATACCATATGCTGCCAACGGAAAAATATTAGGACTCAAGATAACCAGAAAAGGAATAATCCCCCACATCAATGAAAGAATAGTTATGGCAAAATCACAACTTACAAAGCTCAGAAGATCCCGCCAATTAAACACCAACACGCAATTGCACCTATACAAAGCACTGATCAGACCACACTTAGAATACCCTCCGATACCTCTGAACACAATCGCAAGAACAAATCAACTTAAATTTCAAGCAGTGCAAAATATAGCCCTCAGAAGAGCGGCAAAACACCAACCACCATACACACAAACAGTACAAGACATACACACAGAACACGGCATAGACCCACTCAACACCAGAATACACACCCAAGCAAATGCAATATGGGAAAAAATCCAGCAAGAACAGGATCCCATACTAGTCCAACTAATTGAGGAAAACAACAACACATCGCACAGATGGTGGCCTAGAAGCAGAAAAAATGATACCGAAGAACCAGAGCCTCTATATACACAATAAAAAAGAACCAAAAGATGGGCACAACTCTCCAGTCACACAAGGACCTGGAGGGACCCACAAATAAACAAAGGCCTATATAGTTCACAAACACCCACAATAAAAAACTAAAAACGAAAAAGATGGGGATCATCCCTCCAGTGCCACAAGGACCTGGAGGGACCCCCCCCCCTATGATACTATGCCCCAAGGAAACATCAAATAGAACAACTTAACTCAGCTTGGCTGAGACCGGCCTTCCCTAACCACATGAGTCCTCTAATGCAGCACTGTTGACGGAAGACAAAAAACCCCGTCTCCGCAAGGTGGATAGCCCACCTGCTGTTAACCTCCTCCTCTATTTCCCACTTCTGAACTTTACCTTGTACTGTACCCTCCTTGCACCCTCAGAGCAAATGCTCTCTTCTCTCCGTATCACCGACCGACCGACCTGTCTCTTTCTACCTACACCAACCAGCCAGCAACACCTCCTCCTCCTCCTCCTCCTCCTCCGCCTGCCTGGCGGTCCTCGCTCCCGCCAGCGAGCTTGGCGACCCACAAGCTGTCCTCCTCTGAGCACCCTCACCAACCAACTCTCTTCTTCTAGCTACAGCCGCAGCCAGCAACACCTCCTCCTCCTCCGCCTGCCTGGCGGTCCTCGCTCCCGCCGGCGAGCTTGGCGACCCACAAGCTGTCCTCCTCTGAGCACCCTCACCAACCAGCTCTCTCTATTCAACGCTTGTAACCATGCTGCCTTCCCAGCACCAAGCTGCATTGTACATCCAATACAATATGTATACAGAGAGCACATTGTGAGTTTCCTTTCTCCATCCCATCCTGAGTGTGAACCCAAACAACTGTACCCCACAAACTGCCACATGTGCTTAAATTCCTGATTAGAACTAGCACGTTTAATTTCAAAGAAAATCCCCATTTTGGCGTATAATAGATTATACATATTACTGAAGAGCCTTCCAGAAATCCGTGTGTATAGTTAAATACAGTAAGGCTGAGGTCTTTTGTGTACATTGAGGGACAAAAGTATCTTCCCAGTTTTTCTGATGATTTTTTTAAACCTGACGAAGCAATGAAAGATTTACCTCGACCACATAATTATGAACAGTTGGTATGATTGACTGGGTAGCTTGATTCATCAGAGAAGCAGTTCTCTATGAGGAACATGAAGCATATTCATGGTGAAACATCCCAAAGTGTTCTAACGAGCCGATCAGTGAGCTCCAAGAACGGTCAAAGAAGTGGCTGCTGAGATTCAATGTCACGAAGTGTAAGATGATGCACCTGGGGCGTACCAACGGTAAGGAGGCGTATCATATGTCCCAACGGGATGAAGAAACTGCACTATTTGAGACTGAATGTGAGAAGGACCTAGGTGTGTATGAAGTTCCCGGGCCATTGCGAGAAGAAGGTAAATCAGGCTGTCTAGATATCTAACACTGCTTACGAACCAAGAACCACAACTACCCAGTGGGTAACGCTATTATTGTACCCCTAGATTTATTTATGCATTTATTCATTTATTATAGTTTAGGCTACCCTTCTGAATCCTTGTGAACGGCGGAGCATCCATGCCACTCCACACTGGCTCTGACGTTCTTAAACATCATGGACCATTGTCATCTCCGTAGAACCCTTGACTATTTTCTGCTTTGGAACTTCCTGTGTGGTGTTACCAGAACTGGTCAGCTGGAATCAACTACGTGCTTCCCCATCTCCATTGCGTAATAAACTCCGCTCCGTGGTCTCGGAGTTCCCCACCATACACCCACCTGCTGCATCCTTTAAGTGGCCGTCACGGTGGCTTTCCTGGACAAACTACCTGGTATTCCCTTCACTTTACGAAACGTTAACGCAAATTTATGCAATAATTTATATATACGGTACCATACTTAATCTAACTTTATTTTATTTACATGTTCATCGATATGCACACAAGTTGCAGTCACGTCAACACGAACGTTCTGTAAGTTATTCTCAGTAATAGGAAGAGTCTAGATATAACAAATGTGTACCTATGGCAATGAGATGTCTCCATCCTGCTATGGTATATATGAGAGGTTGGGTAAAGTTCTGCACTGCAACACTGAGCAAAGAGTCAACCACATCTACCTGGCCAAGAGACTCCAAGACAGCAAACATGAGAATGATTAGGTAAGTTACCGTATCTTTTCATGGCATGGTGTAACTACAGTATATTAGGATGCACTGGTCAGTAATACCTAACACTTGTTTGTTTATACAGTAGATTCATGAGAACGCGAGACCACTTAGATGTGAGTGGTCGGTGAGGTGTCGTTCAGAGAGTGGTTCGAATCAATGATACATGACGCACTTAGCCAATCCCTGGTTCGTTCTGAGATGAAGAGTTGAGTCTGATCAGCTACGGCCCTTAAATTATCTCCAACACCTCGTTCAGTGAGCCGCCGTGCTTCTTTATGTTGTAAAGTTGGTCTGATTCCCTGTGCCCCTTTTCCAATATTTACTTTTAAGTTCTCTAGTGTACATTTATTACTTGGTGACGTTTAAATTATCGTACTGTACTGATTACATCTCGTTTGTGTATGCTGTTATTTTGTTGCGAAACTGTTCCATCACTTGTCTTGTATTTCAGTGTGTTCACATGTGTTCGGAATTCCTGTTAATGATTACCAATCATTTTGTATTAAAATTAAGATTCTTATGACACTCGTTTCATATTCTTTATTTTATTCAATAGACTTTTATTTACGGTGAGCGTTATTGATACAGTAGTTGACTCAGCCCTGGAAACTTTGGCCATATTTGTTTTAACCAATGAATGAATTTAGTTTAAATTGTTCAGCTAAGACGTTTATATATTCCAAGAATACTAGTACTGAACTAACTGAGAATGTATTGCTCTTGGGTAAAGTTTGGTGTGGACTTCATAAAATCGGCTACCCAAGGTGGACAGTTTCCATGGTTCCCCCTCGTCCACTTATTACACCCAAGGAGTCCTCACCCAACTGGCACTCGCCCAAGGGAGGGGAAGAGTCAGTGTGTTTGTATGAGTGTTTGTGTGAGTATGAATGAATTTATGAGTGTGTTTTCGTGTTCTTTGGAAAGTACTGAAATTAGGATTGATAATGTTCGTTTTGCCACAGCTGAATCTTCAAATAAGTGAGTAATATCTAAGTTATATTGAACTACCATGATGTTCCCTACAGCACCTGGGTGAGGGAGGCGTTGGTGTTGGTGGCGGTGTTGGTGTTGGCAGCCAAAGATGTGGCAGCATACCCCGATCCTCAGCGTCCCTATGGCTATCAGCCACAGGTATGTGTGTTTCCGAGGTGTAGGTGTAATTACATATGCTCTATCAAGGCTTCTGTACTGTTGGAGGATGGCTCACTCCAGTGGGCGAACGCGTTCAACCCGAATGAAGCGCCGCCAAGCGGCCGCTGTGTATAAAACACATCACGTCCATTGCACCTTATTGTGTTGTACAGAATTCTTGGCTCTGTCTACCTCATGTTGTCATAATGTTCTAGTCGAAGTAGATTGATTTATATAACTTTCAGTTTGAGATGTTTATTACTAAGCTGTTGTGTGGGTTTATACAGTCCAAAGAACTAACTTACATATATTGTAAAGTGTCTGGGGTATGTAGTATTTTGTGTTGTCCTTTGTTTGTGTCATTTTAATGGGGAAGTTGTAGCTTTTGACACATGGAAACTCACAGGTAGAGAGACGGGTTGATATGGGTTAAAGTAACAGTGATATTTTTTTTTTATGAAAACCACATCAAAGAATTCGTAAAAAATAAAAAATAAATCAGTTGCACGTCAGGTTTCAAAAGTTCAGAATATTTGTTTAAATGCTGTTTTAATAAAAAAAATACCTGTTGCTGCAGGTATGCACGACGTACTATAAAACGCAGACCGTGGCAGTCCCCAAGTACATCACGCAGACCAGCTACCAGACCAGTTACCAGACCCAGGTAAAACATTATGTATGTGTGTGTGTGTGTCATACAAATAGTTACAATCTGGTCCGAGACATTTGGGTATTTACTTACGTCCTGTTAAAGTCACCTGCTGTCCAAAACGCTCAGTATATCACGCAATGATTCATCGTAAAGGCTTTCTCTGCGATTGAACCTCATAACTTTTTTTAGTCTTACTGTATACATTACTACAGCTCAAACCACTCCTCCTTGAGTCATTAGTGTCATAATCATCAATGTACCTCTTACAGTACCAAACGCAGTATGTCACCCAGACGCAGATACAGCCAACCTATGTCACGGAGACAGTAGCTCAGTACGTCACCAAGAAGGAGCCTGTCGTGAGTTACGTCACCAAGACAGTAGCCAGCTATATCACCAAGACCGTAAAGGACACCCAATACATCACTAGGCCCTGCCAACAGACTTCTGGAGGTGTGTGAAGTTTGTCCATTTCGGCGACACAGTTGAGCTCTTTTAGTTATCTTATCTTGGATGATACACTATAGTATCTCCATAAACACACTCGTGCAATATTCAGGAACCTTTAAAATAACTTCCTGTACCTCTTTCACCAAACTATAACCATCTATAATAGTGTTCTTTCCGCATTTACCCAATAGAGGTGGCCAAGCCGAGGGAAGGAGGCTAGTGGCCTGTGTAGAATCCCTCCATTGGTAATTTGGTCAAGGGCTATTTTGAAGCCCTACTGTTCTTGATTCCACAGATTCCAAATATCAATGTATTCATAGCATCACTGTCTTTTCCAGGAAGTCGCTATAAATAACATATGCGCTCTTCTTTTCAGGCTATGGTAGTAGCAGCAATGGTGGTAGCGGGGGTTATGGTACCAGTGGTAATTACGGTGCTGGTAATATTGACGTGAGGGTTAGAAACACGGGTGGTTCCTCAGATGACTGGGTTTGGCCTGCCTAACGCAAAAGTTCTGTGATACCGCCCGTTCTGCCTCACATGTGGCACGCAACTCTGCCAACCTCCAGCCTCCCGCCGCGCCCGGAGGGGAAGGGGAGTATTGTAGTGGGTTCCTCCCCTACAAGCACCGAACTTTCTCGAATTCCCCAGCCTACGCCTCCAGCGCCGCCCACGGAGCGGGGGTCAACTATCTACCCACGCCTACCCCCGCCTTATAAAGCCTGACACCACTGTGACCACTCTCTTTCTACACAGTGCCACCAGCAAGCAACACCTCTTCCTCCCCGCCAGCCTGGCGGCTCCCGCTCCCGCCAGGACCTTGGCGTCCCTCAAGCCGCGTGTCCCTCCTCTGGGCACCCTCACCACCCAGCTCTCTCGACTCAACGCTTATTACCATGCTACCTTCCCAGCAACAAGCTGCATTGTACATCCAATACAATATGTATACAGTGAGCACATTGTGAGTTTCTTTTCTCCATCCCATCCTGAGTGTGAACCAATATCTCATAACCCTACAGTACCTCACACAAAAACAATGATAAACTAGACCAGTGGTAGACAACCTGCGGCTCATCAGTTATGTGGGTGCTGACCACAAGACGATCTATTTGACCGTTGTCCTCACATAAAAGAATTGTACAAGAACACCGATTTGGCCATTTGTTGAATATTTGGTAATTAATAACTACTTTTGTGATTTGGCTGGGGTTTATATTAATTTTACTTAAGTGTTTTCTTGAGGCGCTGACAACTTTTATTAGTTTCAACTTAATTCCCCAACACAAATGGATGCATACATACAATTGGCCTATTTAATTTTCAAAACGGCAAAAGCTTCCGATTAGTATTAGACTTTTAAAAAGCATGGCAGTGAGTCTGCCATGCCAGTGGTCGTGGGAGTACTTACCTTTATGTACTGTACTGTACATACAGCCTTCGGAGGCAGCGTGGCCGGTACTGCTTGTGACCGCATTCACTTCCCCAAGTTGTCACCTTGTAACGACCACGGTCATACACGTCAATTAGCGCCAAAATCAAATGATTCATATTACGCTCAATAGCCCACAAAACATGTAACTCTGCTTTCGTTTGAGTCCTCCATCTGAGGTGTCCGTTTTCTCATCACTTCAAGACACCTCAGTCCTCCGTTATCCCATTTTCTCTGACTTACTGCAACCAACCTCTCTATAAAATAAATTTGAATATGAGAGAGCACACCCTTGTTTTGAGTCAACTTAGATATGTCTGTTTACAGTTGGAACATTCAAGATCCATTCTGAGTGGTGTTGAATGCTTCAACTGTACTTATTGTTAATAAAGCGTGTCAACTAAGTGAGTGTCGAGCTTGCCAGCTAGAGTGGCGTATTTTATGTCGTCCGTGGGGATATCCATGAGTTTCTGATCGCTACTGAAGCTGTGTTATTTTGTCGCCCCGACATCAGAGAATCTGATGTTTATAATTTAGTTAGTGTCAGTTGTCTATTTAAGAAAGTCATTAATCTCCTGAATTATTCTGTCAACCGGTATAATCTCAAAGATCTAACGTTTCCCTGTGAATAGCTCCTTGTTCGCCTCAGGCCTGAGCTCGCAGAATTAATGTTATCAACGTGTATATTCCACCTTTTCCTGGCAAGCTCAACCTCTGATTAGATTATGTGAATAGACATAGATAATTACCCTGATCAGGAACACCGGAGTTCATAATTAAGTATACTTTTACTTTTATCCTCTTCGCCACTGATCGGCTTGTTAGCCGCTTGGGCGATCGGGTCACGTCTCTTTTCATTTATCTTCTTCACCAAAAGATCGGCTCGCAAGCCACCCGGGAGATCGGTCACGTCTCTGTCACGCACTGTTGGCAAATACTGGGCATGCACCGGCTCCTGAATGTACCTGAACCCGCTCCAGTGTTGGTCAAGTCTTGTCTTGAAAGAGCTCACACTCGGTGCCGTCACAACACTCTCTGGTAGATTGTTCCAAGAGTTTACAACCCTCACTCCGAAAAAGTTTGCCCTCACGGTTTTCTGGACTTGCGGCTTTTTCAATCTTGAGCTGTGACCCGTTGTGGGGCGAGCGTCCGCCAGCTCCAAGTAAGGACATTCAACTGAGTAGTGCCCCCTGAGATGCTTATACACCTCAACTAGGTCCCCCCTTGCCCGTCTGTAGTATAAGCTAGGCAAGTTCAGGCGCTCCAATCTCTCAGGGTAGCTGAGGTGCCGAAGTGCAGGCACCAGTTTGGTGGCCCTCCTTTGAGCATTTTCAACCAACTGATAGTCCCTAGCATATCTCGGGGACCAGATGGGGTGACAGTACTCCAGATGGGGAAGCACTTCACTCCTGAAGATCTTTACGAGGGACGGACCGTCTAGATATCTGAACGACCTTCTTATAAGACCCAATAATTTATTTGCCTGATTTACCTTCTTCTCACAATGGCCCGAGAACTTCAGCTCATTGTCAACATACACACCTAGGTCCGTCTCACACACAGTCTCAACTAGTGCAGTTTCTTCATCCCGTTGGGACATATGATACGCCTCCTTACCGTTGGTACGCCCCAGGTGCATCCTCTTACACTTCGTGACATTGAATCTCAGCAGCCATTTCTTCGACCATTCCTGGAGCCCACAGAGGTCCTTCTGCAGCTCTTCTTCACAGTCCGCTTGGTTCTTAATTTCCCGAAATAACTTGGCGTCATCGGCAAACATTTGTATGGAGGAGTGTACAACGTCAGGCATGTCATTTATGAAACAAACAAACAACAGCGGGCCCAATACACTGCCCTGTGGTACCCCACTTGTTACAGGTACAGATTACGATTTCGTGCCATTAATCACCACACACTGCTTGCGGTCATCTAGAAAGTCTTCTATCCACGCTAGGACATTTCCCCGAATTCCGTACCCTTCCAGTTTGATTTTCAGCCTTTCGTGGGGTACACTGTTATGAGGGCCTCTACTGCCACCATTTATGAGGGCCTCTGTGTGCCAGTAACAATTCCTTTTACTCTCATACTTATTACCATTGGTAGCGTGACGAGAGGAGGCTCGTGGGTAGATGTAATGATAGTAACAAGCAATAGGGAAGAAATACCGGTAAATACTGTTGGTAAATAATAGACACACTATACAAATACAAAGTTTATTTAAACATTAATATGAAATTAGGAGAAAGCATTTATTTGTACCAACAGACGAAATCTAGTAGTAGGCCCTCAGGCTCAACATACTCACACCACTACTGGGTGGACATACTCAATAACACTTCCAACCCTACTGGGTGGATATACTCAATAACACACAACTCTTATAGTCACTTAGCACCATAAAGACCAGGGCAACTGCCACTACAACACTCAGTCGTCAGGGGTGATACTCAAGCAACAGCCATGGGGTCCAGCCACCATGGAGTACTTTCCGACGAACTCTGGAGATCCCAGTGGATTAATTCCACCACACAAATAGCCCTACTGAGTTAGACACTCATCCACCAATGATGGGGGCTGGTAGTGGTGTGTGGCTTGGTGATCCGGGGTCACCTCGCAGGCCGAGCGTTAGGGCCAGACGAGCCAGCTATGGGGGCTATAGGTAGTCTGAAGTGTCTGACGGCCGGGTCTCACGAAGGGAACTGATCCTACTGGACCTCGGACATCTCCCCAGACATAGTGGATACAACATCCACGCTACAGACACGGCCTAGGCTGCGTTAGGGACCTGTATGGATGAAGGGACGGGCACCCATTATAGAAATGCTCGCGGCGCCCCTTTTGACCAAAATATGCCAGGAGTCCACCTACTTCTATTCCGGCGAATTACTTACTGTACACCCTGACGTTGAAACTGACTATAAACTGCTTCATTCCTACTATCTTCACTTCATCAATGCTCTGACCAGCTATCGCAAAAGCAAAAATTAAATTCGATTAAAAGGGTTGATGGCAACAGGTCCCAACATACAGCGTCTGGGTTACGAAATCCGTGGATTATATTCAGTTCCCTACAAACAATATGGGGAAACAGAACGGGGGGGACGCCTTCCACTGGGGACCTGGTAGAAGGTTTTGCAGTAGGACGTTTCCAGCGTAATGTGAATCCTTCATAATAGGTTAGCCATCATCACGATCATGACACTGTCGGTTTTGGCAAAATCTATAGGTAAATACTGTCGATATTACCAAATTTCGTTCCAAGAATATGGGTCCAAACATCCAAATACCTTGAGCAATTGTGTTAAGCAAGATGCCCCGGCATAAAACCGTGTTGGCAATCTTTTTGCTAAGGTTGTTTCGTATTAGATGTTCCATTGCATCTCTGGATAATAATTTCAAGTACTTTATATATTATGCTGGTCAGGCTCAATTTAGTCTATAGTTGTTCGTGGAGGACGATCGCTCCTTCTTGAAGATAGACTCACATGTCACTCTCTTCCATTCACTGGGGACCATTTGTTCATCCAGGCATTTTGCTACAAAACAGATCTTCAGGGCTCTGCACCCTGTTGCACAACTCTTAGCACTCTAGGATGCACCATGTCAGTCAAATTTATGACCTTTTAGCTCAAGGTTTATTTCTAATATCTCTGTGAACACAATGTGGGTCAGTGCTTTGTCGAACCGTCTGTCCTCAAAACGCAGGAAGGTTACATCCTCTCAGAACACTGGAGAAAAGAAACTGTTCAATGCCCTCGCTTTATCCTGGTCAGAATCTGCGTAACTACCATCCATTAGCCTCAGGTCTGATACTCCTACTCGCGTTTTCAATTTCGACTTTGCATAGCGGTAAAACGCCTTTGGGTTTGACTTGACCTCGCTTGCAACCAGCCTCTGGTGTAACGACCACGGTCTTACACAACAGTTAGAGCCAAAATCAAATGATTCATATTACGCTCAATAGGCCACAAAACATGTAACTCGGCTTTCGTTGAGTCCTCCATCTAAGGAGTCCGTTTTCTCATCACTTCAAGACACCTCAGTCCTCCGTTATCCCATTTTCTCTGACTTACTGAAACCAACCTCTCTATAAAATAAATTTGAGTGTGAGAGAGAACACCCTTGTTTTGAGTCAACTTAGATATGTCTGTTTACAATTGGAACATTCAAGATCCATTGTGAGGTGGGTGGAACGCTTCAACTGTCATTATCGTTAGGAGAACGTGTCAAGTAAGTGAGTGTCGAGTTTGCCAGCTAGAGTGGCGTATTTTATGTCATCCGTGGGGGTATCCATGAGTTTCTGATCGCGCCTGAAGTTATATCATTTTGTCGCCCCGACATCAGAGAATCTGATGTTTATAATTTAGTTAGTGTCAGTTGTCTATTTAAGAAAGTCATTAATCTCCTGAATTATTCTGTCAACTGGTATAATCTCCAAGATCTAGCGCCTCTCCGTGAATAGCTCCTTGTTCGCCTCAGGCCTGAGCTTGCAGAATTAATGTTATCGACGTGTATATTCCACCTTTTCTGGCAAGCTCAACCTCTGATTAGATTATATAAATAGACATAGGAAATTACCTGATCAAGAACACCGGAGTTCATAACCAAGTATACAGTGATCCAAAATGGAAGAAGTTATGTTGTTGGTAAGATCGACCCTTCTGGTATGAATACGGAGGCCCAAGTTGCCCCGCGGTGCACGTATATACCTCTACCCGAGGGAGAATCACGCATTCGTGACTCTTCCTCAACGTCTCTCCAGGTATGTTAACGTGTGTTCCCCGCCGCCTATTAATTCAGTTTAACTTAGTCAATTTTGTTGGTATCAGTGTTCATGTGTTAACATAGTGAATTCTGTGCTGATTAAGTCGAGTAACGTAGAGATTTAGATATCGTCTGAACCATTGCCAGACGTATGTTTTGTATAGTTGAAGTTAGACATTTACGCATTCGTGACTCTTCCTCAACGTCTCTCCAGTGTGTTGAGCTGAATACTCATCGGCTAACGTGGGTCGGTAACCGGGTTGGACGATGCCGTTAATTCGACAGGATTAAACTGGGAAGTCCGTTTCCTGCAAATCAGGCACCAGCTCCCCGGGCGTGTGTCGGTCTACAACCGACCTAACAGCGATCCTCATTTGTTGTAGAGACCAGCGTTACCTGGGCCTCCTCACAGTTACATAGGCCAGTATTATTGTATCTTGTTTGGGGATAACCAGAAATATAGTATCCCAGGTTAAGTATTGAACCACTGAATGAGAGTTAAAAGTGCCATGTTGTTCCTTGCGAATTAACAGGAGGTATTGTATGTTGCGATAATTGTGGAGTTGTCCAGTGTGTTATGTATTCATTGGTAGTGACCATGAAATGATAATCTGAGAGTATAATGATATAACCAAGAAGTGAAGAGATAATTTGCTACTTGGTAAGGTAAGACCTGAGGTCCAGTGATATCTGGTGTATACCCAGTACTGAATATCATTTGGCAGAGTGACAATACCACAATTGTCGATTGAAGTAATAAGTATTTGGAGGTATTTAATGAGGTAATAAGTTCTTGGAGTGTTTGATGACTTAATAAATAAATTGCAGTTCTGTTTTTGTCTGAGTGAATCTAAGATGCATCTTATCCAATCACTGTTAATAAATATTGAATTAGTAATCTACGTCTACGAGTATCACCACTCTATCCTTTCCCACATTGGTTCTCAGAAAATAACTAACTCACGTGCCTAGAAGCTCGCTACCTAACAGTTAACCAAGATATGTTATATTCTAGAGAAAATTCGGCCCGTTACACTGGAACTCCTTTTCAGCCCTCCTACACTCTATCTTTGCTTGGTTTCTGGCTCTTGCATACATCCTCCTGTCTTGCTCATCGTTTGATCCAACCCACGTCTTGAATTTCTGGGCTTTCTTCTTAATTTTGTCGACCGCCGCATGGTTCATGTGAGGATCCTCGTATTCCTAGAAGTACTGGGTTTGGTCTTGGGTATATATTTATCGATCAAATGGGTCATTTTACTAGTTATGATATTCAGCGTAGTGTCTGCGTTCTTGTACCTTAATAAGTCAGGCCAGTTGATATCCCTCATCTCTTCCCTCATCCCATTGTAATTTCCCTTGTAATATTTGCACCTTGGCCTGGCCTTATCTTGAACTAGGTAACAGTTAAATCTGAATGAGAACACTGTATGGTGACTGGTGCCAACTGGTGCAAGGTGTTCCAATTTGGCTGTCATGGTCACGTTGACTGCTGATCTATTTAACCAATGATTCTTATTAAACTCCACGACAGCAAAACATGAGTGAGTTAGCGACCCCTGAGAAGATGTGTTTTTCCCCATAGACGCTACACTTGTGTTTCCCTCCTAGTTTGCCCCGCCTTTGTGAAGACAGTCATCAATGCGTTGTTATTCCATTTTCTCCTGGGAAGCGCAATCTTGAATTAGTCTGTGTATATCAACTCAAGTAATTCGCCAAACCTTTGTCAACTGAGGGTCATCTTTGAATGAGTAACAGTTAGTTTGTTTGTGATTACCGTCATTGCGTGAGTAGCGATCACTGGCAGCTCAGGGGTTTTTATACCAGTGCATCGCCAGGGAGAGCGCTCCCTGACGCTGCTCCAATGTTTCTCCAGATCCCATTGTGATTCTTGCATCGTTCAACAACGGCCCCGGGTGTAGTAGATACCCAGCAGGGACCATATATGAAACGATGGCACCGATGCGGCCTGATTAATGTGCTTCACTGCTTCGTTGGGCCAGACCCCAGACTCGCCATGTGTCTGGCTACCACACAATAACAACGGTCGTGAGCCCCAGTGCTCTACCTGGGTTACTCCTTGGAAGTATATGTCAACAGAGAGTGTTGCAAGATGTATGTTCGGGATAATTAGTTGGAAATAATTATCCATGTTGGAGTAGTGGACCCCAGGTATCTGCTGATTTAATTATTAACGAGTATGTTGAGTAAAGTAATCTACAATGAGTGCCATACTGATATATTGTGAGTAGGGCCAAGGAACTGGTCCTACTATGCCATGTAATGTAACACCAGTAATGTTGTGTGCAGTAAGAATGTAAGATTTGAGTAATTACTGTTGAGTAAAGAAATAAGAAAATAAAATAAAAGAAAGTACTGAGTCTGCACTAAACCAGGGAGTTGAGCCTGGCAGTTATATGATTAATAATATACCTTTTCCCTTTGATTTCCTATTAATAAATTTGTTTTTAGAGTACTTTAGGTGTATTCATTTCTCCCACAGTATTTTACCTTTATTTCCGTCCAAGTGACTTGATACCAGAATTGCCATACCCATGTGCCTAGACCCTCGACCATGCTACCAAAAGAATAGGTGACAGAACTGAGTAAGAGTAAGACTAAGAGAAGTAAGTAAGATGAGGGTGGTGTAGATACAGTGGGAACACGCGCCCTCACATGGCCACCATACCCTCCTCGTTTGTTATGATGAGGTCAAGTGGCTTGGGTGTTTGCTCCCCTCTGTAATGTGTCGGGCCTCTAACATGTTGGAACAGAAAATTATCTCTCAGAGTTTCTACGAAAAGAGTAGCAGGGTTATTCAAGTCATTCGGGGTGGTCTCGTTTCTCCAGTCGATGTCGCCATAGTTAAAGTCCCCCATGATAAGGAGGTGGCTAGGGTTGAGCATCGCCGCGTTGTTTATTAAGGTTCTTAAGTTCCTTTGATTTAGTGGGCCACAGTTTGGGGATCTGTAGATACACCCGACGATAAGTAAGTCCCCTCCCTTTAATTTAATTTTACACCACTTGGACTCTTCAAAAACATCCTCTCCCTGTACCCTCGCCTGGCTGGCTCTAATTTCTTGCCTAGCGTAGATAACCACACCCCTCTTGCAAGTTTCTTGAGATAGGTTCGTAAATAAGTCATATCCAGCAATACTGAACTCACATTCCTCTGGGTCGATTCTCCTGTTCTTGTACAACAGTTCTACAACACCTACAATATCTGGTTGGTGTACTCTTAGTAGTGTTTCAAACTCCTCTCTCTTATCAAGGAACGTGTCAGTATTAGTGTACATGACATTCAAGCCAGAATTTGTTCTCGGTAACGTCTCTGCTCTTAGTAATAAACCCGCTCCCCCCACATTCTCAGAAGCTGCAGCATTTGCTAAGTACACTGTATTTTGCAGGGTGTGGTTAGAAATGTCATTGTTTACACGGCGCTCGCCCCCTCCTGTCCGGTAGGCTGAGCTGGTGCCGCCTCCCGGGTGGGGGGTTGAGTGGGTGGAGGGTGCACTGCTGCCCCCTGGCCCTGTGTCGGCACACTTGTTTCCACTACCCTCCCCCTGAGTATAACCCATGTACACCTGTCCCCGTTCCTCCTCGACTCCTCCCTCTTCTGCTTCAAGTCCTGCAGGAGCTTCTTGTGCTGTTCCCTCTGCATTACCGTGCGGTCTGGGTGAATGAATACATCCCGAAATGCCTCGCTCCTTGCTAAGTTTTTTGCCTGCCGAATAACCTACCATTTCTCCTCCTCACTCCCTAGTGTGATCCTGAGGGGGCGAGGCTTAGCCCCCTGCTTTTGTCCCAGCCTCCTCACATCCTGAGGGGTTGCTGGAATCTTCAGAACCTCTGTGCAAATATTTTGAAACAGCACCTTTTCGTGTGTTTCCTTACTCACAGTTCCCTCCGCCTGGCTCTCTGGGACTCCCAAAACTATTACATTGTTCCTGCGCTGGAGCCGTTCCTGGTGTTCCTCCTCTCCCCTAACAGTAGGTCCGTTAATTTTCATTTCTTCGTCACACTTCTTCAAAGTCCCAAGGTGTTGTAGAACCTGTACTGATCCTGCATTACTCCCCGCCCCCTCCCGTGGCCCTCCTAATACGTCAGCATAACTCCACTTAGCAATCACCTCCATTTTATTAGCTACTTCCTCAGTCTTAGCAAGGATCTCTTTCCCAACTTGCTCCAGTTTGTCAACCAGCAGGGCTCCTGCTTCATCTATTTTCGTCCCTAGAGAACTCGTTCCCTTATGGCTTGCAATCGCTTCATTCACCTTGACTATGCAGCCAGGGCAATACCAGCAACAGCCATCATGCTTTACGGCAGTTAATAACTTCCTAAACTGTGCATTAGTCAGGCCTATATCCTCCATATCCGACGTCTCCCTGCAGTAATCACATATCAAACTCATGGTTGTTGTTGTTGTTGTTGGGGTAAGAGACTGTGTATAGATCTACACCTATTTAAAAGGAGAGAAAAGTATACGGTGATCCAAAATGTTAGACAAGGTATGTTGTTGGTAAGATAGACCTTTCTGGTATGAATATGGAGGCCCAAGCTGCCCGGCGGGTGCACGTATATACCTCTACACGAGAGAAACGCATTCGTGACTTCCTCAACGTATCTCCAGGTATGTTCACGTGTGTTCCACGCCGCCTATTAATTCAGCTTAACTTAGTAAATTTTGTGAATATCAGTGTTCATGTGTTAACATAGTGACTTCTGTGCCAATTAAGTCGAGTAACGTAGAGATTTAGATATCGTCTGGACCGTTGCCAGACGTATGTTTTGTATAGTTGAAGTTAATTATTGAGGCATTCATGACTTCCTCAACGTATCTCCAGACGCTGTTTGGATGTTAACAACACTCCTGAGGTCCAGTAGCTGCCCGTGGGCACGATGGTTCTTGAAGGATGTCTTTAAGGTGGCGTGATTAGAATCCCCGGACGAGATTCCGGGAGGACTCTGCCAGGTGGTCGCCTGGGCGCATCTAGCGAGTGAGCCTCTAGCTCGGCGATCGCTGTAAACAAATGTGCGCCGCTGACTCCGTCTGGTGATTGTAATTCATCTATGTGCCTGGCTCAGTAGCAGCCCATGGTTGGGGGATAACTAGCAGAAATATAGTATCCCAGGTTAAGTATTGAACCACTGAATGAGACAAAGTGCCATGTTGCTCCGCGCCAACTAACAAGAGGTATTGTATGTTACTATAATGGTGGAGTTGTCCAGTGTGTTATGTATTCGTCGGTAGTGACCATGAAAGAATAACCTGAGAGTATACAGTAATGTTATAACCAAGGATTGAAGAGGTAATTTGTTTCTTGTTAAAGTAAGACCTGAGGGTCCAGTGATATCTTGTGTATAATAATTACTGAATCTCATTTGTCAAGGTACTAATACCACAATTGTCTAATGAAGCAATAAGTATGTGGAGGTGTTCAATGAGGTAATAAGTTCTTGAAGTGTTTGATGACTTAATAAGTTATTTGCGGTTCTGTTTTGTCTGAGTGAATCTAAGATGCATCTTATCCACTCACTGTGTTAATAAATATTGAATTAGTCATCTACGAGTAACCACTCTACTCCTTCTAAACATTGGTTCCCAGAAAATAATACTTACTCACGTGCCTATACATCTAGCACACTACCCAAAAACTTTCCATGAGTTATGTTATATAACGAAAAGTCTGGGTGGTGGCAGCTACCTTGTAAGTATAAAAAGTGTTGTACTAAGAATAACATGGTTCCCCAGACTAACCCATGTATAAGAATAGACGTAAAACAGAGTATACTTCAGAAAGGTAAGAACATTGAAACTGAGAATATATTATCTATGAAAGAAATGAAAGACTTGGAAAGTACAAGAAGAGAAAGATAAGACATGTATGTACATTGTGGAACTAAAACCACAGTATAGAAATTAGTAAATAAACACACCACGAAAGTCTAATATAAAACACATACATAACTAAGACAAGAATTACTTATAGAAGAATACTAAATAAGAATATAAATTATATTTATAAATAAAGAATGCTACAAAGAACATATAAGTATATGAATAAATAAGAATACTAACAGAAAAGAATATCTGGATGGTAAAATGAAATGAGAAGAATCAACCTTAGGTACCCATTTATAGCTGGGTTTAAGCATAAGCAATTATTTGTAGTGAGGAAGCCGAAATTTGGACAGTGTCATGATCGTAATGACGGCTAACCTGAAAACCCTAAGGATTCATATTACGCTTAAAACTTCTGAGTCCCCCAGTGGAAACGTCCTCCGTTTTCTGTTTCCTTGATGACGTCATCGAGAGGCCGTCTTTGTCTGAAGGGAACTTTGAATATACTCCGTGGGTTTTGTAGCAAGACGCTGTATGTTGGGACTTGTTGCCATCCAACCCTTTGTAATCAATTTAATTCTTGCTTTTGATAGCTCAATAAGAGCATTGTTTGTGAAGATAATAGTAGGGAATGAAACTGAGTTCGTAGTCTCAGTTCAAACGTCAGAGTGTACAGTAAAGTAATTCAGCTAAATAGAAGTAGGTGGAATCCCTGAGACCCTGACCTAGTTTGAGTGAGGGTGCGGAGCACATTTCAACAGTTAGTAAGTGCTCATACCCTCACCCACACAGGTAGGTCAGTCCACTCCGTGTTGTAATTCGCCATTCTTTAAGTAATTTGACCCAATTAATAGTTGATTGTGCAAGTGTTACAGTAACGTAGTTGATATGCTTTGAGTGAAGTATTGTTTACGTCTTTAACGTCCCCTGAAACGTGATGTCGTTGTCACAGTTAGTAAGTGCTCATCCCCTCACCCACACAGGTCCCTAAGCATCCTAGGCCGTGTTCAGCGTGGATGTTGCATCCACTAGTCTAGAGAGATGTCTGAGGGCCAGTAGGATCATTTATCTTCGTGAGGCCCGACCGTCAGATGCATTACAGGAGGATCTAAATAAACTGCAGGGGTGGTCTGAAAAATGGCAAATGAAATTCAACACCAGCAAGTGCAGCGTACTTAATATTGGAAGAACAAATACTGACAATGTATACAGCCTTAACAACATCAACCTAGAGAAGTCGACTTGTGAAAGAGACCTAGGAAGCCGGACCTACGGCCTAGAAAACAGTGCGTTAATGTTCGAAATAAGGCAAACAGAGTATTGGGTTTTATATCTAGAAGTGTAAGTGATAAGAGTGCAGAGGTCTTATTGCAACTATATCTTAGTCAGGCCGCACCTCGATTATGCGGTTCAGTTCTGGTGCCCTTATTATAGAATGGATATCAATTCACTAGAGTCGGTGCAGTAAAGAATGACGAAAATGATTCCGGGACTTAGAAACCTTCCATATCAGGATAGGTTAAAGAAACTTAACTTGCATTCCCTAGAAAGACGAAGAGTGCGGGGAGATATGATAGAAGTATTTAAGTGGGTGAAAGGAATCAATAAAGCGGATATAGATAAAGTTCTTATAATATCCGAGCAGGATAGGACTCGGAGCAACGGATTTAAGTTAGATAAGTTTAGGTTTAGGAGGGAGATAGGAAGAAACTGGTTCATAAATAGGGTGGTGGACGATTGGAACAAGCTTAGCAACTTTGTAGTAAGTGCTGAAACTTTGGAAAGTTTCAAAAGGAGGCTAGATAGAGTCATGGATGATAGAGAGTGGTAGTAACTCTCGACAGGAGCTGCCATGCACAGGCCAACCTATTGCAGACTCCTTATTATCTTATGTTCAGTACTACCTATGGGCCCCATAGCTGGCCAGTCTCACCCTAACGCTCGGCCCGCGAGGTGACCCCGGATCACCAAGCCACACACAACTACCAGCCCCCATCATTGGTGGATGAGTGTCTAGCTCAGTAGGGCTATTTGTGTGGTTGTGTTATTCCACTGGGATCTTCAGAGTTCGTTGGAAAGTACCCCATGGCGGGTGCTTGAGTATCACTCCTGACGACTGAGTGTTGTGGTGGCAGTTGCCCCTGGTTTTAATGGTGCTAAGTTACTGTAAGAGTTGTGTGTTATTGTGTATGTCCATCCAGTAGTGGTGTGAGTATTTTGAACCTGAGGGCATAGTACCAGGTTTCGTCTGTTGGTACATATAACTTTCCCCTACCTCCATTTTAACGTCAAAATAAATACTGTATTTGTATATTGTGTCTCTTATTTACCAACAGTATCTACCGTTATTTCTTCCCTATTACTTGATACTATAATTACATATACCCATGAGCCTCTCGTCACGCTACCAATGGTTGTAAGTATTAAAGTAAAAATTGTTATAAGAGGCACAGGCCCTTATAGCAGTATGACGAGTTTTTTATTTATTGTTTTCAGGGCACTTTTTGAGCTAGGAAGCTGAAATTTGGATACAATAGTGACCAAGTTTACTTTTTTCGTATTGTACACCCCAGCCCCTCCATTCCGCCCTGGCCTGTGTTAAATGCATTTAAGCTTATTCGTTAATGCACATGCCCAATTTCAATCTTGCTAACTGAGTTGGAGGGCCACTCATGAAGCCCACTGATATGAAGGAGAGCCACTCATGTAGCCCACTGAGATGGATGACCACTCAAGTGGCCCACTGAGATGGATGACCACTCAAGTGGCCCACTGAGATGGATGACCACCCAAGTGGCCCACTGAGATGGATGACCACTCAAGTGGCCCACTGAGATGGATGACCACTCAAGTGGCCCACAGATGGATGACCACCAAGTGGCCCACTGAAATGGATCACCACCTGCGGCCCACTGAGATGGATGACCACCAAGTGGCCCACTGAGATCACCATCAAGTGGCCCACTGAGATGGATCACCACTGTGGCCCACTGAGATGGATCACCACTCAAGTGGCCCACTGAGATGGATGACCACTCAAGTGGCCCACTGAGATGGATCACCACTCTCGTGGCCCACTGAGATGGATGACCACTCAAGTGGCCCACTGAGATGGATGACCACTCAAGTGGCCCACTGAGATGGATGACCACTCAAGTGGCCCACTGAGATGGATGACCACTAAAGTGGCCCACTGAGATGGATGACCACTCAAGTGGCCCACTGAGATGGAGGGCCATTCATGCGACTCACTGAGATGAAGGATGTACAATCATGTGGCCCACTCACTAGCTTAGGTTATCCATCATTGATCTAAACTGCACGAGCACCTGGTAACCTGCTTTCTTCCTTCAGTAAGAAAAGACTGGTACTTATGCTTTGACAATTTACTTTTTAAACAAGATATTTCTTTTGAAATAATTTAACTACCCAAAGAAATATTAAGTGGATCCTGGATACACACCAAGAGCATGATTAATTATAATCATATTCAAATAGTTCTTATCTTTTTCATTAGTTTTATTCGCCAGCCTTTATTTCAGCAATGCTGTAAAATAAGATTTCAACTTTTTACGTAAATTTTACTGTTCAACAATAATGAACTTAATTATTAGAACCACACGGTACTTCAAGCAGGCAAGTCGCAACACAGGAACCTAACGTCATTGAGGGCGGTGTCGTCAGTAATGACTCCTTGGTTCTCTTGAACGCGGGTCATGATGCCGCAAACGGCCATCCCTTGACGACAGTGAACTGGACCCAGCCAGTGGCCCCACTTATTGCCCGGAGCCTCCAAGTAATCTGTCTGGTCGATGCAATACAGGCGTAAGGCGTTGGCGGCAGTATTATCTCGAGGACCGTTCTCAGATTCACTCTTTACGACCCAGAAAGAAACGTTAATTGGACTGGTGAGGAAGGCTGGTTTGTTATGGGCACAAAGGAAAATATTAAGGAGTACAAAATATATTCAGTAAAACTCAGAAGACAAAGGAAGCTTTTTAAACATTAATGAATCTGCTAACTGTTTCTAGTCACTGATACTCTGATAGTCATACTTTTAGTCGCAATAACGTTGCTGGCGCTAGTGCGTCTGAAGTAAAACTGTCGGGAAAAGTTACCTTAAGATCGTAACCGTTGATGAAGCCTGAATCACAAACGTGGCCACCCGTCCAGGAACCCTTGTTCGTGCTTAGGGAAGTGATCACACCGTTTGGTTCCGTCAGGAGTGCGACAGAACAGTTGGATGGCGTTGACACTCGTATCATCTTCAATAGCGCCTTGCGGTGGCTGCACCTGGTGGATGCACATCACACATATCTCAAAAAGAAGCTAAGGGCCCGGATGTTCAGAGATAATTGGCATTTCACATACTTTCTTCATCATTCATGTTTCCTAGTTCTTTTAATATCAGTGATTTGCATATATGATATTTTATCTCGCATCAGAAAGAACTTCAAATATGCAAGTTCACCAATTATTTAACACAAAATTCCACAAATAATACTAGTTAAGATCTTACCAGAGAGGCTTTATATATAGAAATATTCATGAAACTCTGCCAACAAATCAGAGACTAAAAATGTTAAACATAAAACAAGATGATAGTTGTGTAAGATGGTAGAATATCCATTACATGTATTTTACTTCGTTTCCATAACAAAGAGATAATTAAATGGTTTAAAATCTGAATACAGTCTGCATTGTCAATAGCAAATTATTTCTGCATTTCTTAATGTTTAATATTAACTGTAGTGATAATAAGTATAAGAAGACAATGATCATGCTAATGTCAGATTATATTTACTGAATGTGATTAAGTGGAAAAATTATAATGTTCAGGAGACTATAACCCTTAAAATAAAGGATATATTATAATAAATGGATGATCAAGTGTATTTTAAAAGAAAAGTCATCCAAATATTTCACTTACAAATATGTTAATATGTATACAGTATATGTAAATTGTAAAATTTATAAATAATAATAAAAAAAGTTAAGATCTTACTTTGATCTCAAAACCAAAAGCGTGAGAGCCCTCGGGGCAGTTCAATATTTCCCCAGAAACCCCAGGTTGTGGAGCCGAGCTGGTGGATGAAGTTCCCTGGGTCTGGCGAGGCCTGTGGATGCCACCTTCACATCACAACATGATACGGTATGGTCACAAATATCAAAAAACGCAAATATTAGTTCAGAATAACCTATACACAAGCTACAAATCCCCAGCACCTTAAAAATTGAATAGCTAAAACCTATACACACACGCGCGCGTCATGGTTCTCTTGCTGCAGTGTTACACAGTTGACCTTTGAACCACGGTACCACCACACATTCATTGCCATCTTGAAACGAACTGATACCAGAGATACGACAATAAAAAGTTCCACCTTATGAAATACCTGTACGTCTCTCGGCTCGCTTGTATCCAACAGAGAAATAACTAAGCTTACCTTAACTCATTTCTGAAAACACGTTTTAATCAACTACTTAATTCTATTTGTACTTTTAGTAGTAATTCCTTCCTTAAAGAGACAAACATTTGAACACCTGCCTATGTTTAGGATACATTGTGGGGTTATGGGTGTTTGGGTTCACACTCAGGATGGGATGGAGAAAGGAAACTCAAAATGTGCTCTCTGTATACATGTTGTATTGGATGTACAATGCAGCTTGGTGCTGGGAAGTGGCAGCGTGGTTACAAGCGTGATGTAGAGAGAGCTGGTTGGTGAGGATGCTCAGAGGAGGACAGCTTGTGGGTCGCCATGCCTGCCGGCGGAGCGAGGGCCGCCAGGCAGGAGGAGGAGGAGGAGGTGTTGCTGGCTGGTTGGTGTAGGTAGAAAAGAGAGAGATCACCACGAGGTCAGGTCTTAAATAGCGTAGGCGTGGCTTAATAGTTGACCCCGCCCGTGGGCGGCGCTGTTGACCTAGACCACGAGAGGCATACACTGGGGAATCTGCGGGGTCGGCTACCAGCGACAAACAGCGTTTGTAGGGGAGAAATCCACTACAATACTCCCTCCTTCCTCCAGGTGGTGTAGGAGACTTGTTGTCTGGTAGGCATGGCACATGTGAGGCAGAACGCGGTGCATCCACATGTGAGCCATAACGGCGATGGTGTGAATGAGCCGCCGCTAGTGGAGGCAACTGTCTAGACACACAAGATCTGTGGGAGAAGAGCGGGAGAGGGTTGTGTGGAGGATGAATGTTGTGTTTTCCTCACACAGGTACAGTCCTCAGATGTTCCTGCTTGTGTGGGCCTGGGTCAGGAGCAGGCTGCACGCAGAAGCGGATGAGGGCTCATGACAGCAGCTGGGTCCACGACAGCAGCAGGGTGCAGGACATTAGCAGGGAGTACCTGAGGGAGAAAAGAGGGGTGTGTTTCCGAACTCAGGCGCAGGCCGCGTCGGCAGGCTGCATCAGGAGAAGCGGCAGGGGGTACTGCTGGGCCGGGGGCGGCGTCTGAGGCAGGACGGGTGTGCTGGGGTCGGTAGGACGTGGTGCTTGGGGCAGGCTTTGGAGCTGGTGTCTGCTTAGAGAAGCAGTGCTGCTCTAGGGTGTCTAACCTGCGGTTTAGAGACAGTAGCTGTAGAGCCAATGAGAGCTGCCTCTGTGGATAAGCCAGTCTTCCATGTTGCTTGAAGACTGAGAGTGATCAGGTTTCTCCTCCATCCTGTGTGAGTGCGAATCTCCGGGGTCACCATTTGTGGGGTTAGGGGTGTTTGGGTTCACAGATGATGGAGAAAGGAAACTCAAAATGTGCTCTCTTATACATGTTGTATTGGACGTACAATGCAGCTTGGTGCTGAAGTGGCAGCGTGGTTACAAGCGTGATGTAGAGAGAGCTGGTTGGTGAGGATGCCAGAGGAGGACAGCTTGGGCATGCCTGCCGGCGGGAGCGAGGGCCGCCAGGCAGGCGGAGGAGGAGGAGGTGTTGCTGGCTGGTTGGTGTAGGTAGAAAAGAGAGAGGTTTCCACGAGGTCAGGTCTTAAATAGCGGGGGTAACGTGGCTTAATAGTTGACCCCCGCTCCGTGGGCGGCGCTGGTTGACCTAGACCACGAGGCTACTCAGCGACAAACAGCGTTTGTAGGGAGAAACCACTACAACATAATGGAAGTCATCTAAAACTGAAAACATTTTAAGGACAACTGTTCCATTTATCCCCGATGATTGAGAAGATGTAATTAGTTTAATTTTAGTTTTGATAATCTATTATTATTTTTGAACAAGTCTGGCGAAAATAAATATACTGTACTCTTACACTAACAGACTGTGGCAATCAGATGAGCTAGAATATGCTGCGTACGTTGCTGAGAATCTCCATTAACATTGAGATGTTTACTACCTCATTGTCCTCTACCTACTACAATTTTTGTCGTAATTCTGCAGGGTGATACGCGCCTAACATCCCTCCTGACTTCTTGTTGGAATTTAAAATTTCCTCAACATAAGTTCTATTATATTGAACCATTATATACTCTTTTGGTACCGCGTATAGGGAAAGGAAAGTATGTCGGAGGAAGCGCGTCTTAAAGTTATTGAACTTAATGTAGATCATCATAGTGCGAACGCCTGGTCACTAGATGGCACATTAATTAAATGGCGGAATTTTGTTTTCTTTTTAAACTTTATTGCTATACTTTACTGCATTTATTTTATCTCACTTTCTCACAGGGAAATGGTTGTCGTAATATTTTAATACATGTTCTGTTTATTTTGGACCAGACGTACTTCTGGGTACTGTATAGGTATGGGACCCAAACACAGTTAATCTTATTCAACCGTGTGCATAGTGGGGAATAACTGCTCAGGTATCAGTGTTCGTTAACAGAAGAAATACTAATTATTATTATTTGATACAGAAACGGAACTATAATGAGTAATTTAACCAATGTCTTTGCTAAATATTCATTTTCTCATAGTATACCCTTAAAAGATACAGAAAATTGTTTTCCTTCTTAAGGACGACTTACCAAACATCATCATTAACTCGAATACGCTGGGTAGCTTCAAACATAGGTTGGATGGACATATGAGCAATAGGAGTTGAGTATAAGTGGGACTGCCCAGTATGGGCCATAAAGACCCGCTGCAGTTTCCTCCATTCTTATGTTCCTTCTAGCAACCATTATCGGATGCATCCCCCAAGTTAATCCTCAATTTATAATTAGTGTTCACTTAAGGATATATAGTGTTCGGTGACCATTTGCTACTTCTCGACTTATTTTACTAACCATGAAACAATTACCTCCCTTGAATCACTTATGGCCAGCAGCTTTTCACGTCATCTACTTACCAGGATGGGGCACCATCAGTGTGACGGACAGTTGCAGGAACATGGTGGATCTCGTTCGTAAAATGATATGAAAACTGTGCGCTCTGGTATTTATATACTGTACCTGCTTTCTGAAATGTTGCCAATTGTTATTATTGGGCCTTATTAATCTTCTTCCCGCAGCCTTTTTAAGGGTAATTTTTATATTATTGTTCAACTCGACACTGCTCATCTACGGGATTCTAGTCTCTCAAATGTAGGCGCATGCATTATTAAGTTTTTGATTAACTTTATTTTATTTAATACAACTGGTGAAGCCTAATTGTGGCGCTCAAGACATTTGTTTAATATTATTTTAGGCAATGAGATTAATGCTTTTATAGAAATTAAGAAGACAAAGGCATCGGGTAAGAGATTATACAAGGCTAGATGTTCTAACATTAATTCTCATGAGTGTAGTGCCAGGTGATGCTTCTCCCACAGAAATCAGGGCCACAGCTGTCACATGGCCTTCATATCTCCAAAAGTTTTAACATTATCAACTTTATGTTTACTGAAACTAAATAAATAAAAGAAATCACCGCCACAAACAAACATTTATATTCACTGGTAACATCAAACCCCAGCAATGTATATAAATTAAATGCTACATTTAATTTATAATTAGACGTTCTTAAACTACAACACGATGATCTTGAATTACAAAATTTAAATAAAATTTTCCTTGTGGAACGTAGAATCGGTGAAAAGTTAAATTAAACTACGACTTTTTCAACAAGACCAGGAAGCGGCTGTAGGAGAGACAATTTTAAAGATATTGTACTGTAATTTTCCAACATGTTATATAATATAAAACGAATTTCATCATTCCATAATAATAACTAAACCGTCGAGGCTTGAAGAAAGGTTAAAAGAAGTGTTTTGAACACTTTTACCTCGATTTTTATAGCTAATCTCTAGATTCTGAGATGGGAGGGGGGTAATTTCAGAAATTATTGATTTTCACCAGAAATAAAGGTCAAATTCGTTCATAACACAAAAAACATTGGAAAAACATAGTTTCAAGTTCGATTTCGTATACCTGTAGTGGCAACAAGTGAAATTTTACCAGTTTGGCTAGGTTTGGTTAAGGTTGGTTAGGTTAAAGTGCATTAGGTTTGGTTAAGGGCAGGCTAGGTAAGCTGAAGGTAGGTTAGGTTAGGTCTGGTTAGGTTAGTTTGGTTGAGGTTAGATTAGGTTAAGTGTTGTTAGGATGTGATAGGATAGGTTAGCTTAACTGAAGGTAGGTTAAGGTAGGTATCTGTCATTTAGTGATTGGGATGCATTCCTGAAAAACTGATCGCCAAGTGAAATGATCACTAAGCAAACAGGAAACGAAAATAATATCCAAACAAAGAAAATGAGGAATGATATTGTAGTGGATTTCTCCCCTACAAACGCTGTTTGTCACAGAGTCAACCCCACGAATTCCCCAGTGTATGCCTCTGGTCTAGGTCAACCACCGCCGCACGGAGCGGGGTCAACTACTGCCACGCCTACCCCCCCGCTATTTAAGACCTGACCTGTGGTGATCTCTTCTACCTACACCATCCAGCCAGCAACACCTCCTCCTCCTCCGCCTGGCTGTCCTCGCCCCGCCGGGCAGCATGGCGACCCACAAGCTGTCCTCCTCTGAGCACCCTCACCAACCAGCTCTCTCTACATCACGCTTGTAACCATGCTGCCTTCCCAACACCAAGCTGCATTGTACATCCAATACAACATGTATACATGAGAGCACATTGTGAGTTTCCTTTCTCCATCCCATCCTGAGTGTGAACCAAACATCCAATACCCCACAATATCAATGGACAGATACCAAATTATCTTGGGAAATTAAGAACCAAGCAGACTGTGAAGAGCCGCAGAAAGATCTCTGTGAGCTTCAAGAACAGTTGAATAAATGGCTCCAAAGTTTCAATGTCACGAAGTGTAAGAGGTTGCACCTGGGACGTACCAACGGTAAGGAGACATATCATATGTCCCAACAGGATGAAGAAACTGCATGAATTGAGAGTTGAATACAAAAAGGACCTGGGTGTATATGTTCTCGAGCCATTGTGACAAGAAGGTGAACCAAGCAACTAAATTATTGGGTCTTATAAGAAGGTCGTTCAGATATCTGAACGGTCCCTCGTAATGATCTTCAAGAGTGAGGTGCTTCCTCACCTGGGGTACAGTAGTGTCACCCCATCTGGTCCCCGAGATATGCTAGGGACTCAGTTGATTGAAAATGTCCAAAGGAGGGCCAGGGGCAGTAATTGGAAACAAAATTTGTTGTCTAATGGTAGACCCTGCTGCCATTTGGCATTACAAAAATTGTGACCACGTCCCAAGTTGCTGATCTGACTTTCTGCCTCATTTACACACAATTACAGGATCTCAATTGTTTTTCTTACTTTGACAACACAACTTATATCTATCGTTTCTCACTATTGACCTTTTTTTTTAAATTAGCACTTATTTATGGTTCTTTGTTATTATTATTAATATTTTTTTTTTTTCAATTTATTATTATTATCATTATAGCTACTCCCCGACTTACGATCTACCTGACTTCTTTCCACCCGCACTTCTGACCTGCCTCAGTCGTACCAAAATTTGGTCAAATTACGTATTTTCGAGTCCCAAAGTCAGTACACAGACAAAATTTTCACCTGTAATTCACTTTAAAATGGCTGGCAAGCTTAAAAGTGAGTGTTTTGTGGTGCAGAGAAGAAAAAGAGACACCCATTTTCGATTTTCTATGTGTTATTTAAGCATTTCCGACTTACGACCTGGATGTTGGTCCCTAACCCAGTCGTAAGTCGGGGAGCAGCTGTTTATATCTTCGCCCCCCCAGGCCCTTATGTGGGTCATTGACCTGTGCCCGGGTGGGCTAATACCCCCCTCCCCGAAAAAAAGACTGGTGCCAGCACTTTGGCACCTCAGCTACCCAGAGAGATTAGAGTGCCTGCAATTACAGTACCTAGTTTATACTACAGACGGGCAAGGGGAGACCTAACTGAAGTGTATAAACATCTCAAAGGGCACTACTCAGGCTGGTGTTCTTACCTGGAGCTGGCGGACTCTTGCCCCACGAGGGGTCACAGCTCAGGGTTGAAGAAGCAGCTAGTCCAGAAAACTCTGAAGGCAAACTTTTTTGGAGTGACAGTTGTGAACTCGTGGAACAACCTGTCAGAGTGTGTTGTGAGGGCACCAAGTATGAGAGCTCTTTCAAGACCAGGCTCGACCAGCACTGGACCAGGATCAGATATATTCAGGAGCCAGTGCATGCCCAGCACTTGCCAACAGTGTGTAACAGAGACGTGACCAATTGCCCAAGCGGCTAACGAGCCGATCAGTGGCGAAGAGGATAAAAGTGAAAGGTAAAAGTAAAAAGTGTAGCGGAATCGCCGACTGGCCAACTTACCACTCAGTAGCACTCAGAGTGGGTGAGGCAGAGCTGTGAGTTATGTTATTGTTTAACTCGTAATTTTGGATAGATATACCTGTACATAATTTTATTTTCATTTTCTTTTATTCTGTTACGTGCACACACAATCATTCATACAGTGTTACAAGCACACACAATCATTCATACAGTGTTACGTGCACACACAATCATTCATACAGTGTTACGTGCACACACAATCATTCATACAGTGTTATGTGCACACACAATCATTCATACAGAATGTGCAAACAAATTAATTATCATAAGGTCAAAACCATAATGGGAATAAACAGCTCTTACATGGTCGGCAGTTAACTGACAGAGTGGGGAGGGGCAGCTGTTCTTTGTGTCCCGTGAAATGATCGCTAAATGGTAATGCAATATTTTTTTCTTTTACTTCTTATTATTAGTTTTATTTATGACGGTATTATTATTTTTATTTATGCACGCGACAGTTCATCCAGGCAGTCACCAAACTGACTCAAGAAAGGTGTGGTTGCTGTTTGTATGCCGTGACGTCACATAGGGGGTAAACCTCGATAAATGATGGGGATAGGTACCTGAAGATCCCATCAATAAGTAAAAAAATATCGTACATATGGAGCATTATAACATGGGGTTCAATGGGATATCTTCCCAGCCAGTCCCTAAACACACATGTATCACCAACAAAAAAATTCCTAAACTTATAAAATCAATAGAAAACAATTAAGCAACACTCACCATATCATGAAGAATAAGCCTGGTCACCAGCATACGTCCCTTGAGACTAAGGAAACTCTTGTAGGTGAAGTGGAGATGTCACTCTGACTCCCACATCCTCTGGGGAGTCTCATGCCAATTCACAATGTCAAGCTTCACCTCAGACATGGTTGCATTGGATGCCTTGGCCTACCCAAACATTTCCAAAGTTACTCTGCTCACTTCATAGTTACAAAAACAAAGCATAAGCACTTGTCACAAAGACAGAGTGAATGATGATAACATAAAAAGAAAGATAGCAGCTGAAACTGCTCACATCATCTTCACAACAACAGAGGTGAAACACTTTCCAGTCACAAACACACAGAAAATGCCACTTCACAGTCACCATAACACAGTTCAAACTAAATGTTAGTGCTGTACACTCACTATAAAAAAACTCACTGATGATAAGTACAATGTACAGTAGCTAAAACAATTATCTGTGCAGGTGGGGGTCGATGTGCTCTGAAATTTTACATGTGACTAGTGACAGTGTAGAGTTACGTGGTATTATGTTGTCAGAGGAAACGTAGCAGCTGGACCCCCCCGGAGCAGTTGGCTGGTTGCTAGGATACTGTCATATTGGAATGCGGATGTAGTTGTAGAGGAGAGATCCATCATAATACCAATATTTATCGTCCATGGTCTCATATTGTTTCCCACAAAGTATGCACAGATAGTTGTTTTTAGCTATTTCATACAGTCAATAATGTGACCAATAATCATTGGGCTACACGATAAAGCTGGGGTGCCATGTGATCTACAAAAGAACTAAGCACAGGACTGCAATCGCCAGATTGGCCGTAATGGCAGTGTCTTTGAGGTGAATATTTCTCGTGACAAATTACTGGCGACTCTCAGCAAGAGATAAGTGAATTGCAAACGTTTAAATACTGTTTCCTTCTAAAATGTCACTGCCTTATGTAGAAAAATATAATTTGCATTGCTGGAATCATTACATGACAACAAATTGAATTTATACAACCCATAGTTTTACTTTTCAAAGATAAAATAATTCCAGCCAATGGATAAATAGATATAGTTAAATGATTTTTTATATTAAATAATTCATAAACCATTGTTGAAGTGGAATCTCGCTGAGCAGGACATCATTATTAAATTTGCCTGTGTATATATATATATATATATATATATATATATATATATATATATATATATATATATATATATATATATATATATATATATATATATATATATATATATATATATATATATATATATATATATATATATATATATATATATATATATATATATATATATATATATATATATATATATATATATATATATATATATATATATATATATATATATATATATATTTGAGTTGGGGAATATGATTCAAGAAGTCTACTCAGATCCAGCAGGCAACAACAATAAAAAAACAAGGAACAATGGGACTATAAAAGGGTAGACAAAGGATGCAGGGTTTTTGTTTGTGTATAATAAAGTACTTATAAATTCCTTAACAAAATATTCAGCTTTTCCTATAATTTACCTTAACCATCACTTAACCCTAAACATTAACAGTATATACATATTTATACAACATAAAATAATTTGGAAGCAAAAGGTGAATGGCGGAAGGCGGCAATATAAAAATTACAAATATTTAAGTCTTGAGCTGAGATAGCTGACAGTAGGCTGAGTATTGTAGAAGGCAGCGGTGGAGTAGTCACTCTGTTGATGAGTTTTCTCAGGATAAGTCCTGTGGTCATTTCAGAGTGAACTGCCCTCTCATCGAACTGGAGCTGATGAAGAAGACTTGTAGGGAGGTGGCGCAACAACCTTGGGATATGGAGAAGGAAACCCGGAGTGGTAACTAAAGACTAGTCATATCTCGTCGTTTTTAAGTCCTAGATGGGCCAACAAGTGGTGCTGGGTAGAGTAGATCAGGATAATAGATGCATGGTGGTTAAGTAGCACACCCCCTCCAAAAAGATCCTCCCGTGGCGAGGCGGGGAGGTGATCACCTAGTGCGTCTGGAGGAAGTAGCTGCATTTCCTTCAGGCTGGGAGGATAAGGAGTCCGCCAATCAGGTTGTCCACCTTTATGTGACGGACTTGTGGGTCTATGGGGCGGCTGGGTGAGAGAGCCCAGCCGGAGGGAGATTACGCTGGTTGGAATGTGGTGGTTTGGTTGACATGATGGGTTATAGTAGACTAGAAGGTTGTTTACGTGAGCAAGACTGGAGGTAACATTCAACATTCTTTATTGCCAACACCAGAGCCAGGAACATCCTTCCTGGTCATGGGGCCGTCCGATGTTTTTCCCGCTTGCCTTGCCTGGCGGAGTGAAATGCGCATACAGGGTGAGGACATCAGTGGATTGGAAAATCCAGTTGTAGAACACTGACCCCCCACTCCAACACACTTCTAAGCATCGATTGCGGAAATGGAAAAACCAAAGAGGCCATAGTCAGAAATTAGACTACAAACTTGACAAGGAAAACTTTTGAAAGGCAGGTGGAAAGACTAGTCGCACCTCTGGTTCCGATGTAAAGGGACCGCCAGAACTTCATTAAGGTCTCATCAGGGGGTCCGACCCGCTGGAAGAGACCCCACTGCAAACAGTCGTGGCAGTACATCCCCAGGAAGCGCTAAGGTTCCTTCCTGCAGTATGGAGGTGAGGAGGGACGAAGATAAAAACTACGTTGTCAACAGATCTAACCATACCATGTAGCGATATATATAAATTGATCACTGAAGGCCGGCCAAAAAGCAGATTTAGCCAGGTTTATAGTGCGAATCCATTCTTGTTCGTCTGACAGTATCTCAAACATACCCAGATATTCGTCGGCAAATCCGACACCACTACAGGTCATCCAGGTAAGCGGCGATCACCTAGGTCTGAATTAAGTGATTGATTGCCCCTCTGGAATCTGGCGGAGCATTAAAAGCCAAACGACATAACCAAATGAAAAAAGACCAAATGGGTGCAATGCTGAATTATTTTTTGCCCTATCGTGAGTCACTTGATAATATCCTTTTTAATGGGTCCGGTACTGATGGTACTGCGCTTTCGTGTCTATTATATCTTCAATCAGGTAAAGGGTGAGGTCTGAGACATTGACTAGTTCGCTACGATATTCAGTGCAATGCCTCAGGTTTTGGAATGAGAAAACAAAGTGAAGCCCAGGGGAGAATTACTAGGCTCAGCTAAGTTATGTTTTAACCAAAGAGTCTACCTCCTTTTCTATAATATCTCTTTTTGTGGATTTAGTCGATATGCCTGATTGCCTAATGGGTTCCATACATCATCTAGAGATTGGCAATATCATGTAAATATACCAAAACCTGGGAGGTCTGGCGTGACTTTAGGAAATGTTTGATATCCTTACATGAATCTTTGCTTGAGATAGTTCAGAACAGAAAATACACATCAATTGTTGAGTATGGGACCAGTAGCAGGGGTTTCTTTAGATAGAGGGGAATCTAAAATTCTCAATAGATCCGTGTCATCTGTCTCCGGCTCCGGCCTAATATGGCTCCATTATGCAATACAGAGTAACTTATGTACTCTGGGGATTTTCCTCTGACTGCCTGGAATGATACTGCATTTCATGAGATTAATGTGAACAGGTGTGATCTTTTCTACGATCAGGAGTATGGATTTCTCTGGTTCAGGGGGAGATAGTTTATTAGCATTGATTTGAAAGTTTGATGGAACCGTTCAAGCAATCTTGGGAAGTGTGTGGGTGGTAAGCCGAAGATGTGCAATATTTTTTGGTCTTTCATCACCTGTTTGATAAAAAAGATGGATGCAGGCTTTATTGAGCTCATCCTTACTAATATGGTCTTATTATACAGAATCTTCTGTGGTAGGGAAGATATTGGAGGTGGTTTTTAGATGAAGAGGGCCCATTCGCACACTCTGTGACGGCGGGGTGACAACACCAAGATGGGAAAAATTGAAGAATAGTTCTTGAGGTCAGTGGGCTTGGAGGTTGACAGGTAAGGGAGAGTCGACTGTCCTTTGGAACCACTAAGATCTCCTACCAGAGTCATTACCCAATAAATGAATGCCACTCACAGAGCGCCAGGATCTTTCCTAATAGCTGTTGCACTTCCCCAGTAATCAGGGACATTGGAGGTGCACTTTTAGCTAGGGATAGGAAAGAATGGGATAAGAGATCTCAAATTAGAACACTCGTCATCTAGAGTAGGTATATCCAGGAATAGTTAAACAGGATGAATTATTACCAACATGCCGATATCGCATCAGTATCTGAATAAAGGAAAAAAACGAAGACCCTATGATTAAAATTTTTTCCCTCTTATGAGTGAATGAAGAAAGATCCTGATAGAGACCTTTTACAGCTGGTGGTTGCTATTCATGAGTTTGATTTTGGGATCCGAGAACTACTTTTTATGATTCGACACTTTGGTGTTTACAAGACTGGATAAATACATGGCCTGGTTTTAGTAAGAACAATAAACTTGGTTTGCATCAAGGGAATGACTGGGTGTGGGACCTTTAGGCCTACCCTCCGCGTCTAAGGATTATCATCAGAGGAGGAGACCCTAACATGCAGGAAGAGTACCACGTTCCCTCGACACAGTGGCTCCACCAACAAGGCGTCTCAGCATCAGCCAGCTCAGCCATGCGCCCTAGAACCAACCTCTCCAGCTCCTCCATGCTTCCTTGACGATGTGAAATGGTATCTTGCTCTTCCACTCCTCAGGACTCACCAAGTTTAACAAATCCTGAAAGGTGGCCGTGAAAACCCTGAATAAATTAGTGTGGGTCAAAAAGAAGATAAGTGGATACCTAGAAAATATCACGTGGTAGATATGAAAGATCCCGGAAATACCCAAGTTATACCTGCAAAATTACGCATGAATATTCATTCTTCAAGGAAGATCCTTAGATAAAGATCTAAGAACTTGAAAGGGAAGGGCATATTACGACATTAATATAAGATCCAGAATTAACAACCCTTAGAAGATACTTGAAACAGGGTGACTTCTCTTCTCCTTCTCCTCCACCCCCAATCTAATTCCCATCATCATCATCAGGGCCTTCACATACACACCTCAAAGTAAGTGTACTTTTCTACCTTTTTGTTGAATTTAGGCAATTTCGGTGAGCTGGAACCAACTACCCCAAAACCCATTGAAACAATGGTTTCGGTTAAGGAGTTTACGAAAGCAACCTGCTTGAACAATTGTGCTCGTTAACCGAGGAACTACAATATGTATGATGTATGTATGAAAAAATATATATATATATATATATATATATATATAAGTGCCTTCAAGTAAGAATTTTGTGTTGCAAGTGCGTGTCAACAGCACTTCCTGCTCGCTCTGGGCTGTGTCCAGCAGCTTCAAACAAAACATCTTTCATCACTAGTCACTTCTTACCAACACTCCAGACAATTCTCCAACTATGCTACAATGAAAGCTGAATGTAAGTACAGTAATTTTTTTATTATACAGGAATTGAATTACCCATTTACAAGGTGATAATGGATTTTTTTAAATATAGTAAGTGTTTTATTGCCACAATATGCCCGTGTTGGGGACTAGTGGGTCTTTAAGGGTCTTAACCATCTCTGCTACAGCAGACATTATTCAATCACTTCTTGTGTCCAGCAACAATCCCATAATTCTTTCCAGCATCAATATTCTGTTGTACCTTCCCCAAAATATTTCCTAATACAGTAATGTATATAAAAAAAAGGTCACTTGTACCTTAAAAAAAAAAAAAAAAATCTCTTTTCCCCCTCTTAACTTCAAAGCCTTACAGAAGCTTAGCTCATCCTCACAGAGTGCTGCTCCCACATTTGTAAGGTTCATTTCAATCATCTCCAGCTCTGTCTATAGCCATATACGACATGAATGATGAAGCATTCACATCCAGCCTCCCTCACATCCATATACAGTACTGTACAGATGTATGCCATACCAACATTTTAAATCAATGCTCAATGAAATGCAAATCATTTTCCAATGTCCTTATGAGCTTTGATGATTACTGTACTTACTGGTCCACTAACTTGATATCAACAGTCTTGAAAAATCACCTCTCTTATTTTCACCAAGTAACCAAGGTAAAACAACTTTGTATACAGTGTCACATTTGATTAAAATGAAATATTAATTCTTAAGAAAAAGTGAAAACCAAATTATATATTTTATGTAAAATCATAACACATGAAAAATATGAATGTTCCTGTTATAAAACACTTTACTATATAGTAGCATATACAGTACTGTACAGTATTGTATTATAATTCTGAAAGTATGGCTACCTAAAATTAAAAGCTAACAGTATACTGTAATTGTATTAGTACATAAGATCCAATTAAAAAATAAATAAAATATGCTTTACAATTTTTATGACTGTGGTCTCCATCTCAGTCCATCTTCATGGATTGTAAATACCAGCTTGGTTTTCTTTTCATTCTTAATTACTTCTGCAGAGAACATTTGCCTATAATCATCAGGTGTCACTGAACCTTCACATTTGTTTGCATTATTACCAACTGTCACAGAGTTTGATGAATTTGATAATAAATTATCACTAATCATATCATTTTTTGTAATATCATCTTCAGGTACAGTGGTGAGTTTTGATAAGTGAATTCGACAAGTTACAAAACTAGCCCAGTGTTTACCCAGGTACTCATATTCAATCATACCCACTTCTGATTCCTCTTCTTCCATGCATGGCACATATCTGTGCTTTTGATAGTCCTTCCGGAAAAGTGATTGTCTTGTGGAAAGTAACACTAGTTTGTGATTCTTAACATGACTAAGAAATACTTTAAATATTCCATTATAATACTGTTCAAGCTTATACCATGACTCTGCTCTATAAGTTTTATCATGCCAATAGTAAGCTGAGATGCTATCAATCACAATCAATGAAACTTTGGTTTTGTTCATTATTAGTTCATTCATGGATAATAAAGTAATAGCAAATTGTGAACTAACTGTGCATTTTAAATAAAAGAATGATTTCAAACACTGTTTAATCAAATTGTCTATTTCAGTCTTTAAACTTGCTTTATCTGAATGAAGTAGTTCTTTTATTTTATGATCATCATCAATTAGTTCCTCATCAAATTCATAACCATTTTTTTTGCTCTTTATGGCATCCTTGCTCAATTTTAAAAATCTTCTTATTCTTCTCTGCATCATGTTTTCCAATTGCAAGATACTAAAGTGTAAATCACTATCTAAAAAAATTACACCTCCATCACAGCCTCCAATGTTCATTCCTCTCCAAGTGTGAGGGAGAAGCACTGTGACAATCAGGCGGAGGCTGAGTGATGACTTGCCGCAGTTTGTGTTGCCTGTGACCTCAATAATTTCACCTGGTTGGGGACCTCCAGGGAACAGACAGGGATCAAGCTTGATTAGAGATGGTCGAATCTGAAGTCGAGCTATTAAAGCTCTACCTGATGCAGTTCGTATTCTATTCATCATTGACCTTGTCCCTGTAATATAGTACAGGCAATATGGTATTAAAAGCATGAACTTGCATTTCATATGAAGGGGAGAAAATTTAAACATGAAGTTACATTTTATGACAGTGGGCCATAAACTATGAGATACCAACACAATAAACACCACAAGGCAGAGCCTGCCAGTGTCACAGGCTACAACTATTCAGTGGCAGGATGGATTATTCATGTGAACAAAGCAATTTCTTTGAAGTAGGTCTTCATCCTGGCACATGAAGACTGTTATAAATTAACTAGCTATGTGCTGGTTTCTTTACAGGCTTATGAAGCATCTCATTTAGTAGTCATATACTGTACCAGTACTCAATAATTCATTGTACTGATCTCATAACCATCTCAAGAGTTCTAGAGCTCCAACTCTCAGCCCTAGCTAATCCAGAGTCTAAGAGGAGGGATGGAAATCAAGTCAACTACAGTACATTATTAAATACTAGGCCATAAAATGTGTTTAAATGTTCAAGCCTTCATGAGTTGTCTATGAACCTTTGATGTGTTACCCTTGAGATCAAGGAGCAGCTAAATAATGGGAGATGAAGGTCACATGTTATCAGTACTTGGCAGCTGGTAGAACTAGTTATATCTTATAAAAAACTGAAGACTGACTTTAGTTACTGTCTGAGTGTGAGTTTAGGAATTCATATTAAGGTACAGTATCATGAAATGAAATTCGGGATGATGACCAAGTAACTTAATCTAAAATGGACAGATGGATATTCCTCTCACATAAAGAAAAGGTGAAACAATTTAACAAGTTAAGTCATGCGCTCTTATTGTTCATTCCAATAAAATTACTTTAAACACTTAGCATTCATAGCAGTTTGTCAATTTTCACAACCGACTAAGTGCATGAACTGACTCCGTATGCCAGAGTGATGTTCTCTTAACCTTTATATTCTCCTCTTATATCATCCATCTAAAATATCTAGTGTATTAAAAATTCATGAGTTATGTAAAACCTCTCTGAAAGAGGACTATACAGAAAAAAAGATATGGTACAGCTCCTCCCCGACTTACGACGGGGTTAGGGACCCAAATCCAGGTCGTAAGTCGAAAATGCTTAAATAATACATAGAAAATCTAAAATGGGTATCTCTTTTTCTTCTCTGCACCACAAAACTCTCACTTTTAAGCTTGCCAGCCATATTAAAGTGAATTACAAACGAAAATTTGTCTATGTACTGATGTTGGGACTCAAAAATACGTAATATGACAAAATTTTGGTATGACTGAGGCAGGTCGTAAGTGCGGCTGGTCGTAAGTCGAGTAGATCATAAGTCGGGGAGAAACTGTATATATTTCATGTCAGTAGGTTGTTCTCCACACACACCTGAAGACAGTACTGTACAGGGTATTAGAAAAATGAAGGAAGAGAGTATGATATATTTTCATTCACTGGAGTGCCAAAGGTGCTCACACAAATGGTTCTTGAGTCAAGCCAAACTCTGTCATACAGGGTACATATTTATTTGTTTCATGTTAATACTAGATGACAGTACAGTACAGGTTGTACCTCTCTAGTCCGGCATTCTGTGGTCCGGAACGATTTTAGTTTGTCCAATAGGTAGATAGGCAGTTTTTTTTTTTCCCTTATCTGAATTATTATTATTATTACAGGAGTATTAAATTTTTGCCCCTCAGGCTCCAATGTGGGTCAGTGACCTATGCCCGGGTGGGCTAATCCTCGTAAAAAAAACAACAACAAAGCCGCGGGAAATTAAGGTTTGTTTACATCCGGCAGTTCGGCTGCTCTCTCTCTCTCTCTCTCTGCTTGTCTATACAGAGTACAACATTTAACCCTTCAATATATATGAACAGTAAATAAGTGTTGCTTTCATATTCTTATGTAGAGTAATGACGATATGTTTTCACATGTGCGCACTTACATACGCGCAGTCTCACTTTTTTTTTTACCATTAATGGTTGCTACTTATATTGTTCCATTTATTGACATTAAATAACATTACAGGTACTTCAAACAACCATATTAATTTTTTTACATTAATTTTACTACAGCTACAATCAGGGTCATATTTTCTTCAGTTTTATATGTAGAACCAATCAATCACTGGTTTTGTAAGCTTTAACATAAACAATGCCGGCAGCCATCTCGTCTCTCGTGTGTTTTAATATTCCACGTACAGTGAACCCTCGCTTTACGCGGTTTCACATTACGGTTTCGCTTTACGCGTTTCTGCATTTACACGGTACCCTGCCAGAACCGGAATTCCCACCTTACGCGGTGCATCTACTCATATACACGGGTGAAGTATAATTTTTTTATTTAGCTCATAAAATTCATACAAATTACCCGGCCAGAATATAATTTACATTGCTGGAATTCTTTCAATTTGATGATCATTTTGAATATAAGCATCATAGATTTTGCATTAGACATACAAATTTTAGATCTAATGCAAGTATTTTGTTTACTCTGGAAAATATGTTATCTTTTGTGCAAAATATGCGATTTATCACAAAGAAGCCTATTCTAGAATAAACCGGAATCCAGCAATGTGAACTATATTATCTAACTTTAGTCTGAGTACTATTTATTACTAAAAAGGTAAATATTCTGGTTTCTCCCAAACATTTCTCTGGTAGGGAGGAAGGTGGAGGTGGGGAGGGAGGGACCGACTGACCCAGCTGGCGTGGGGGAAGAGGCAGGTGAGGCAATTGCTTTGATTGACAGAAGTGTCTGAAGAATATTTTATTTTTTTATTAACTGAAGATATTTGTTTTAACTCATAAAATTCACACAAATTACCGACCAGAATATAATTTACATTGCTGGAATTCTCACAATATGATGATCATTTTGAATATAAACATCATAGATTTTGCATTAGACATACAAATTTTTAGATCTAATGTAAGTATTTTGTTTTACTGAGTAATATATTTACTTTTCCAAAATATATGACATTTATATTCAAATATTCCTGGTCACAAGAATCCAACAATGTCATTATATTATCTAACTTGTTTGAGGTATTATTTATTACTATACCTTAAAATCTAGTGGTTTTCCCCCAAACATTTCTCAGAGAGAAGAGCCAGGAGTGTGAGAAAGAGGGAGAGTTAGGTCATTATTTGAATGAATAACTTATTTCGTATTTCTCCTATTTCCTCTTAAATATTAATTGTGCATGTACCATCATAAAATTAAGATGTTATTTTTACTAGAACATAATTATTAGGGAAAAGTGGAGTTTGGTCAACCGGTCTCTATTTCATTTAATCCCATATGTTATTTTGTTCACTTCATTCCTGTTTACTGGGCCCTCCTGGGTTCAATTGACTCTGGTTCATATATTATTATTTGCACAAAACATTAATTCAATAAAAAACAAATTCAGAAACATTAATTAAAATATGTATGAAGACCAAATAAGTATTTCCTCATATTCCTATGTAAAATAATGACGATAGTCACATGTCATTGCACTTATCTGCGATCTCTCTTTTTCTTTACCATTATAGATTAGCTACTTCTATTGTTCCATTTATTAACATTAAATAACATTACTTAAAACAACCATATTAATTTTACTGCTACAACCAAGGTCTTTTTCTTCTAAGTTTTATATGTAGAACCGTCATCACTGGTTTTGTAATCAACAACAATGCTGTGTCATTTCCTGTGTTTTATTCTACGATATTAATGAATTATATTGCTCATTTTACACACAAACATTAATTCAATCAAAAAGACATTCAGTAATAAACAATGAATCTTTATAAATGCTGTGCCCGCTGCCTGAACGCCAGGGGCGTTCATGCGTCGAAATTCGGAGTTTCCGCCCGACAAAATTTTTAAATGTGTTGTTTTGTGTGTTCAAATAACGTCGAATAAAAACTTGCGAAACTTGAGAAACTGCAACATTTAACCCTTCAATATGTCTTCAAAGACCATGAAGCAGAGAAAGTGGTGCTAGTGCTACCAAGTCACTATCTATCCAGGAAAAGGGTGAATTTCCATGGTCCGGCACCGGTCAGGTCCCGAGGTTGCCGGACTAGAGAGGTACAACCTGTATAACATATCTACAAAATATCAAGGACTTGCAATTTGCTTTATATTTTGTTTATTTTTTTTATATTTTTATCCTGAACACTATGTCAATGCACTACCTCCCGACAATGCCATGATCACTGTGAATATACAGTACACATATTTTTTTTTTTTGGGATTACGGTCACCCCACCCGGGCACAGATCACTGATGATCCGATCCACATCAGGGCCTGGGGAAGTACTCATGATAATAATAATAAAAAATAAAAATAAATAATAAAAAAATTAAAAAATAAATAATAATAATAATAATAATAATAATAATAATAATAAATAGTAAATAAAATTGAAAATACAAAATACAAAATTGAAAATAAAATAATAATTTAATCATGATAATACCAATAATACTGTAATAACAACACTGTGATGATAATAATAATAATAATAATAATAATAATAAAGAAATAAAAAAAGAGAAAAAAAAGATCAAAAGTGAGAAACAATATACTGTACTGTATGTTGTGTTGTGTTGTCAATGGTAAGAGAAACAATTGAGACCCTGCAATTGTGTGTAAATGAGGCAGAAAGTTAGATCGGCAACCTGGGACTTGGTCACAATTTTTGTGATGCCATATGGCAGCAGGGTCTACCATAAAACAATACATTATGCTTCCAATATCTTCCCAAGTAGTAGTACCTCCCTGTTTGGTAGCTGCCTACTACTTATATACTGTACAGGCAAACCCCGTTATTCATAGACTCGGTATTCGTAACCCCGTTATTCATAGCCTCGGTATTTGTAACCCCGTTTATCCGCAATCAATCTATTGTTAACCATTTCCACTACTGTATTCACAATGGTTGCCCCGTTTATTCGCAAATTCTTATGAGCAAAAATTTTGAACCGCGCGCCTCAACCGTAGCGTAGGACAGCGTGTGTACGTATTCCTCCGCCATACACTCCTGCTCGCCTCAGTCTCACACGTGCTGGCGTGTGTTTTGTGTGATCTGGCAGTTGTGTTTTGTGTGATCTCGCAATGCCTAAGCGACCAGCTGTTAAAACTCCCAGCAATGTTGCTAAGAGACCACGTGTAGCAGCTACGTTGGATGAGAAATTGGATATTGTAAAAAGACATGAACACCGAGATGGAACGTCGGTGATTGGGCGCGTGCACGGCTTGGCCCCCTCTACAGTGCATTCTATAGTTAAAAGCGCTGACAAGATCAAGGAGATGGCCGGGTCTGCAACACCACTGACGGCTACGAAGGTGACGAGGTTCCGTGATGCTGAGATGGAGAGTATGGAGCGGATGTTGAGCAAGTGGATTGACGACCAGACCCAGCACCTTAAAACAGAGTGAGGAGAGTGAAGTGGCTAATGACCCCAGCCTCCTCTCACCCCAGTAAACCTTTACCCTCTCCCCTAAGGCCAACTTCAGCAAGCAAGCAACACAGCACATCAGAGGTAAATTAACAGTCTACATTTAAAACTTACCTCACACACCTACGCACATAAACATTCAAACACTCACACACTCAAACATATAAAGTATACAGTGATCCCTTGGTTAATGAGCGCCTCGGTTAACGAATTGCCTTTCATAAGATTCTTAACTTCGGTTAACAAGCATTTCCTCGATTAATGAATTCCTTACGAGAGGCCCCCCAACATGTTTTTGCTTGCACACTAGCTGTCGTATTAGTCCGCCAATACAGTAAATGGTTCTAGGGCTTAAATTCCTTACCATTTTAGTAAATATCAATAAGGTTGTACTATTCAATCATTTTAAAAGTTTTATATTAAATTTTTTAGTCATCATAACAATTATTGGACATAATTGAAGTAGAGGAAACTAGTTTTATGCGCGCCAAACAGCCTGTCAACACACCAAACAGGCGTCAGTCTCTGTGTCTTTTCAGTGGAGGTAACATCTTACTTCAGACTCTCTTCAACATAAATGCTTTTTTTCTGTGTTTTCAGTCAAATTATTGGTCATTTTGAATTTTATTTTACATATGATACAGGTTGTACCTCTCTAGTCCGGCAGATACAGGTTGTACCTCTCTAGTCCGGCAGATACAGTTTGTACCTCTCTAGTCCGGCAGATACAGGTTGTACCTCTCTAGTCCGGCAGATACAGGTTGTACCTCTCTAGTCCGGCATTCTATGGTCCGGAACAATTTTAGTTTGCCCAATAGGTAGATAACCGTCTTTTTTTTTTCTTTTTTTTTTTTACTTATCTGAATTATTATTATTATTACAGGAGTACCTGTATTACATTTTTGCCCCTCAGGCTCCAATGAGGGTCAGTGACCTGTGCCCGGGTGGACTAATCCCCGTAAAAAAAAACAACAACAAAGCCGTGGGAAATTAAGGTTTGTTTACATCCGGCAGTTCGGCTGCTCTCTCTCTCTCTCTGCTTGTCTATACAGAGTACAACATTTAACCCTTCAATATATATGAACAGTAAATAAATGTTGCTTTCATATTCTTATGTAGAGTAATGACGATATGTTTTCACATGTGCGCACTTACATACGCTATCTCACTTTTTTCTTTAACATTAATGGTTAGCTACTTATATTGTTCCATTTATTAACATTAAATAACATTACTTCAAACAACCATATTAATTTTTACATTAATTTTACTACAGCTACAACCAGGGTCTCATTTTCTTGTTTTATATGTAGAACCAATCAGTCACTGGTTTTGTAAACATTAACGAAAACAATGCCGGCAGCAGTCTCGTCTCCTCGTGTGTTTTAATATTCCACGAATTATTAATGAATTGTATTGTTCATTTTGCACACATAAACATTAATTCTAAAAAAAAATCAGAAACATTAATTAAAACATATATGAACAGTAAATAAGTGTTGCTTTCATATTCTTATGTAGAGTAATGACGATATGTTTTTCATATGTGCACACTTACATACGCGCAGTCTCACTTTTTTCTTTAACATAAATGGTTGGTACTTTTATTGTTCTATTTAATAACATTAGATAACATTACTTAAAATAACCATATTAATTTTTTACATTAATTTTACTACAGCTACAACCAGGGTCTTATTTTCTTGTTTTATACAGTATATAGAACCACTCAGTCACTGGTTTTGTAATCAACAAAAACAATGCTGTCTCATTTCCTTGTGTGTTTTAATATTCTACTTATTATTAATGAATTGTATTGCTCATTTGGCACACACAAACATTAATTCAATAAAAAAGACATTCAGTAATAAACAATAATGAATCTTTTGTACATAAGAGAAATGACGCTGTTTACACGATTGTGCACGTCGTCTGAATGTTGGCGGGCCGTTCAAACCTGTCGAAATTCGAGTTTCCGCCGTCAAAATTTTAAATTATGTAGTGATTTTTTGTGTCCAAATAAAAAAGGTTAAATTAAAAACTCGCGAAATTTGAGAAGATACTGTACGACATTTAACCTTTCAATATCTCTTCAAAGAGACCACGAAGCAGTGAAAGTGGTGCAAACGTAAGCGCAAGTCACTATCTGTCCAGGAAAAGGGTGAATTTCCATGGTCCGGCACCGGTCAGGTCCTGAGGTTGCCGGACTAGAGAGGTATAACCTGTATATAGCGCAGTGCAGTGTTAATTTAAAGAAAATATTCTTTATTTACAGCAATTAAACTTAAAATATCACGTGTTGAGATTGTGTTTGAATCCAGCATGGGTCCTAAGAAATCTAGAAAAGCGATTTCAATTCAGATGAAACAGGAAATAATTAAGAAACATGAAGAAGGCATTAGAACAAATGTGCTTAGCAAAGTATATGGCATGTCGACATCAACTGTGTCGACAATTCAAGCACAGAAAGACAAATTCAAGGAAGTGAAAGTGAGAGACAAGTCTACCAGTGTTCAAAGGTAGATCCCTAATAGCAGAAACAATGAGGTTACTTCTCATCTGGATTAGGGAAAAACAGATGAAAGGTGATTCAGTTTCTACTGAATTTATTTGTGAAAGAGCCAGGGAGATTTACGAACATATAAAGACAGATTAACCTAGTTCTTCAGGCACAGAATTTGATGATTTTAGGGCCAGCAAAGGCTGGTTCGAAAAATTTAAGAAAAGAAGTGACATATTTAGTGTAGTTTGGCATGGTGAGGCTGCCAGTGCTGATAACGAAGGGGCAGCAAAGTTTTTAGTGGAATTTAAAGAACTGATGAAAACAGAAAATTATCTTCCACAGTAAGTGTTCAATGTGGACGAAACTGGGTTTTTCTGGAAAAAGATGCCCAAAAGAACATTCATCAACAGAGATGAAGCCTCTTTACCTGGGCATAAACCCATGAAAGACCGTCTCACTTTATTGCTTGGTGCCAATGCTTCAGGGGATTTCCGACTGAAGCCTATGCTTGTCTACCACTCTGAGAACCCCAGGGTGTTCAAGCAACAGAAAGTGGTAAGAGGACGGCTTGGAGTTTATTGGAAATCCAACCATAAGGCATGGGTAACAAGACAGCTCTTTAATGAATGGGCCCCTGGTCATGACCCTCAACTTGCCAGAACTTTGGAGTCTCAATTTGACTTTGTCAAAGTGTTGTTTTTGCCTCCCAACACTACATCAATCATACAGCCAATGGACCAGAATGTGATCAGCAACTTCAAGAAGTTGTACATGAAGAAAATGTTCAGGAGGTGTCATGAGGCAACTTCCACTGATCCTTAACTAACACTGGCACAGTTCTGGAAGACACAGTTTAACATCCTGGAGATTGTGTCCATTGGTCAGTCATTGGGCCTTGAAGTGGAGGAGGAAGATGTCGAAGAGCTTGTGATGTCTCATGAACAGGAACTTACTCCAGGTGACTTGCAGCAACTGGATGAAATGTTAGAGGCTGACTGTGGTGGAGAAATCAGAAAGTGATGACCATATGTCAACTTCAGAGTTGAAAGATGTTGTACACCACTGGGAGAAGTTCAGGAAACTGGCTTCAAGGCACCCAGATGTGGAAAAGTCTGAACTAGCTTTGCGTCATGTTGAGGACACAGTGGTCTCCTTCTTCAAACATCAGTTAATGATGAGGAGGAGAGATGCCCCACAGACAAAAATTGACAGTTTCTTCAGTAAAAGGCAGCGGGAACAAGATGCTAGCCCTCAGCCTTCCACTTCAAGAAGGAGAGAGGATGTTCCTGGTGGAGAATCTGTCAGTCCAGAGGTTCCTGACATTTTCATGGAAGGTGACTGCTTCAAAGAAGCAGTAAAATGCTTCTCCTCCACCTCCACTTCCTTCTCTTCTCCCTTCTCCTCCTGCACCTCCCACTTCAAATTCACATCAGCATCATCATCCAGGAGTCTTCTACATACACACCTCAAAGTAAGTGTACTTTACTACCTTTTTTGTTGACTTTAGGCAATTTTCGTGAGCTGGAACCAATTACCCAAAAACCCATTGAAACAATGATTTCGGTTAACGAGCAACCTTCTGGAACGAATTGTGCTTGTTAACCGAGGGACCACTGTACTGTACTTGTAAACATACAGGGGGTATACACCTAATAAACTCAAAGTGTTTGTTATTGATGTTTATTTGATAATATGCCCTTGTTTCTTTATTAATTTGATGTTCAAAATGTATTGAGTAAAACAAGTGTTAAACTCTGACGGCCGCGACCACCCGTATCCCTTCTATTTACATTATTTCTTATGGGAGAAATTGCTCCGCTATTCGCAATTTTGATATTTGCAAAGTTTCATGCCCGTAACCTTTGCGATAAGTGAGGCAGCCCTGTACTGTTTCATTTAATCCACAAGAACACTTCCAAAACTTACCTTTTCTTACTTTTATCCTCTTCGCTACAGATTGGCTCATTAGCTTACTATTACTTTATATGATTCAATGAATTAAGATAAGCAGGTAGGAGGCAGCTACCAAACAGGGAGGTACTACCGCCTGGGAAGATATTGAAAGCACAATGTGTTGTCTAATGGTAGACCCTGCTGCCATATGGCATCACGAAAATTGTGATCAAGTCCCAGGTTGCTGATCTGACTTTCTGCCTATTTACACACAATTGCAGGGTCTCAATTGTTTCTCTTACTCTGACAACACAACATACCCCTGTACATATATAGCTACTCCTCAACTTACGACCTACTCGACTTACGACCACCCGGACATACAACCGCCTCAGTCGTACCAAAATTTTGTCAAAGTACGTATTTTCGAGTCCTGACATTAGTGATTGCGCTGTGTACTGACAAAATTTTCATTTGTAATTCACTTTAAAATGGCTGGCAAGCGTAAAAGTGAGAGTTTTGTGGTGCTGAGAAGAAAAAGAAACACCCATTTCAGATTTTCTATGTATTATTTAAGCATTTTCGACTTACGACCTGGATTTGGGTCCCTAACCCCGTCGTAAGTCGAGGAGCAGCTGTATTGTTTCTCACTCTTGATCTTTTTTTCATTTTTGTATTTCTTATGGTTCTTTATTATTATTATTATTATTATTATTATTATTACATTTTCACCCCCAGGCCCTGATGTGGGTCAGTGACCTGTGCCCAGGTGGGCTAATCCCCGTTAATAAAAAAACCCTACTTATTCTAGGTTAGGCTATATAGATTAGCATTTGTTAAATAAGTTATGTAAGGTAGATTGGGTCGGTTCATTTTATCTCCAATAAATCAGAAAATAAAGCAGTACAGCAGCTAGTAAGTTGTTCCTCTGTGGAAGTGTTCTAGTATATGAAGCACTGTTCAGGAGAAAATCGTCACAATAGTATGAAATTTATGAATCCTCGCCACTTATTGAAAGGAACCAAACTAAAGTACTGTATATGAAATTTAGTAGGAAAGTTATCATCTAGACAAAAAATGTCCAAAGTTACTGTTGTTCACGTGTATGGAACCGTATGAAAAAAAAAAGCGCTTAGCATGTAAAAATTGAAATGGTGTCACCAGGAGGTAGCGCATCTATGCACAGTACAGCACAGTACAGTACAGTATACAGTGAGCGCCTCGGTTAACGAGATTTCGGTGAACTAATTACCTTCCATAAGATTCTTAACTTCGGTTAACGAGCAATCCCTCGATTAACGAATTCCTTACGAGCGCCCCTCAACATGTTTTCGCTTGCATTTGGCGGCCCACCAGCTGTAGTATTAGTCCGCCAATACAATAATCAGTTCTAGGGCTTAAATTCCTCGCTATTTTAATAAATATCAAGAAGTTTGTATTATTCAACCATTTTAAAAGTTTTATATTAAATTTTTTAGTAATTTTAACAATTATTGAACATAATTGAAGTATAGGAAGCTAGTTTTTTGCACACCAAACAGCCTGTCAACACACCATACAGGCGTCAGTCTGTGTCTGTTCAGTGGAGGTAACATCTTGCTTCAGACTCTCTTCAACATAAACACTTTTTTCTGTGTTTCCAAGCAAATTATTGGTCATTTTGATATATATTTTACATATTGACAATATACTGTATAATGCAGTGCAGTGTTGATTTAAAGAAAATAATCTTGAATTACACCAAGTGAACTAAAATTTTATGGGTGAAATGGCACCATGGGGTGACTTCTCTTCCACCCCAATGCCTTCTCTTCTCCCTTCTCCTCCACCCCCATTCTAATTCCCATCATCATCATCATCATCCAGGAGCCTTCTACATACACACCTCAAAGTAAGTGTACTTTACTTCCTTTTTTGTTGACTTTAGGCAATTTTCGGTGAGCTGGAACCAAATACCCAAAAACCCATTGAAACAATGGTTTCGGTTAACGAATTTTTCGGTTAACGAGCTACCTTCTAGAACGAATTGTGCTCGTTAACCGAGGGACCACTGTACTGTACTGTATTAATGCTCAGGTCTAAAAAAAAAGGCAACAACAATAATAATAATAATAATAATAGTATGTGCAAATTGCAAATCCTTGTCATTTTATGAAATTTTTATGAGGTAAGAAAGCATTTATCTTCTATACAAAAATAGGTACTGCATTCTGTACAGTGTTTCTAAAGACATCATGCTCTCCTCAACCACCAAGTTTGAGATATTTCACTACGTATATAGAAGATACCTAAAGTACACAAGGAAAATATTTCTCATTTCAGTCATAATTTTTTCTAAGAAAAGGATAAAAGATGACTATTATTTTAGGTTTAGTTAGACTAAGTCAGGTTTTGTAGATTAGGCTTAAATAGATTTTTGCAGTTACATTTGGTCTGATAGGTTTGATTGGGTAATTTTATGAATGAGCAATTATTTATTGTCACAGTAGCTGGTTTGTTCGAGCTGTGTGAATGGTTCCTTTCATCAGACAGGATTTTTTGTACACATGATATAGATGAAAATTTTATTATTTTCGGTTATGTTAGGTTAGGTCTAGTAGTTTAAATTAATTCATTTTGTTAATGAATATTTCTGGACTTCCTGATCAATACACATCAGACATAAATAAACATTATCAGTGACGTGGATGTCCCAAGTGTATTTGAGTGTTGATGAAGGAAATATTTATAAAAATGCTCAGTTCTTCCGTGGTAAAATGTCAGGTAAAGAATTTGTACAGTAGCTCTTACAGTACTAAAATGGTGTTATTTTGTGATCTTAGCATTTTGACCATTACTTTGAGGGTTAATGCATATTTAATGATATGACCTCTTTAACACAAGTTATGACAATGAATCCTTCCAAAGTGGGCTGGGCTTTGAAAATGAGGAAAAATGTGGGGTTAAAACATACACAAAAACCCCAACCGAAACCTTCTTAACCTATATTATAACCTATTTCAACAAAATTCTTACCTTATTTGCTAATAATGATTGATATTCAACCAATTTGATCAAGGACAGTTGTCAAAGCCATGAGATACTTGTTTCCAGTAGAGTGCTTATGCCAGCAGCATCTGGTGTTCTTAGGGCCAGGCAGTCACCCATCCAAGTCCTAACTAGACCCAACGTTGCTTAACTTTGCTGACCGGACAAGAAGCGGTGTTTCCAATGCCACTGCAAAACATGTTTACATTTAGTGGAGGAGATTTTGGGCACAACCTAGTCACAACAATATTGACAGATTTTAAGTTTCCTAAACACATTTTCACGGAATATTATATATTCAAATCTCTTTCACATGAACCTCACATGATTTGCTTTCTGTTATCCCCCTCACCGCTTGTCGGCTTGTTAGCCACTTGATCAATTAGAGGACTGTTCAAATCTCTTGGGAGATTTACGCATATGCAAAAATTTAATATACAGTATCAGTATTCATTCGCTTTATAGCTTGCTCATGACCTAAAAACTGAAACCACACACAAACAGGGAGAGAATCAATTTCCTCTGCCATCGGTTAATCGGTTAAATAAGTTTTTCTTCTTCACTGTCAGTTCTCTGATGCATTTTGAACACTTACACAGGACGCCAATACTCCTTTCCTAAAATACAAGATGGCAAGCTTGTCTCCGAGTCTGTCCAAAGACAAAATCCTTGGTCTGTCCTTTTGGAGAAAAACAATAAGTACAGTATTAGGTTCCATGCAATGTCGTTTCCATTTTTGTGTTTAACATCATAAGTTTGTAGAAAAAAATTCAACCAATTCGGACAATTCCTTCAGTGGTCACCCTCTTCTGCACCTTTACCAAATGTGTCATAGTCCGTAAATCTAAATCTCACATATATTAGGAAGATACACGACATGTAACCTATACCTTCCGCCAGTGTCTTACAATGCCATTATATGAAATATTACCTTAAATACAGAAACCTTTTAGCAACTGCAATGTGATGACTGGTGATCACTCTGAGGTTTATTAGGGGCTGACAGTTGACAACACGTGCTGCATGGTAGTGTGTGAAGCTGTAAATGCTTCACGTGTGACTTAATTCATATAACAGCGTTAACACTTGGCATGTGAGGTTATTATGTTTGTTACTTCGCATATACAGCCTATTTTATAACAATAGTGGTGGCTGGTGAGTACAATGGGGGACACATCATACACATTTAAATTTTAAAACATACCCGCACTCCAGCTGCCGGGTGCTCCAGCTGCTGCTGGGTAAACAGTTAACAACACAAACATCATCATGCCGCTGTGCTGCTGAGCCAGGACAATATTTATTGGTTCAATGGTTAAGAAGCGCGGTCTGTGCTGTGCTACCCGCTGTTTTAGTTCCATTGTCTTCTTTATTTCATTAAAGGGTGCCAAATGTTTGCGGAATGGCGTGCAGTCGCAGACAAAGATCTATGTTTGAAAACCAGATCAACGCTATGTTGCTTACCAGTAGTTCTTCGTCTGGTGAATCTTTGAACTCCTCTGACATAGATTACCAACCTTACAATGATGGAAGGTCGTCCTCGGAGGAGACACATGACTCCAGGTCTACTATGTCCTGTGGCACCTCACGCCCAGCGAAACGGGCACGTAGCACAGCACAGTCAACTTGGAATAATTCAACAAGTGGTAATTTAGTGATACTTTACGTGTTGCAAAAAATGCGAGTGTGTTATGATTGAGTAATAACTTTGTAGTGGATTACTGCTGTACAGTAATTTATAACTGACTGGTCTCCTATAGGTTTGGTGACGAATACACCCCATTTCGTCACTAACAGATCATTAGTCGCTGGTATTAGCGTGACAAATTGTAAGTTATTATATTACGCGAATAGAAATTGCACATGTATACAGACGACTCGGGAATTATTGTGTTATTATTATACATGAATATTAAGTAAAGAAAACAATTAAAACATTGATAAATAAAGAAAATGCTGAACAAATGAAGGTGATTTCTTCTTCAGTGATTTGCAATTACAACTAGTTGCTGAGCACAAGCTGAGATCGTGTACAAGAAAAGCAAATCATGACAAACAAGTACATCTCTGGATGATGTGGGATGAATATGAAGTAAAATTATCACCTAATTTCCTAAAAAATTGTCAAGTGTCTTCTTCCAAGCTTGCATGAGTAATAACAATGTTTTAATTCTTTTAATTTTAGTCTTTCGCATATTGTTTAAGTGAGATGATTACAGGCGTATTAATAATGTTTTTTATTTTTTATTCGTTTTAGTCTTTAACCCCTACGCCCCAGTTGTCGTTCTGGAACGATCATGTAGGGCGTCCCGGTTGACATTCCTGAACGTGCGCCTTTTCGCGGCATTGTTTGAATGCCCAGCGCAGGTTACCAGGTTCCAGCACGACTATTTGTGTGTCACGCCACACGTAGGGTAGCGTGGCTGCATTCTGAGCCGCTCAATCACTCAGTTTGGTAACCAGACTCTGGTTAGTACACATTGGCCTCCCGCATCTTCCATCCCCGTCAAGAGCCGTGTTAGGGTCGTCTCGTACTCAAAATAAATCGTACTCAAAAAAGTTAATTCGTACCCACGCAACTCTTACCTAAGAAACTCGTACCCAAGAATACTTGCACCCAATTCAAGAGATAATTCATACCGATTAGTATACTGTATATACTGTGGGGTACGTGATATTTGGTACGCACTCAGGATGGGATGGAGAAAGGAAACTCACAATGTGCTCTCTGTATACATATTGTATTGGATGTACAGTGCAGCTTGGTGCTGGGAAGTGGCAGCGTGGTTACAAGCGTGATGTAGAGAGAGCTGGTTGGTGTGACCAGGGAACACTACCGCGTGTTATCCCTTGGTTATCACGCCTAATTGGGACTGCGCACAGTACGTGATAACGAAAAATGCGATAACGAAAATACAGAACCTATGGGATTTATTCTAATTGGTTCCAGGCACCCAAGACCCAACCCCAATTTTCCCATTTTACGACCATTTAGACCAGGGGTGTCAAACTCATGGCCCACGGGCCAAATGTGGCCCTTGGGATGACCAGGTGTGGCCTGCGGGATGACGGTAAAATTTATCATCCCGTGAAATTATGAAAGAAATAGATATAATCATGTTTATTTAGTAAAATAAATTTTACACACTTAAGGTCAGACAAAACCAAATGAGTTATTCCTGGTAAGCCAGGTAAGGCAATGTGTGAAGCTGTAAACTTCAATCCTGCAAATATGTGATATAGCACTTGTGTTGGCCCTGAAGAGGGTAACTAAAATAAGAATTGGCCCTCAAACGGTATTGAGTTTGACACCACTGATTTAGACCCACTAAATATATAGATAATGTTATGGTAAGCATCAAAAAAACACATAGGCATGGTTAGGTTTATTACAAAGTGATGAAAAGGGTACGTTCAATACTATAGTCCACAAAACCTGTAGCTATGCTTTCTTTATTTGCGTCCCTCGTCTGAGGAGTCCGTTTTCTCATTGCTTCAGGATGCCTGAGTCCTCCGTTTTCTCTCAATCTTAGAGTGCACCGAGACTTCGCTATTCCTTAGTAATGACACAAAATTTGAAATTGCAACTGGGGTTGCAATTGTTGAGGCAACTAAGATATGTCTGATTATAGCAAATGTGTTATTGTCAATTTGTAGGTGAAAGATTTTATCCTCAGTAGATGGGTAAAAACACCTGGAGGCAACTGCGTGATAACGAAATTCTCGGCTTGAAAAATGTGCTATAACAGCAGTTTTGTGCAGATTTTGATGGAGGCGTGATAGGGAAAATCGCGATATCCAAGTGCGCTATAACCAAGGGATGACTGTATATATTATCCCTTTTTATTGCAAGTTTGTCCTTTTACTCATTAGAGTGTGTGACAACTTTGTCCAGTACCATCAAGCGCCGCCACAGCGGACTGGATGATTGCGAGATACGTCAAGAACTATCAGATTCGAGTGCTGTAGTGTGCGATTCTGGTGACAGTGGTGATGAAGGCAGTGATTATGAGCCAAGTGATCATGATGATAGTGTGGAGTTGGAGGATGTGGTGGGGATAAGTGAAGAAAGTGATAGTGGTGGCGAGGAGGCAGGAAGCAGGGCACGTGGAGGACGGCGTGTGCCCGCATCTCGCTCATGGCCAAGGCAAGGGACAATGGATGCGCTTGTCTGGTCTGATGGCAGTAATTTCCAGCCTGACAGTCCTGATTTCAGACAATCATCAGGTGGAATTACTCCTGAATTTCCATGTACGGAGGAATCTAGTGAACTGGACTACTTTTGTGCTTTCTTTGACGGTGCATTCATGGATTTTTTGTGTACTGAAACAAACAAATTTTATCAGTACACACATTATAATGACGCCAGCCCTGACCTCTGGCCACACATGCGACGCTGGACTGATGTTGTTGTGTCAGAACTGTACGTGTTTTTTGCATTACTCATGCTAATGGTCCACGTAAAGAAACACGTACTTCGGGAGTACTGGATATCTCCTGATGACATAACAGCAACTCCAGTGTTCATTAAATTCATGGCAAGAGACCGGTTTGCCTCCATCCTACGTTATCTTCACTTCACAGACAACAACTACCCTGTGGTTGGTGACCAACTCTGGAAGATAAGGACAGTATTTACAATGCTGAAGGAAAGATTCATGAAGTTCTTCAGACCCTTCCAGAATGTAGTGGTGGATGAGTTTCTGGTGCTTTTCAGAGGACGTTTTGCTTTTAGACAATACATTCCATCCAAACGGCATCGCTTTGGGACAAAGTTCTTCGTGCTGTGTGACTGCGAGTCTGGGTATGTCTTAGATCTCGTAGTTTACACAGCAAGTGACGCAGACATACCCAGAGACGACCCACATGGTTTCTCTGGAGCTGTCGTCAAGAAACTTATGGACCGCTACTTTGGAGGGAATCACGTCCTCTACACGGACAATTACTATACCTCTCCTGCCCTGTCCAAATTCCTACTTGAACATGACACTGGTTCTTGTGGAACTGTATGCAAGAACAGGAAACACTGGCCCGTGTTTACTGGTAAACCTGCACGAGGAGAGGTCCAGCTGAAGCACGCAGACAAGATGCTAGCAATACGCTGGCATGATAAGCGTACTGTCCAGATGATGTCAACCATGCACAAGGGCAAAATGGTGGACAGTGGGAAAAGGGACAGGGCAACAGGAGAGGTAGTGAAAAAACCCGAAGCTGTCGTGGACTACAATGTGAACATGCGCCTCGTGGACAAGAGTGATATGCAGGTTGGCGCACTTGAGTGTGTAAGGAAATGTGTCAAATGGTATAAGAAGATGTTCCTACAGCTCATGGACATTACCATCCTGAATGCGTACAAATTGTACCTTGTAAAAACCAGAAAAAAATCATCTCTCAGGGTTTTTCAGAAACAAGTGATATCTCAAATCCTAGAAAAGTATGGTGACGTTGTGCCTGCTGTACCACGACGCCACAGCCAAACAGGACTCCCAGACCGACTCCTTGCACTTGACTGGGTTGCTCGTCACTACCTTGACGACCTTCCGAGTGATCCAAGTGGTCGTAAGGTGCAAAGGCGGTGTTACGTATGCAAGAATACCACCAAGCGCCCATCTAAACGGAAGGACGTGACAACTTGGTGCAGGGAGTGCGATGTGGGTCTGTGTAAACTTTGTTTTGTGGAGTACCACACAAAGAAAACCTTCTAAAACAATGTGGAACGTGAGAAGTGCTTGTAAATAGTAGTGTTATAAAGAAATGATGATAAAAATAGTGTAAGTGTAGTGGATAAGTGTATTTGTAAGGTACAAAGTGATTTATTTGTGTAAAAGGTACAAAGTTGTGCGCATTCACTCACCACTACCGTACCCATGAGTGCAGACAGCGAGCGAGGCGTCAGGGAAACACCATTGCCCCCCCCCCCCCTTTATGCACCACTCCTCACTTCATGCTCGGCCACAAGGAAGCTTCTGGAATGTAAGTAACTACTTTTGTTTGTTTTATTTTCATTATTTGTCCATTTTATCATGTATCAAAGTAATATTGCTAAAAGTAGTGTAGTTGTATTGTAGTGTAGTACAGGTATTACTGGAAAATAATGCTATGATTGTTATAAATGTATTAATTGTGGAATTTTTATTCCGATAATTATTTTTATGCGTTACCTTCTCTCTTAAAGCCCCAGACAGCCTGGCGACAGACTGCGTGTGTGTTGCCGAGCTTTTTTTATGAAAATTAATACAAATAAATTAAATTCTAAATTAATTATTTATAAGAGATAAGTATTATAATCATTAAATATATGCATTACCTGCCATCCCGAACACAAAGGCAAGCAGAAAATGGCCTCTTGGCCTTATACCCAATTTCAATTTCAATAATGCAATTCAATCTGTATCTTAACCAAGACATACTGCCAGCTTTTCTCTTGGAGTGAGGGCTTCTCTAAAGGTTGTTTTCATTACATAATTCCTCTTCAATTTTTGACAAAATCATCTCAAAACTGCCAATGTTCATACGAAAGTACTGAAAGAATTTACTTTCATCATCAATCAAATGAGGATAGAGTATGAAATTCCTCTCACTCTTCCTATCTTACATCGAATGAAACCAAAATATCTTCCCTTTCCAATTTTGCTCTTTTTCTTTCTTCTTCCTCTTCGTCCAATGTAATTGCGATCATTGCCAACTCTGATGAAGAGAATTCACACATCTTCCCTCAACAATGGTCTGGCCACAACTGAGGGACACGGGATGGCCCATGACTGGAGTGAGATCCTCCCTTGAATAGACCGTGCATGTGAATACCCTAGGACCGTGACCGTCCTTATAGTGTGAATAGAGCCTTGATGTTTGTTGTTATACAGTATTTGGAATAGGCCTACATAAATTTTGTTTATGTGATACACAGATAAGGGTTAAGTTTGTGAAATCATTGGAATCACATGATAATTATATGTTTTTCATCAATAAATTTCTTACAATCACGGTCCAGGGTTTTAGAAATCTCTTCCCAGCAGTAGTCCTTCCATGACACGTCCCTGTAACTTTCTGAAGCCATGTCATATATAAGCATGGATATTTCCTTACTTATTCAATAAACTGCTCCATTCTTCCATGTAAGCAGGGCACTCGCTGTTATATCCCTCACCTGTCAGTCCCACAATGGCAAATGCAACTGGCAGACTGTGGCAGCAAACTCCCAAAACGCTCATGAGCGCATGCTTGATGGAAGCCACGTCGAGAAAAATTGCGGAGGCGGCAATCTGGGAAGGTAGTCGCAGGCTCTTCCACGTTGAGCAGCCAGCCAGACGACCAGAGGTAGAATCAGCTGACAATCTAGTAACAGTGTGTGTGAGCGGGGGTGGTAGGGTTTGGGTTGGGGGAAAGATGGGGGAGTTCTTGAGTTGCGTGTTGCATAATACTGTACTGTTCAGTGGTCCCTCGGTTAACGAGCACAATTCGTTCTAGAAGGTTGCTTGTTAACCGAAACCATTGTTTCAATGGGTTTTTGGGTAATTGGTTCCAGCTCACCGAAAATTGCCTAAAGTCAACAAAAAAGGTAGTAAATTACACTTACTTTGAGGTGTGTATGTAGAAGGCTCCTGGATGATGATGATGGGAATTAGATTGGGGGTGGAGGAGAAGGGAGAAGAGGAGGCATTGGGGTAGAAGAGAAGTCACCCCATGGCGCCATTTCACCCATAAAATTTTAGTTCACGGTGTAATTCAAGATTATTTTCTTTAAATCAACACTGCACTGCATTATATATTGTCAATATGTAAAATAAATTTCAAAACGACCAATAATTTGTGTCATGGGTTGCGCTGGACCTCCCGCACAACCCATCCCAAATGTTTGTTTAGGTAGAGATAAGGTAACCGGCCAGCCAATAGGGGTCATCTCACGCCTCAAAACCACATTTTAGCCAGTGGGCTTTAGACCTTGGGTTATAGAAGACCTCCTGCTCCGCGGATTTAGAACAGGGGTCATACAGTCCTACCAGTGCTACGAGTCTGTGTGTGCAAATCCCCGAGATTGTTGTTAAGTCCAGCGACAAGTTAACACATCCTGTAAAGGAAGTGATCAATGGTGAGGGCCTGTTGCTACAAGAGCACTCCAGGCCGGCCTAATAGGTCTAACGATTAATTCTCCAGGTTGACAAACTCTCCCTTATAACTTACGGTACTGTGGCGTGAATGTGAGTGACTGACCTATCCATGCAAATTATAAGTCCAGTGTATGGAATTGTGCCAAATAAACGTAAGTGCAATGATCTGCCCGTATCTGTGATCCCTCTATTATTATCATTACCAAAGGTAATGATTATTTGGTTATGACAAAGTATAACCAATAACTTAGATGGATGTTGGAAATTAATGGAATTCGTTAAATCATCATTTATCAAGTACACAACGCATTGAATGCCGGAAGCAGAGTGAAATTCTACGTAGTGATACACCATAATCTCCTGGGCGAGTGACCAGTGTGAAGGCATCTGAGTTCTACGGTAAGAAAACCACTTTCCTGCATTTAAAACTTAACAATTTGACTGGAAACACAGAAAAAAAGCATTTATGTTGAAGAGAGTCTGAAGCAAGATGATACCTCCACCGAAAAGACACAGAGACTGACGCATGTATGGTGTGTTGACAGGCTGTTTGGCGCGCTAAAAAATAGTTTCCCTGTACTTAAATTACGTTAAATGATTGTTAAAATTACTAAAAATTTTAATATAAGACTTAAAATTATTGAATAGTACAAACTTCTTTATATTTACTAAAATAGTACAGAATTTAAGCCCTAGAACCGATTACTGTATTGGCGGACTAATATGACGGCTAGTGTGCAAGCGAAAACATGTTGAGGGGCGCTCGTAAGGAATTTGTTAATTGAGGGAAAACTCGTTAACCGAAGTTAAGAATCTTATGTTAGGTAATTCGTTAACCGAAATTTCGTTAACCGAGACGCTCGTTAACCGAAGGATCACTGTACAATCATATTTTATTACAGTTGAACCTTGATTTACGCGGTTCTTGTTTACGCGTTTGGTCATTTACGCTGTACCTTGCCAGAACCGGGATGCCCGATTTACTTGGTGAATTTACTCATTTATGCGGGTGAAGTATAATTTGTTTATTTACTGAAGATATATATGTTTTAGCTCATAAAATATATAATTTACATTGCTGGAATCCTTACAAGATGGTGAACATTTTAAATATAAACATCTTAACATTTGCGTTAGACATACAGTGGTCTCTCGGTTAACGAGCGCCTCGGTTAACGAGATTTCGGTGAACGAGTTACCTCCCATAAGAGTCTTAACTTCGGTTAACGAGCAATCCCTCGGTTAACGAGTTTCTTACGAGCCGACCTCAACAAGTTTTGGCTTGCACTTGGCGGTCAACCAGCTTTAGTATTAGTCCGCCAATACACTAATCGGTTCTAGGGCTTAAATTCCTTACTATTTTATTAAGTATCAAGAAGTTTATACTATTCAATAATTTTAAAAGTTTAATATTAAATTTTTTAGTAATTTTAACAATTATTGAACATAATTGAAGGTAATGTGACTAGTTTAATGGGCGCCATCCAGCCTCTTAACACAGCAAACAAGTGTTAGTCTCTCTGTTTTCAGTGGAGGTAACATCTTGCTTGAGACTCTCTTCAACTAAATGCTTTTTTTCTGTGTTTCCAAGCAAATTATTGGTCATTTTGAAATTTATTTTACATATTGACAATATATAGCACAGTGCAGTGTTATTTTAAAGAAAATATTCTTTATTTACAACAAGTGTAACTTTAAAAAACACGTGTTGACATTGTTTGAATCCAGCATGGGGCCTAAGAGATCAAGAAAAGCGATTTCAATCCAAACCAAGCAGGAAATCATAAAAAAACATGAACAAGGCATTAGAACAAATGCACTATGCAACGAATATGGCATGTCGACAATTCTTGCACAGAAAGATAAATTTAAAGAAGTGAAAGTGAGACAAATCTACAAGAGTGTTTAAAAGTAGATCCCTAATTGCAGAAACTGAGATGCTACTTCTCATCTGGATTAGGGAAAAACAGATGAAAGGTGATTCAGTTTCTACTGAATTCATTTGTGAAAGAGCCAGGGAGATTTACGAACATTTAAAGACAGATCAACCTGGTTCTTCAGGCACAGAATTTGAAGATTTTTGGGCCAGGAAAGGCTGGTTCGAAAAATTTAAGAAAAGAAGTGACATTTTCAGTGTTAGGCATGGTGAAGCTGCTAGTGCTGATAAGGAAGGGGCAGCAAAGTTTTTAGATGAATTAAAGAACTGATGGAAGAAGAAAATTATCTTCCACAAGTGTTCAATACTGGGCTGTTCTGGAAAAAGATGCCCAAAAGAACATTCATCACCAGATATGAAGTCTCTTTACCTGGGCATAAACCCATGAAAGACCATCTCACTCTATTGCTTGGTGCCAATGCTTCAGGGGATTTCCGACTGAAGCCTATGCTTGTCTACCACTCTGAAAACCCCAGGGTGTTCAAGCAACAGAAAGTGGTAAGAACAAAGCTTGGAGTTTATTGGAAGTGCAACCGTAAGGCATGGGTGACAAGACAGCTCTTTAATGAATGGGCTGTTGATGTGTTTTGCCCTTCTGTCAAGAGCTACCTAACCACCAATAACCTCCCTTTAAAGGCTCTTCTCATGGATAATGCTCCTCGTCATGACCCTGAACTTGCCAGAAATTTGGAGTATCAATTTGACTTTGTGAAAGTGTTGTTTTTGCCTCCAAACACTACATCAATCATACAGCCAATGGACCAGAATGTGATCAGCAACTTCAAGAAGTTGTACATGAAGAAAATGTTTAGGTGGTGTCATCAGGCAACTTCCAATGATCCTGAACTAACACTGAAACAGTTCTGGAAGACACAATTCAACATCCTGGAGGCTGTAAAATTGATTGTGTCATCATGGCAAGAAGTCTCCACTAGATCCCTCAATTCTTCATGGAAAGCACTGTGGCCATCAGTAGTCCATGATTTTGAGGGATTTGAGAAACAGAGTTGGACCAGGAGATTGTGTCCATTGGTCAGTCATTGGGCCTTGAAGTGGAGGAGGAGGATGTGGAAGAGCTTGTGATGTCTCATGAGGAGGAACTTACTCCTGATGACTTGAAGCAACTGGATGAGATGTTTCAGGTAGAGGCTGACAGTGGTGAGGAGGAAATTGAAATTGATGACCATATGTCAGCTAAACAGTTGAAAGATGTGATTTACTACTGGGAGAAGTTCAGGGAACTGTCTTCAAAGCACCCAGATGTGGAAAAAACTGAACTAACTTTGTGTCATGTTGAGGACTCGGTGGTCTCCTTCTTTAAACATAAGTTAATGATGAGGAGGAGAGATGCCCCACAGACCACAATTGACACTTTCTTCAGTAAAAGGCAGAGGGAACAAGATGCTATCCCTCAGCCTTCCACTTCAAGAAGGAGAGAGGATGTTCATGGTGGAGAATCTGTCAGTCCAGAGGTTCCTGACATTTTCATGGAAGGTGACTCATCTTCCAAGAAGCAGTAAAATGCTTCTCCTCCACTTCCTTCTCTTCTCCTCCTCCACCTCCCACTTCAAATTCACATCATCATCATCATCATCCAGGAGCCTTCTACATACACACCTCAAAGTAAGTCAACTTTTCTACCTTTTTTGTTGAATTTAGGCAATTACCCAAAAACCCATTGAAACAATGGTTTCGGTTAACGAGATTTTCGGTTAACGAGCAACCTGCTGGAACGGATTGTGCTTGTTAACCGAGGGACCACTGTACAAATTTTAGATGTAATTTAAGGAGATCATGAAAATAAGCAAATATTTTATCTTTTGTGCAAAATATATGAAGTTTACATTCAAAATATTCCCTGACCTGCAAGGAATCCAGAAATGTCAATTATATTATCCTAACTTTAGTCTGAGGTATTATTTATTACTAAAAATATAAATATACTGTTTTCTCCCAAACATTTCTCTGGTAGGGAGGGAAGGTGGGGGGTGGGGGTTAGGGAGGAAAATAAGGACCCAGCGAGCGTGGGAAGAGGGGGGGAGGGAGCTGAGGTGGGGTATTTTGATTGACAGATAGTGTCTGGGTGAATAATAATTTGTATATTTACTGAAGATATTTGTTTTAACTCATAAAATTCATACAAATTACCCGGCCAGAATATAATTTACATTGCTGGAATTCTTATAAGATTTTGATTATTTTAAATATAAACATCATGGAATTTGCATTAGACATACAAATTTTAGATCTAATTTAAGAATTTTTATTACAAAGCCAAAATTTTATCTTTTGTGCAAAATATATGACGTTTATATTCAAAATATTCCTGGCCTTGCAAGGAATCCAGCAATGTCAATTATATTATCCTAACTTTAGTCTGAGGTATTATTTATTACTATACCTTAAAATCTAGTGTTTTCACCCAAACATTTCTCAGAGAGGGAGGAGCCAGCGAGCGTGGGAAGGGGGGAGGGGGAGTTGAGTCCTTAAATAATGGACATTAACCTGGCGACTGTATTTCTCTTAAATATTAACTGTGTGTGCATACCATCATAAAATTAAGATGTTATTTTGACTACAACGTAGGTATTATGTCGGAAAAAGTGGAGTTTGGGAGTCGGCCCAGTCTATATTTCAATTAATCCCATATGTTCTGTTATTCCATTTCGGCGTTTCTCGTTTTACGCGCTATTCCACGGGTTCAATTGACCGCGTAAATCATAAATCGGGGTATTACTGTACATACATTATAAAATAATGGAAGTAGAAGGGATTGTTAAATTTATGAATATGTTTTTTCCAGTAGTATTACAATTTTTGCACTGTAAATGGTCAATTTCAATCTAAAGTTCGAGGCCAGAGAAACACGCAATCTAACCTTCCCGCACCAATTTTTAGTAAGAATAGCATTGTAGAACAGGTGCCAGTCAATGGTTGATGTTGACCAAATATTTAGTTATAATACCCATTCTCATAATACTTATTTTTTGAGGATAGGAATACTGTACAGTATTGCAATAAAAAAAGTATGGGAAGATGTATTATTACGTGAAATGAAACAAGTAGTGATTGTTATTGTAACGGAAAATAAAACAGTCGCTTATTAATGAGAAAATAAAATATAAAATTTTTTATTACATTTTTCATTCAGAAGTAAGAGAGACGACTTAGTGAAAGCGAAGCTCAGGAGAGGTGGCTAGATTTTTGCTTTCACAAAGGCTGTCCTATTGAGTGACTATATGAGGTTGGACTTGGGCATCAGAAATCATCGACCGAGGAACACCGTGCCGGCAGAATTGTCTTGGTTTGTTGGCATTAGGCACTGGACTTCAGGGAAAGGCTTGTTTTCACTGATGTAAATTCTTCACTTTAGTATCCTGTCCACCCACCTTCTTTGTTGATAACGGCATTAAGTCTTTCGGGCATTGATCTAACAAGGTTGCGGAGGATATCATGTTTGGCCCTAAATATCTCCCATTATTCCTGGTGTGGGCGAACAGCTCTACAGATGTTCTTTCCCTCGCAGGCTCCCAAGTGTTCACAATGTTCGCCCATAAATTTTCCAAAGGGTTCATCTCAGCCTCCTGACTAGGCCAATCCAGCAGCTGCAAATTGTTACGGTTAGCAAACCACTGCTGGACAACTCTGTATGGGCCACCAGTCATGAACGAAAACAATAGGTCCAGGGGGAAGGGGAAATTTCTTTCCTGCAGAGAGGGCAAGAAAAAATTCTCCAAAATGTCCAGATACTTCTGCGTTGTAAATCTCCCGTCGATTTGAACCAAGTCCCACATACCATTGACAGACATATAGTCCCACACATTACAGGTGCTGCGTCCGCTACGAACCTCCTTGTAAATACACTGTATGCTCATGGTCATACCTGTTAGAAAATTTCCCTGTTAATGTCATGAGCATTACAATTTGGGTAACTATCAACATTGCTGGAAACCTTTACTTTAATTATCTTCAGACAACTTTGTCTTAATATATAACTAGCAACTTAATGGGTTCCAATTTGGCATTTTATTTAGAATACAGCTGCACAAATAAATACGCATAGTTATTATCAAAGTGTGCCTTGCCGAGAGAGTAGAGGTAGCACTGTATTATTTATTTATATCGTAGGATTGGACTAGTAGTTTTAGCAGGTCTAAAATGCAGGATTACTTGATTTATAACCTTTGCATATAATTTACATGCAGCAGTTCCTGAAATGTTACCATAAGTTTAAGAATTCATAAAAGGTCGAACCTTTGTATTAGTGCGTTTTATTGCTTTTGTTAATTGGTGCTCTGGACAAAATGATGTATTATTGTTACCTAGTGTTGTTGCGCCTTCACAGGTATATTCTGCCATGATTGGTCGATGCAAAGGTCTTTTTGTCTGTGAAGACAACTCTATCCCAGAATTCCAGCGACTGGTCAGCATATCAATGAGCGAAGGCGAGTCTGGCAGCACAGTGTTCCTCTGTCAGTTGTCCTTCTTGGCAAAAATCCTGTGGTGGATACCGGCCTCATGAAGCTGCCTCCGGACAGTTCTAGCTCTCATGTCCCGCCGCAGATCTTGCATCTTCTTCAGGAGTAGTCACTCGTGGCCGAGGATGTCTCTCTGTCAAAAAGAAAATGCGGATTAAAAGCCACTAATTTTTTATACAAGGTAAATATATTTGATTGTCTGTATAATCACCAATAACATGTCAGTCTGATCAGTACTTACCAAGGTCATTCAGGTTGCCCCACTCGTTCCATCTTCTAATCCACTTGATTTCAGTAGTGGCTGATATTCCAAGCTTATGGGATATGGTTCGGATAGAGTCCAGCTTCTCGTAAGCCCACAGTGTGACTTCTCAAAGCTAACTGGGTGTCACGCTGGTTCATCTTGAAGTCTAAGAGCTTTATGTTGAATTCTAGGGTCGCGACAATACCTCGGATGAGTTTTGATTGGCTGTTGACACTTGTTTCGTGATCAACAAGCAAATTATCATTGTTTTCACTATTTTGTATTGTACTCCATTCAGGGGCAGATGCATTTATATCATTAAACACTTGTTCTTTTTAAAGTCATTTGTAATTATTAATTTCATTATTTGTGAAAATAAAGGATAAGGTGTTTGTGCGTGCTACAGATGGCTCAGAGCCACAAGGTAACTTCCTAACATTATAAAGGATAGCATTACGCACCTATACGTCATTGGCAACTACTTGTCAGTATCTTTCGTAGCACCACACCACTAGAATCACCATATTAAAACGATAAGTGTAAAAAGGTCGTTTTGGTTTACCCGGTGCGAGGCTAGGTTGAAACGTATGGTTTCATTATACGCTATTAATGTTTTCATGAAATATAATGTGCATATAAGAGCAGCTGAATCACCTAAAAATGTGTATCAGCTTAAAGTTATATGTCAGATTTGGAAAATAATTATAACTAAGAAATTGGTAGACATCAATCATTGACTGGCACCTGTTTTCCCATACTGTCCTTACCTGAGGAAGGGTAGCAGTAATGAAGGGAGGTAAAGGTTACGTGCTTTTCTGGATTTGGAGCCTTAGATTAGAGATAACCAATTACACCCCAATAAATCAAACAGCGTAATGCTATTGTAAATATGTATTCCTGTACCATAATCGCCTCTTCCATCTCTCCTGTGTGTGCAAAATATAGGATTATATTATGCAAAATGCAACTGAAGTACAGTACTCCCCTTTCCCCTCCAGCCCACACACACTGTTACCAGATCATTAGCCGATTCTACTTCTCTGGTTGGGTGTTCAACGTGGAAGAGTCCAGGATTGTACGTGGGCCATGTCTGCAACGTCCGCTGCATAGCATTACACTCCGTATGAACAGCCTCATTGAAAAACAACAGAAGCAATTTAAAGCCATGTGGCTTTCTATCCAAAGCGTAGCTAGCATCACATCCAGTGTACAATGGGCTTTATGCCGCTTAACAAATATTAAGCTTCACCTCCAGACATGGTTTTCCTTGGTACCGTGACCTTCTCAAACATTTTCAAAGTTACACTGCTCACTTCAGTCACAAAAACAGAGCAAATTATGACAACTTTATTGTGACAGACAATTTTCACATCAAGTTGACAACAGAGGCAAAACACCTCACAGTCACCAAAACAGAGTATACAATGAGAATTTTAGTGATGTCCTCTCACTAACCAATAATCATTGCCCTGTGCAATCAACATGGAACAAAGCTTGGTACTGTAGTACAGCGGGTGACTGCGTGTCAGTATGTGGGTAGACCGCAGCTGACAAGTGAACCGAGAGATGCCTTAGCTGGATGATATTCATCGATCATGTGGATTGTTTACATCATAAAAGGGGGATAGTCTTAAAACATCACACTTGCTAAAGCTGAATATCATAGATAGGGGGATACTGTACCTGTAAAGGTAAATGAACATGCCATGTTGGGAGCAAAAGAGGAAAACCCATAATTTATACTTAAAATTTTTTTATTTGTATATGTTATTTATGGGACTACCTGTACTTACTCGGGCAACAGTGTTCCTAAAATATATCTGCAATTTTTTAATCAATGCTTAAAAACTTCTTAGTCTGTATTTGTAAATATTATACAATATTTAAGTATAGGAAACTTATAAATTTCATGTTGATGAAAGACTATTTTAGTTGATAATAAAATGAGGTGAACATCTTATTGATTGGCAGTAAGCTGTGATATAAACAGTTGCCTGTTTCTCAAACATAGTAAAGGATGTGAAAAACATTTCGCTTTTTAGTGTGAATATTCACCTGTAAATTATCAGTAAAATTCTATACACTACAGAAATTCTGCAGTTACTTCCTGTTGTTTTTACTATTTACATACAAAAACTCTACTGATACAAATAATATTAAAGTAGAATTCTCTTCTTATAGCCTTAAAATCCAATTTGGAATGCTTAATATGCATTAATGGAATGTAATTAGAATGATTACAAATATTTTCTCATATTTCTAAATGTAATAATACTCAAGTTGAATGAGGTACTGAGAAAAGTTACACTTTTTCCATGGGCCAAAAATGTGATAAATTCATAAATAAACTGTAAAACATATAAAATTTCTATGATAAAAATAATGACAGCATCTTTCAAGTTAAGTAGTCTATACAATAGTGAAATTGGCATTATTGTAGCACTGATCCCAACACACGTTGACACTGATAACTTTAAAATACGTTTCACAGATAGTAATCCAATAATGACCAGATCCATCAGTAATTAGGTTTTGTTGAAGCAGTCATTGAGGAAGTCTTCCATGGAGTGATAATGATGTCTCTTTACACCTGCCAAGCCATGGTTTTCATCTGGATAACTCTGTCAGAAGAAAACAATTATGAGCTTTATATATGTTACTGTACAAGTATATGCGGGGTATGCTATAACGAATCTAATTGGTTCTAGAACCTTGTTCGTTATAGGATTAATCCGTTCCAAGCCCCCAAATACAACCACTTAACACTGAAAAATATAATGTAAAAAAGTGCATAAATATGCATCTAAACCCCTGAAATAAAGAATATCATTAATACTTGTAATAAAAAAACAAATTAGTAAAAAAAAAATAATTTTTTTAAATAATGTTCGTTGTAGGAGTTTCGTTCGTTATAGCATTCTCAATTTTATAGGTAAAACCGTTCGTTATAGGAATATTCATAGTAGGATCCGTTTGTTATAGCATACCCCACTGTACTTAGTGCAACTTTTTCTTAATGTCAAATTTTTGCTGATAAAAAAAGATATGTTTTAGATAATTCAAAGAAACTCAAAGATAAAATTGGACAAATTAAAAATATTATATTTTACTTTAAATCAGTATGTTAGTTTTTTAAGTACCAGATATCTGTTCATATTATAAAACTGATATGATCTTGTATATAAAATGGAACAGGATAGATTCTATCAAGATTTTTCTTTTTCTCATTATGATCTAGGCTGTATTATAAATGCACTGTAATCAAACTACCTACAGTATGTACAGTATAAGAAGAAAGATTATTTATTTTTATTTATTTTTTTACACTATAAGCAACCAGGCACATATATATCATAAGATAATGAGGGAGTTTATATGAAAATTATCACAATTTTCATAAACTAATAACAGGAGAAAACCTCCTGTTGCATTTACACTTAACTAAATGGGGCACCTTATGAGAATTTTTTTTTAACGAAGATGATGACATGCTGTCTGTAAGCAATAAAACATACTAAGTGTGATTTCTTAAACAAAATTCCCTTTATCATTTTATCATGATCACGTCTACCCACCATTTTGTAATCTTCCAAAAAAAATTGAAATGGGAACACTGTACTGTAGTATAATCATTTCCTACCAATTACCTCCTTCATATTACATATGAACACATGACATGTTGAAAACACACATCAGATCCATATTTTGTTAATTTTGACAACACAATGGAAATAAGGAAACTTTCTTTTTGGGCCAAATTCCTTAAGTGCATTTTCTTTCATTATCAAATACAGTGACTGTAATAAGAGCGCTGTTTCTAATATCCCTAAATTGAGGATTGTTCTCACTCCTCAGTTTGCATAGCTACAGTAAATATAATCATCACCAGTGATTTAACAAACCTGAGATCTAAACAGAATATCTTCAACTTCTAAAGCTCGGGACAGCATCATTGACTGCTGGTAGTGGACGTTGTCATCAGCGGTTCCGTGTATAAGGAAGAACTCTTTGTTTCGAAAATTTGATACATTCTTTGTCACATCAGAATATTCATATGCAGCATAACTATCATTTGCAGTTGGTAGACCCGCCTCTTCTGTGTACACTGTATCTGTAGATGTTGGAAGAGTGGGTTAAATCAGGGAATACTAAGAATTTTCTTACAAATAGTTTTTATTAGATGATGCTTCAGTTATTAATTAGATGGTCACTAGTTAGTAATACAGTAAAAAAATTTTGATTCCATACCATAATAAATCCATGAAGTAACAGGTGCCACAGAGATACCACACTTGAAAATATTATTAACATCTTTGGACAGAGCTGATGCAGTCACATATCCTCCGTATGACCAACCCCAAATAGCAGTTCGAGAAGAATCAACAAATGGGAAGGACTTTTGAAGAGCACTGGAAAAGAAAGAAGCACAATATAGTTATATGTATAAAATGATAGTATCAGCAGATAAATGTGTATACAGGTACTGTATTCCAAATGTTTAGTCCTGCAATGAAATAATGTGAACCATTGAATTTATGAATACTTCATGAAATACATGTAAGGAACTATTTATCTGGCATGCTTGGGACCTGGCTTTGAAGACTCTGTTCAGATCACTTGATTCACCCCAAAAGGTTACTTTAACTCTACAGTACACTGTAACACTAAAACTTAAAATTTAGGAATATAAGCACCAATAACAAAAGTATATACAGCATGCCCTGACAATTCGTGGATGACACCCTGGATGTACCCAAGAATGTCTAAGGGTAGTTTTAAAGTTGCTGGCATTTTCGTGGCTGGGACAGGGAGCCATTCGTTCTAGAGACGGTAATTTCTTTTACCTGTTGTGTGTGTGTGTGTGTGTGTGTGTGTGTAGATACACACACAATACAAATAAGTAATATTTGGAAAATCCTCTCACAAATGTATTATATATGTGAGTCTACCCTCAAGTCAATTCTGTTAAATGATTGATTTAGAAACACCAAATTTCTATATAAAGGATGTAGTTCTGAGATAAGCGATTTAATGAGCAAAAGGCGAGCCTAATTTTAACAAAATTAAAATTGCATATGTCAAAATATGCTAGTAAACCTCGCGACGCGGGTTTCACTTTACGTACCCGTCTAACACGGAATGCTCACTTAAGCGTGTGTGTACCCTTTTTACGGAGAGGAACGGTTGGGGGTCCTTCGCTACCATTTTGGATCCACATTCCCCGGGCTCTCACCCGCCTATGTTGGGTAGGCGAAAGAGAAGCCGCAGTGTATGTCTTGTTGCTATCGGGTGACGTCATATGACGACGGGATTGTGAATGGGCCAAGCATCCTTTCCTCCCTTCCGCCAGCTGTGATTGGTTTAATGTACTATGATCGGCAACCCCACGGAGCGCTCAAGTCCCTTGACCTACCCGCTGGCCAGTTACACCCTCCCGCCACACTGCATATCGCATTCATTGTTCCATAAGAATGGCTTCCACCGACCTCAACACCACCACAAAGAAACCTTGCATCACCTGGACCCAGCCGCCTCTAAGCCAAAGAAGATACAACGCCTTGCTACTTAAATTAAGTACAAGACTCATACAAGAGTTGGAGAAAGGAACAAGACAGGTTGATCTCGCGGCGCCAGCATGAAAAGTTAACTAATCAACTATCAGGACAATTAAGAAGGATGCAGCCAAGACAGCGAAGGAGCACATGAACATCACAAAGCCCACAGGTGCTTCTATGATCAAGTACTGCCACAAATCCAGGTGCTTCTCAAGACGGAAAAATTACTTAGAGCTACTTGGTTCGTATTGTGCATGACGGAACATGGCGGTGGACACGCACTCAGTTAAGGAGCACGACGTGAACTGCAAGCCGCAGTGTCACGTGAAGATGTGAATTGCAGAGCCCAAACCCTTTAATGCTTCCTCTGCGGTTGCAGAGGTTTAAGAAGAGGTGACAAGATCACCAATATTACATTATTGGTGGTGGAAGAAGCTAGTGCTGACCGTGTTGCAAGTATAGGGAATTTCCTCCGTTTTTATGAGAGATTATGGAGGAAGGACAATACAACGATGACCAGGTGTTTAACATGGACGAATCTGGTCTTTTTGGAAAGCTACCTCCAAGACCTTCACAGAAGAATACTCAGCAAGTGTCGTGGCCAGGCGAGTACATCACCGCCCTCTGTTTACTACCAATGCCTCCGGTACCTGTAAGCCCGGGTTATCGGGTGATCCACACGCCTATAAGAGCATGGACAACAAACCAAGCCGAATGTCCATTGGCTGACCGCACGTGAAGGCGTGGGATGTTCTCTACTCTGTCCCTCTCCTGGTTTGGATGACTGTTTCTGTTCCTGGACGCTAAGAATTCCCCAGAGCAACACAATGTTCCTTTCAAGATTTTGTTGTTGCTTGACAACTAATTGCGGACACTACTACTGTTAGATCGTCACCCCAACGTAAAAGTGGTCTTCCTTCCCAACACTACGCCTATAATACAGCCCATGGACCAAGAATTGATCTGTAATGTGAAAAGCGTTCCCTCTGCCAAGAAATTTAAGCTCCTGAAATCCATCACACCAACACCAAGGAAGAGTTATGAACCTGAGTGACAATCGATAGCAAGAGCGAAGACGCATTTAGGAACAACAGTTGGCAGAGCAAGAAGTACTGTGAAACAATTTTGGAGAACATTCAATGTCAAGAAAGCTGTGGACTTTTGGTGGAGGCAACAAGGATCAGCTGTCTGTAGCAACTGTTCGTCACGCATGGAGACGCTGGGTAAGGTATTCCGGGTGGGGAGGCAGAGTAAATCTGTGACTGGTGAGGTTCAGACTGTTGCAGTAGTGGACCTTGCCAGAGAAACCAAGAGAGTGTTACAGCTGCAGGTTTCTCCGAGACCACCAACGCATTTATTATCCTGGAGGTGATAAGGATCCTGATGTGACTACTCCCCATTTCCAGATGCTAAATGATGAGACGCTAGTGAAGAGGGCAGGTGGGCGCCATCCCAAGAAGAACGCAAGTTATCCCATAGTAATGTAAGGATGCCATCGAGTGTATTGAGAAAGTCAAGCTCCTCCTTTCCGGATTAATTCTGACGATAACCGCACGAATTCACTCACCCAGCTGTTGCAGACTATGGCTCACATCAAGGTGTATCACACAACATAAACACCAGCCGCCAGCAAAGCATAACCGAAGTTCTTCGCCCGCAACTCCACCAGCCAGCCCACAGTGGGATAGTGACAGAGACAGGATGATGACTTCGAGGGATTTGTCAGGGAGGCACTAGTAAGTGTGTGGATGACAGTGATGAAGATCTTCACCTGAGGCCAGTAGCCTGCCCTCTGCCTCGAACCAGCCTCCATTCCCCGCACGCCTACCCATCTCTTCTACTAACGAAGTGTTAACCTTAACCTTTTTTTTTTAACCTAACCTACAGTATATTATTCTCTTATTGATTGTTCCCTTCTATATTATGTGTGTGAATAAGTTAAGATGTTATTTTTACTAAAACGTACGTATTGTGTCGGGAAAAAGTGGAGTTTGGGGGTCGGCCCGGTCTCTATTTCAATTAATCCCATAGGTTATGTTGTTCACTTTAAGCGGGCCGCCATGGGTTCAATTGACCGCGTAAAGTGAGGGTTCACTGTATGAAAAAAACAAAACAATTTATATAATAAACAAGATAAAAAAAAAACTGCAGTGTCTGCTATCCTGTTTCGATCAGCAGTTTCATTCCTGCCCTGTGCCATTAATTATATTTTTATTCATATTTTCTTAACAATTATTGTTCACCTTTGCATCTTTTGATAAAGGTGGAACAATATACAGTACTTGTACAATACTATCTTGAAACTCTTGGTTAAGTTACAACAAGAAAAATAGCCTAAAAACATCAAAAGAATTAAACAAGAGGATGCAATTCTGCCAAAAAACTGTTGCCTGACTCGACCAACCCAACGCACCAGATGAGAGAGCACAATGCACACTTAAGTTCCTGTACAAGCATAACAACAAGGATGTCACACAGTATGGTATTATTTATGTTATTTTTAGGCTGGCTCTTTTGGTAGTTATTTAATATTTTTCTGTGAAGTACAATTATGTACTGTAAATAAAAAAATAAAAAAATACCTACACTACTTGTATAACATTAAGTCTTGGAGAAAACACACGTCAATTTATGTCGTTTCTCAAGTATTTTCTAGGAACCCATCCACAACACAAATAGAGGACCTGCTCTATTTGATTTCTGTTAATATTGATAATGGTTATTACTTTATTATGAACATGAGAGTAATCAATGTTGGCCCATGTGCAGAATGAATATTAAGCCTTTTTTTAGACCCAAGGAATTAATATGGCCAGCACTACACACATCCACCTTTGCTTCTCAAACTGTAAACTAAGTGCAAAGTTTGATACTTATTTATAGCACAAACCAGAGACAATTAGGACAGTAGGATAGTGTTGTATCCAACTGTATGCCTTCAGAAGCTTCACTAAATTTCTATTTTGGCAAACTAATTAACTATTACTTACGCAGTGACAGCAAGCTGATCATCAACTTCAGCAGTTCCTAATCCATAATAAAGTGAATGGAGAAGTTTATCTCCAGCATATCCAGATCCTCTGCCATCAATTGATGTATATATAATTCCTCGTTGAGATGCCAAATAATCGCCCCAATCAATTCTGAATCTGTCACTCACAAGCTGGGAACCTGGACCTCCATATCTAAAAATAAAAACAAGAGTTACTAAGTCAAGGACAAATTTAAAACTTTGTATACTGTATACTTTAGACACTTAAAACATGATGTATTTCATTATGGCCAGAGGTTCAACTTGGTTTAAAACTGGAGGGGAGGAGGGACTTAGTGAGACCATGTTTATGGGATTAACTAGTGTAAAAAAAATAAAATAAATATACAGTACAGTACTTAAAATCCACATAAAAGACAGGTATGTAGATAAATGACGATTCATGATTTTTTCATTTCTGACTTCAATATTACCTTTAAAGATATACAATAGTATACAGTAGCCAGCATTAACCAATTTGAAAAACTGATAATGTTATTGTTATGACATGTTTCATATCATCACTCAAAATATTGTAACCATTTTTTATACAAGACATATTCATATAATGCCATACAGGTACAGCAATACCTGTATAACCAAACAATGGCAAATAGGTATGTTGTACAGTAATTCAAGAGTCAATACTTTTATGGAACATATTCTCAACAGGGTAACAAGAATAACCTTAAGAAAGACATTCCAACATTCCACTTGTGTATTACTTGTTCCAATACTGTATGCAAGTAAAGGAAAACCTCAACCAATAATTCTCCTACTGGTGGTTGTACTGAACACTGGAAAGGGGCAGCTGATACACAGTATTTATGGAATAGAGCCATGTGGACTGTAGATATGAAACTCAAGAAAGCTTTTGAATACTGTATGTTTTAATTTAATTACGTACTTTAAACTCATTAAAGTTAGGATGGTAACTAGGAACACATAATAGGATTCACAAGACTGGACTGGGTTTTAGGATATGACTATAATATCTATACTAAGTAAATGTATTCAATGTATATTATATCATGTCTAAATCTAATGTAAGTGTATATTTTCAGCCACCAGCTGCAACTCTATTAATAAACCGTTTATTATTATTATTATTATAGACTCCCCTTAGCTTAACCCATGAAGACAATGAACATTAGTAGCTTTTACATACACATAAACCAGCATTGGGTATGACTAGCGGGTAGGGTTATAATCGGGTGGCATTTTCATGGAGACCTGGGCCTTGAATCCACCTTCTACATCAATTTCCAGTCGTTTCTCCAGAGGTAGTGAGCGGTCAAGTAGTCTTTCACGAACCTGCAAAGAAATATGTATTGCCTATTTAATATGAATTCTTTATGACAATATTGAAATATGAAATGGATTTCTAGGTGTATTGGAATTAAAAACATACAGTAGTACTGTCCTAAGATAACTTCCATTCACAAATCTTGGAAAAAGTAATCACTAGCCATAAGTTTTTATGCAAAATGGTGCTCTGTTTGTACAGTCAATGAATAAGTTCATTGATAGACCTGGAGACATGTAATAGAGACATATGGCAGCTAGCCCAGCACTTAGTCATTATAATTTCTACACATATATGGTGGTCATTCCTTCCACCCAACAGGGGAGCTCTGACAAGTTGACAACTGTTTCTTGAAAAAGGTTATTAATATTTGTGATTTATTATTGGATACTATTGGTTAATTTGCCTGGTCAATAGTGCATGGGTGATGACCCCATCAACAAGCCTCAAACCCCCTCCTCATTGCATCTAACAACTGGAGTGGGGGTCAGTGGGACTTCAGACACCCCACATCCCTCCCCTACACCTACCCCACCTCTGGAGCGAGGGTGGTCCTACAATCGTGCTCTATAGCCAGGTCTGAATACACAACTCATGGCCCTCAATCTTTTAAGTAACTGTAGCTTCCAATATTCCTTTTCTGAGGACAAAGTTAAATACTGTACTACGGGGTAGGGTTGATCACCGATTAGCCCTAGCTGCCTTGATTTAAGGTTTCCTGGATATTCCTGACCTTAGCCCCTGCGTGTATAAAACGTAAGTTGTTCCGAGCACGGCAATTTGGCGCCGTACCAGTCATCCAATTAATTAAATTAAATGAAATTAACATAAATATCATAGTTGCTGCTTAACTGGAATACAGATCAGTATCCAAGACTTTTATCCAAAGTTATACATAATATAAATTATATGCAAGTAGGTAAAATAACTACTTTACTCTGTATGTACAAGTACTGTACTGAACAGTTAAATAAGAAAAAAAAAAGGCTTTTCTTTACAATAGCACTTCCTTCATCATCCCATCCATTACTTATTGATAAAAATCTACCCCGTGATTACCGGTAAAAAATTCTAAATACTACATAAACAACACAGTGTAATCTTTACCAAATATTCTATGGCAATGTAAACATCTTAGACTGGAGTTAATAAATTTCCTAGAAATTTTTTTTAATTTCAACCAATGCTTTATCTTAACCAGTTCTAATGGTGAAGGGCCTTACATATTATAGTACAGTCAACCCTCGCTTTACGCGGTCCCACATTCCGCGTTTCCACGTTTACGAGGTACCCTGCCGAAACAGGAATGCTCACATTCCGCGGTGCGTGTACCCCTTTACGCGGAGAGCGGCTGGCGAGCTGCGCCATTTTTGGATCCAAACCTCCCGCCATCCGCCATGTTGTGTAAGCGGCGTGAGCATGGTGCGCACAAGGTCGCCCAGTCATCAAAACATTACCGAGTTCTTCTCCCGCCACCCACCACAGCCGGCCCAAGTCAGTGATAGTGATAATTATAGTGACGATATGGACTTGTATGGACTTTGAGGGGTTTGACAAAGAGGCCCTGCAAGCCTCTGTGGTGGATAGTGATACAATTGATACAAGTGATACAGGTGAGGGCCAATAATCTGCCCTCTGCCTCGGAACCAACCCCCCATCCCCGTGTGCCCAGCCATCTTTTCTACTAATGTAAGTGTTAAAAAACCTAATATTATTGATATTTCTCTTAATTATTAGTTGTGTGTGCATACCATCATAAAGTTAAGATAATATTTTTACTACAACATAGTTGTGTGTCGTCAAAAAGTGGAGTTTGGGGGTCGGCCCGGTCTCTATTTCAATTAATCCCATATGTTATGTTGTTCACTTTACGCGGTACCCTGTGGGTTGAATTAACCGCGTAAAGTGAGGGTTGACTGTATAGGAGTTGTAAATCATAATCTGTGTGCTTGATTCCAGTACACCATGTAATTGATAAACCAAATACCTATACAGTACAGTAAAGCATCCTCACTCTTGCAGGAGCTTTCCCACTTGGGAACAAGAATCAAAAGTAACGGTTTCCATTCCTTATCTGTCATTCTCTCTCTTTAATTGGTCACAATCGTTGTTTCCCGGATATTCATTCTTCTCTCATCTAGTATCTCCCTCACCCCATTCTTCCAACTCCTCAGATTTGCCCCCTCTTTCTCATACCAAGCTAGCTCTTCCCATCATCCCATATGTCACATCAATTTAGCAATAGTCTTCTTATATATGTTTGTCTCATTCTGTGCATTCTATCCATCCCACACATTGCTATCAAGCATATCATTATACTTTTTTCAACTTACTTCTACCGCTTACATCTAGAGACTATATAGTACAGGTATCCCTCATTTAGCGCTAATTCAATGTTAATTCGGTTTAACGATAAACAAATTTTGACACCCCTTCTTTCTTAACATGTAAAAGTTTAGTTTAACAATAGCTGGACTCACTTTGAAGGGGGAAAACTGAGGATGAGGTGGCTTGTGAGATGGCATGTTGCCTTTGTTACATGGAATGAAACTATAAAAGTTGTGGAAAAATCAATACAGTATAGTCTGCCTTTACGCGGTTTTTGTTTACGCGTTTGGTCATTTACTCAGTGCCTTGCCAGAATGAAAATGCTTCAATTACGCGGTAAATTTGATCATTTACGCAGCGAGCGGCTGGAGAGGTCCAGACCGCCGTGCCATTTTTTACCCACGCGGTCCATTCTTGACCATACGCGGGAAGTGGTGCGCATTTGGCCGCTCTTACGTTATCGCCGACATCATATGACGTATCGGACTGTGATTGGGCCACGCATCTTCACCACCCACGCATTCCCTCCGCCGCTAGCTGTGATTGGTCTAATGTGTCATGACGTGCCCTGCCACCAGAGGGTAGAAGTTGCTGACCTAGCAGGGCCTGTCTCATTGTTTTCAGTCCGCATATACAGTTCTCTCTTGTGCCCACTATCCCCTCACATCTCACAATGGCTCACATCTCACAATGGCTTCCGCGGGACCCCCACCACCAGAGAAAAACCTTGAATTACCTGGACCAAGCCATGATAATGTGAAGGAAATCATCGAGTTGGGGGAGAAACTTAAGCTCATCCTTGACAACGACCCAGACAAGCATCAGTATGAAGTGTCTAATAACCATCTGACGAAAGTTATGGAGCCGTATATCCAGATCTATCTCGACAACATCAATGCTAGTCGTCAATGTAGTATTGAGGACTTCCTCGCCCGCAACCCACCACAATCACAGCCAGCCCAAGTCAGTGATAGTGATATAGACAGTGAGGATATGGACTTTGAGAGGTTTGTCTGGGAGGCCCTGCAAACCTCTGCGAGTAGTGAAAGTGATTCACCGGAGGGCAACTAATCTGCCCTGCCTCAGAACCAGCCGCCATCCACGTGTGCTGACCCAGTTTTTCTACTAAGTGTTAAAAACCTAATATTATTGATATTTTTCTTAATTATTAATTGTGTGTGCATACCATCATAAAATTAAGATGTTATTTTTACTACAAGGTACGTATTGTGTCGGAAAAAGTGGAGTTTGGGGGTCGGCCCAGTCTCTATTTCAATTAATCCCATATATTTTATTATTTCATTTATGTATTTTTCGTTTTACGCGGGCCTCCACGGGTTCAATTAACCGCGTAAATGCAGACTATACTGTATAGGGGGTTCCCGACTTACATACAAATCCGACTTAAGAACGTCCTTAGGAACAGAGTCCGTTTGTAACCTGGGGACCCCCTGTACAATACAGTACTCTAATGTGGTTTAGAAATAAATAAAATATAAAAACCATAAAATAATAAAAATGAGCATGGGTATGTATGTGAAGTGAACTGCAACTGCATTGTTGACTCGCCACCCAGGCCCCCCCACCCCCCCCCATGTGACGTCATGTTATACGCTGCACTGTGTGACGTCACCCAGAGGATGGTTTGAGTGTGGAAGCTTTTTTTTTTTCCCATAAAATATGTGCTCTTGTCATTGTTCATAGTGGACAGCACTTACTCATGTTTCCTTCACTACTATGCTACCATGTGCTATTGTATTTTATGATATACAGTGCTATGTACCAATTTTATTGTTTATCATAGCTTTTTTTTTATATATGTAATTTAAAATTTGTTTGAATTAGGCTTACCTTGTGCTCACTAAATCATCTAAATCCGTACCACATCATTTATATAGAAGTTGCGTGTTAATAAGTAAATCTTTTAATTTCGGAACTATTTATAACAAACTTGTTTATTATTATTATTATTATTAAGGAGGACAGTGCAGTACTACTATACGGTACTCGGTGTTTACTGCCCTGCCATTTGAACGTGTTGTTCGCCCTCTGTGCTATGCGGTTATCCTTCGTTTAACGAGAATTACACATAACATTAGGTTTTTCAGGAACACCTCCTCATCATTAAACACGTGGATACATGTAATGGATATTTCACATCTTTACACTCACATTAAAGTCATTTTTGAAGCCACAAGTAATACAGAAAGCTTGTTTAGGTTCATTAGAATTCAGGTCACCAACGTAGTAGATATGTCGCTGTCCAGGTTTTCCTGCAGGAGCTGCTGTGAAGTAACTGAAAAGAGAAATAATCCATATTAAAAGAATCAGTACCTAGGTCATAACCCTATTTTAATGAGATCTAATATTTTTTCTATGTTAAAATTTTTTTTTTTACTGTATCTTTTGTACAGTAATTCTCATGGCCTATACAGTACCTGTACAGTAAAACCCTCATAATTCGAAATAATAGGGGCTCTAGCTCTTACACATTGTAGATTTTACGAATTATGATGGACACCTTCTCACGAGGGAAAGGCAAGCAAAACAATGGTACTTTTTGGTAATCTGCCCCAATCAAAATTTAAACGTGTCTTAAGTACAGTACAGTATCAGATATGAGGTTATCAGTCATAATGGCTCAAACACTGGCCAAGGTTGCATGAAAAGAGAGGGTTACCCAGTACTACTCCCATACAATTTTACTCATCAAGATAAACTTCCTCAAAAAGGACACCATGTGATCATCTCTGTCTTAATATATGACTTACTGTACTTTACTATGTTTATGGATACGGTACAGGGTATAATCATTATTAAACTATACAAAAATTTAAACAAATACTCACATAAGATGATTTTTTTGGTCCCAAGAAAGAATCTCCACAACTTCATATGTGCCAGTTGTCAAGGGGATCAAGGTTTTGTCAGATGAACGCCGAAGGTTGATATGCTGGATAAAAATTCCATATTTTTTATAAGAATTTCATTAATGTTTAAGACCTGAACATTTTCATATTTCAAAGTTTAATGATATACATTATTTGAGGGGTCCAAGTTTTCTAAAGTAAAAAATAAATTAAACAATAGCAACTTGTATACAAAACAGTATGAAAAGGATCTTACTTTGAAATTTCCCTTTTCTCCCTGATTAGTGGGTAAAATGATGAGGTAGGTGTCACCATTCACTTCATCAAATTTAGGAGTAGTATATAGGTCATTCCATGCATGATCTGGTGACTCATGAACCAAATCATCTTTACAAACACCATCTACCGAGCATAGACTAATGATGTTCACATTCTGGAAAACAGTTATAAGTGAATTAATAACAGGCCCCGACCAAAGGCAATATGAAGCTTTGGTAGTCCTACCTTAGACTGGCAAAAAATATCATTATATTCGAATACTTATGCTCTAATCTAATTCACAGACACCACTCTGTACAGTATTAAGGAGCGGACATTAACAATACTTCTTTTTTTTCAGTCCATCCATAACACAAAATAGTTGTACAGATACTAACCTGATGTCTGTTCATCCACATAACAGATACTTTATCGGGTGTGGCCCAACCAACAGTGGTGAAGTAGTGATCCACTGATGCCAGAGAGGTTGGAGGAGGCAGGCGGGTCACAGTTTCTCCACTACCGCTCACCAGTTTCCCAAGGTCTACCACCCACAAGTCTACCACAGGATTGGCACGGCCAGGCTAAAACAAATGCAAGGTATTTTATTTGCTGTGCATAAGAAAGCGGTTTGGTTAAAACTCCATAAAAACTGTCATAAGTCAAATACTTATGACAAATTCACTTAACTGACAATTATAAAACAAAAGTAAAACAGTGCAGATTCAAAAACTAAGTTACAGATAATTAAAAATAAACCATTAAACTTGAAATTCCAGATAAGAACTTGATAACTTATTCTTGTTCAAATAAGGCCGAGTGATCCAAAATATCTCGCATAACAACCATAAGTGCTTCTTTCACCCACACATAAGGAACCTATAGGAATTCAGTATGCAGTTTCAGTAAAGCCTTCATAGAGCAGTTGTGTACTGTACATGAAATCTTAAGTTTTGCCGCATTGTGAACTTTTAACTATATTTTGTGCTAAAATAATGTACAGTACAGCAATTCTCATACCTTATGTGAAGTTATATACTGTACTGTACTGTATTGAACTAATAAGTGAGGCTCCAGTATATATTTCCGATACAGAATGTTTAGTTTCCTTCTTACAATGAAACAAATGGTATCTACATCACCTGCAAGATAACCAAACAAATACAGTACCTGGTATACAATGTTCTATGGTAAATTATAGTAGTACTATTGTTCTTATGTCTTCAATACAAAGTGTGCAAGCAAACATAAAAAAAATAAATGTGCACAGTAAGTGGCTCATTGCTTATTAAACATAAATTTGTTAAATCTCTATTGCTGCCTAGGACTTAAATTGGCTTTGTGTACAGAACATCCAGTCTTTAAAACATGTCTTTAATTTGTGAACTTTAGTTTTAACAGGCTTCAGTATTAACAATTTCTGGAAACAATGCCTTACTAAAAAAAAAAGCTATGTAAAAGGTCATTGTCAAGTATTTCAGTAATCACTTCAAATTTGACAAAAATTTTCAATTTGCTTGGGTGTTGGCTTAAATAGCTAACCACTCAAGTGTCCATTGTTCAAGGTTGTAGGAGACACACAAGATGTTCAGAAAGATTTTCCTTTATAAGGATGGAAAGAAAGGAAAATGCAAGAAACTAATTGAAAAACAATAATATACTGTACTCTGCCACAGAGATCAAAAATTTTTTAATGTCAATTGGAAACCTGTAACCTCCCTTCCTGCAACAAGAGATTTTCTAACCTTGGGGTACTTGATGGACTGCTGAATGGGATACTGGAAAGACAGGTCTCCAGGACGGCCGTAGAGAGGGAAGTTCATAGTGTCCACTCGTGAATCATTGAAAGTGGCAAAAGCAAGGCGACGGCCATCAGGGTTGAACCATAAAGCAGAATTTGAACTCAGGATTTCCTCTATGATGAGAAATGAAATCAATACAGTAATGTAATAAGTAATATCCTGTACATTTCCTTAAGGCTATCAATCCACTATCTATAATATCCCAGAACCCATCGTCCTTTATCTAGCATGATGGATGATGCACAGCCTCCATGTTATTTCCTATCTTTTCTCAGCTCCATATATTGCACACTTACATATTCAACCCTTACTCAGTTACTCGTCCACTGTCCTTCCTCTTCTTTTTTGGTATCCACTATCCTCTTCAAATGACCACCTTCACATGCCTTTTAATCCTCAATTTTATATCCAGTTTCTTAACATATCCAAGCCACCTAAACAGACTCTCCTTTCCTTGTACAACTACTACTTCTCTTTTCCATATACATACCAGTGATTACCAACCTTTTTCATTCATATATCTATAACCTCTTTTTCCAACACCTCATGTACCATCTAATACCTAAATTTGTCAACATTCACTTTCAGTTTCTCTCTTACAGTCTTCTAAATTCTGTCATGGAAAACTTTTCCTTTGCAGCCTCACGTTAGAATAGACTGGCCACATACAGCACCATTCCCCTTTCCATTACCTTCCATCCTCTTCAGTCTTTGTTACCTTCTAATTCCCTCGTGTTGCCCAAGACTACAATGCTCTCAACACAAAATTCCCTCTATAGCAATATCAGGCAAACATGGGGACATAATACATCTTTTTCTCACTCCAAATTCCACTCTAAAGCATTCACTCTCCATCTACATACTGTACTGGGTATGCATCAATCGACCTTGTATTAATAACTCTTCACTGCTACTATTGGCTTCCTCTCTATATCAAAAACATTCAGTATCTCACAATCCATTTCTCACAAATTATATATTCATCAAACAAGAAATATCTACCTAGAGGCAAGATATCTGTAAAATTTATTTTTAAAATTCACCTAGAGAAGAATTTATTTTACATATACAGTACAGTACAGTACATATTTTAGTACTGTACTGTTTTTGGTGTCTATGCTGTAGACCAATACAAAACCTAATAACACTACAATACCTTGTAGTTTTAAATTATAGAATGTATACAGTCAACCCTCACTTTACGCAGTTAATGTAACCCACAGGGTACCGCGTAAAGTGAATAACATAACATATGGGATTAATTGAAATAGAGACCGGGCCGACCCCCAAACTCCACTTTTTGACGACACACAACTATGTTGTAGTAAAAATATTATCTTAACTTTATGATGGTATGCACACACAATTAATAATTAAGAGAAATATCAATAATATTAGGTTTTTTAACACTTACATAAGTAGAAAAGATGGCTGGGCACACGGGGATGGGCGGTTGGTTCCGAGGTAGAGGGCAGATTATTGGCCCTCACCTGTATCACTTGTATCACTATCCACCACAGAGGCTTGCAGGGCCTCTTTGTCAAATCCCCCAAAGTCCATACAAGTCCATATCCTCACCATAATTATCACTATCACTGACTTGGGCCGGCTGTGGTGGGTGGCGGGTGAAGAACCGGTAATGTTTTGATGACTGGGCGACCTTGTGCGCACCATGTTCGCGCCGCTTACACAACATGGCGGGAGGTTTGGATCCAAAAATGGCGCGGCTCGCCAGCCGCTCTCCGCGTAAAGGGGTACACGCACCGCGGAATGTGAGCATCCTGGGTTCCGGCAGGGCACCGCGTAAACGTGGAAACGCGGAATGTGGGACCGCGTAAAGTGAGGGTTGACTGTATTGCATAATCAAGGAAACGTAAGGCTCAAATACCTTCGTACACCCAGTCAGGAATGCCATTAAAGATGCTACCAATCTGTCCGGTGTCAGTAAGTCTATACATTGTATCCAGGTCAGGACCTGTAGTATAGTACAAGTCATTGTGGGAGACAAAGGCCAAAGCATCATCAGTTGGGGCCCAGGTAGCAAAGAGGAGAGGTGGTTGTTCACTCCTTGTTCTGACTCGTGTTGGTGCAAGTGGAACAGTTTCTCTGGAAGCAAAATATAATTGTGAAATAAACAGTTACAGCACCTGTAAGAACAAAAAAACAAACATTTAATATACGATTACATTTTTTTTTATCTTTTTCTACTTTTTATTGTTCAATTGTGTACTGAAATCTAACACACGTGCTACATCACTCCCTTACTCCAGAATCAAATATGGTTACCATGGGGGTTTAAATTCATTAAACATTCTTGCACTACTAACAGCAGTTCTAAATATACGTGCTCATAATTCTCAAAGACCACAGCACACGAAACACATAACCAACTTTTTCCCCTAATACCAAGAATTTGAAAAAAATATGTACAGTAGGATACAACAACTATTTTCTATTAATTAGGTAGTTTGTTGCAGTTTACAACATCAGCTGTATGGCCAGACGACACAAGTTCTCAAAAGAAAGAGAAACCTGTACAGCATGTTGTGGGCACAATCACCTAGATCATACAAGACAAACTGTACTGCAAAATCCTCCATAACTTATTGTATTGACAATTAACTGATGCAAATTTAGCCTGGAAATTAATGAAAGACCCCTTGAGCAACTAGGGTATACAAAAACAAGGCAAAATCAAAGGGAACTTCCTTACCATATGTGCTTGAATCTATGCAATGTTTTTGTGTGACTGAGCACAGTTACAGATTAAAAACCAAAAAAATCTGATGGCACAAAGATGGCCACAAAATTTGAGGGACCCCTAGGGGAAATTTTTTTAGGCACTTTAAATAAGTGATCCATAAAAAATCCACATGTATAAATCTTGAAAAGTAATAATGATGCCTATTATGGTTCAAATTAATTAATCAAAAGTTGAGAAACTACCTGCAATACAAAGATCTAGGTTAACACCACAGACAAACCCACAGACCTACATACTGTATACAGTAAACACAGGAGGAGTGACAACAATACCCTGAGTGTAATTATGAAATCATATACTGTACAGTATGAGGGAGGGATGGATGGATGTGGCATGAAGGCTGTCTAGCCCTCTGCTGGGGTCTAGCAACAACACCCTGCAAGAGATCTGATATTCGAGGCTTTCAGGAAGTTTTAATTTTAAAACTCTAGTGAATTATTTTGTTAAGAAGTCAAAAGTCCTGTTCTGTAGATGCCTGGATGAGCAAAAACTCCCCAGTGACTGGAAAATGGCTTATGCGAGTCCTATATTCAAGCAGGGCAATCGTCACTCCACAAATAATTATAGGCCAGTCTTCACATACTGGTTGGGGCTCCTGGATCATCAAGTAGCTGTGTGTCAGCCCAAAATGGTCAATGCAAAACTTGGCAAGGACTGTAGCCCATCTCCATGGCATTTAGGTCTATATCCAGGGGTGAATCTCCATTGTAATTTCCCAAAATTTGTTTGGGCCAACAATGGCATCACAACAACACTGCTTGGTATAACATACGGCAGCTCTAATATGAGGACACATACCCCAATATGAGAGTGGTTTAATTATAGGAGCTGGACGGAATGTAGTGGCCCTGGCCACCTTATCCACCTTTTCATTTATAAATGTGAAAAAATAAATAAAAATAAATAAGTAAAAGTGCCCACACAGGGCAAATAGTCCTAATTTAACAATGAAGGAACGTTAGATATTAGTCTAAACTGTTCTACATTTACAAAACGGACTCTTCATTGACACAAACAAGATTTACCACTTACCCAGTCTCCAGGTTGAGAATGGTATGACGAGCCAAGTATGAATAACGGAAAAGCTGAAAAGAAAACAAAAAGAAGAAATTCGTCAGTGACAATACCAGCATATACAGATATTCCACAAATACTTGTTTACCGATTCGTGCAATTAAAATTTAATTGTCATGTATTTGCAATTTCTTTTTTAACTTCATATATACAGTACAGTATATAATTTAAGATGGCATAATTAACTGCAGAGAAACCTTATACAGACTACATGATTAAGTTGTTAAACTGACCTTCTGCACATCATGGATAATGAGAAGGTATTTCCTGCTAGGAGAGAAGACGTACTTGAAGACTCGCCAACCACTCTGGAGAAACAAATGACAGTACATATTACAGTATAGTATTACAACAGTGTAAACAAAATTTTTCCCCCCAAAACTTTTCAAGTAGTAACATATTGCAAATACAATACACATACTGTAAAAAGGATACTGTACCTATACACTACTGGATACAGTGTTCACTGAGAACATGTGATCCATCATTTGTATAATATAAATGATAGTAATATTTTATGATTATGAAAGGAAATGCTCTGTACTTACAACAGTGCATAATAGTGAAGCACTGTACAGTATTCTTTTTTTATTTTTTGTTGACGGTACAAGCCCCGCCCTCTTGCAGCTCATCGCCTCCTACGTAATGTTCAAATACCGAGTTCTGGCTCATTTTAATGCTGAATTTAATGTATGTAAAGACATAACTGCTTGAACACATTAAGTCTCAAGATATGACTGGGAAAAGTTTTAAATAAAGAATATCTACCATATAAGTCACAAACAGATTCATGCTTTCAGAGGGAGGGGGGGGGGTGCTGCTTAGCCTAGTACCATCAGCTAAAAAAAAAATAAATAAAAAAATAAAAAGAAGACGACTATAGCTACAGGGTAGTAAGCTGACGTGTGGCAATGAAGATAAGTAAATAAGTAAATTACATCTCATACTGTATTTAGATTTTATTTTGGGTTTGCCTTTTTTCCCCAATACAGTACATATACTTAAGTAACTAAAAAATTATCGTTCCTGGTTTTGAAAAACCGATGTAAAATTACAGATTCCATTACAATACTATACGTACTAGGATACAGCATCCTCTTAAATTTGAACTATTTCTCACTCTACAAATGAAACTCTTACTGTATTTAGATAACAGAAAAACAAACTTATACTTTATCCTCTTCGCCACCGATCAGCTTGTTAGTTGCCTGAGCGGTAGGTCATGCGACTGTTACGCTCCGTTGGCAAGAACTGGGCATGTACTAGAATATATATGAACCTGCACCAGTGTTGGTCAAGTTTGGTCTTAAACTAGTTCCCACTCAATGCCGTTACAACATTCCATAGCAGATTATGCCAAGAGTTCACAATTCTCGCTCCAATAAAGATTGTCTTTACATTTTTCTGAAATTATGGCTTCAACCTGAGGCTGTGACCTCTACAGGTACTTCCATGTATGAACACTTAACTGAACAATGTCCTTTGAGGTGCTCATACATTTATGTTTAATCCCCCCTTACTCATCTATAGTATAATATAGCCAACTGTAGTCATTCTAATACCTCTGGGTACATTCCTCCATACAAATGTTTGCAGAAGACACCAAGTTATTCATTATTCATGGAAATTAAGAACCAAGCTGACTGTGAAGCACTACAAGATCTTTGTTAGCTTCAAGACTGGTCAAAGTAATGACTCGACCCTCTTAGCCTTGCACGACATTATTGTGGCGTCGAACATAAAAAGTGAAAAAACTTATGCTCGGCCTCACGACACTAACGTGGCGTCCAATGGCCTATACTGTATTTTCAAATAACTCAAAAACTATTCAGTGAAACCGACTGAACTTTGGACGCCATTTGACAGACGTCGTTTTCTTTGTGTGGGCCTTATCACCTTCCCCAAGACGGTCTTGGTCACCGTGTGCGTGGCAGCGCAGTAGGAAGCCAATGTCCCTCTGGCCATTAGAGCGAGAGGAAGGTGTGCCGCTCGGCCCTTTAATAATTCCACGAGTTTTTGTGTTAGATTAATTTTCCTTAGACTGTACCACAATATTCTTCATGCTTTTTTCTTTATTTTGGTATATACTGTAGTACATATCAATGAACACCATAATAAAGTACAAGGAAAATGTGAATGGAAATCGAGATGTTACTAAACAAATGTTAATCAAGAACTCCACCAACAACACAATTGGTTGCATTTATAAAGTTCCTTGCAAGGAATGTAATATGTTTTACTTAGGCCAGACAGGTAAAGATCTTGCAACTAGAATTAAACAACACAAATACAGTGTTAGGACAGGCCAGGAATCCAATGCTCTGTTTGTTCATTTGAGGGATAACAAGCATTGCATTGACTGGGATAATGCCTCCTCAATATTACCATGTAATTCAATTGATAGTAGGAACATCATAGAATCTATCTTATTAAACATACCAAGCATTCAACATGAATTTGAGTAACGGCATGTACAAGCTGGACAATTTTGTAATTAAGAAGATTTGTGATCAGGTGAGAAGGCCGGCCACTTGACCATCTGACCTGACCCCCAACCGTTGTGTGCTATTTAAAGATTAGTAGGGTCATTACCTAATACCTGACCATTGTGGACCTGGTCTCACCCTCCTCTGTATATATACACCTTGATTTGTATTACTCTCTAGTCTGTACTCACCCCTGAAGATGTGAATTACACTAAAGCTTGGGAACTTCGGTTTTCTTTCTTTCCTTGTGGTTATCAGCATATACCTAGATCACGCACCCTACAGTGATATATATATATATATATATATATATATATATATATATATATATATATATATATATATATATATATATATATATATATATATATATATATATATATATATATATATATATATATTTGTGAATGTAGAAGGACTTTATTTTAGATCAGTGCCAGTAGAATTCAAAATATGTTCAGGTACAATACTTTCTAAAGCCACAGCATACCCAGTACAAGTACAGTGCTTGCCAAAGATGCATGACAGAGAAATAACCAACCACCTGATTGGCTAGAGAGCCAAAAATTGGTGAAGAGGATAAAGTAACACTGACTAAGTGACTTACCATGACAGTTTCGCTGACCAATTCATGAGAGGACAGGGTGTCCACAGTAAATATGTTGAGGGCCCCCGATTCAGCCCGGTATAAAAATTCATTATCTGCAGGGAAAAATAAATACAGACTTTATCTACAGACATACATGTAGCTGCTGTATTGTATAAATAAAGTCCCAAATATAATTTTGATCTTTCCCTAAAAATAATTTTCCCAATATTTGTACAGTACACACTGTACAGTACATCTTTACACAATACTCCATTTTGAAATATAAACATTTTAATCCCAATTGGAAAATACTGTACTGCATGTACAGTATTACTGTACTGTACCATCAAATCAATGCATTCAACATTGCAGTTGTCTCAACCTCAGAACAGCATTTGTACCATCCTGCAACTGTGAGGCAGGGTACAGATACTGTACAGTACAGTACAGTATCGTTTTCAGTCTTGTCAGTTTGTCTGTCTGTCACCAAAATAACTCCAGAAGAGGCTTACAGAATTGTACCAATCTTGGTAGGATTGATCACAATGTGACTAAGTCTACATGATAAACTTTTGGTGCATGTACTGTATATTTATATAATTAATGGAGTCTGTGCTCATCAAATTAATTTTCAAGTTGAAGAAAACCTGGAATTAAACAATTTAGAAAAATCTGATTTAACTTCATTTCATAAGTTTGACTACTTGGGCACTAATACAGTACTTAATCTCCAATCTGTATATATACCTGTGATGCCTCATTCCTTTTGGGTATCACACTTGCGGCAGGACACTGGAGAAACTTTACCAAACATTTCAATATAACTGTTATGGACTCACAGGTGCTTTGAAATTTCTGTTGAAGAATTCTACAGATTGTTATGACTTCTTATTTCTAAGAGTTTAGTAACTTCCACACAATGTATGACTACATGGATATGGAACAAGGATGGATATAGTGATAAGGAAAGCTACATATGGAGAGTGACAAGTTGTGTAACTCTAGATGCACTTGTTAATACTGTACTGTAAATGAAAATACTTTATGGTACTGGCTCTTCTGTAACCATGCAACCTCAGTGAACAAGATGGACACAACCGGTGATGTCTATTTTTTAATGGTTGTTCTCTGTCATTATTGCAAATTTTTCTTAAACATATAACAGTAGACAATTATGTTCATGTAGCCCCAACAGTAAGATTTTTTTTTTTAAATTTTGGGACAGTCAAACAAATCCTCCCCCCTCCTGTTTTTACAAGAAAAAGTAGATGTACTGTAATACAGAACAGTATACTAATCAATGAATATTTCTTCGTACCAATGACCATACAGACATGAACACTGCCAGCACACAAAAATGCATTCATCCCAGCACTTTTTTGCACTGTATTTATCTTTGGTAACTTTGATACACATACAAATAAAATGATATCAATAAAGTATCCATGCACTCACCTGAAATCCATGTGCCATTGAAGGAATCAGTGGAAAAGGTTCCATTTAGCACCTCTCCTAAAGCTATACCACCCGGAGTGGCCGTTAAAGCTGAGGTAGCTGGTGCTAAACTGGACGAGCTGTAAGCACAGTAATAAACTTAATATAATTTTAAATTAAGTTGTTGATTTAACTTGTACAATACAGGTACTGTATACAATATTTTTTTTTGCAATTTGAAAGTGACTTCAGTACTGTACTCCATTCTCATTATCCAGGTGTAACTAATGTAACTTTGCTTGGTTAATGGTAAGTTATCAATTAAAATTAGATACAAAAATATCTTGGGTAATTACATTTCCTGCATCCAGAATAAGGCTAATTTAACTACTGTACTGTATTATTACCTTGTTTGTGTTGATCTTCTTGTATCAAACAATTCAAGGAGAACTCTTAAAGGATCTTACCCGCGTGTGAGAATGATGGTGGCGATGCCAGCAGCCACAACAAGCATGATCCCCACAGTGCCCAAAAGTAGATTTCTCCATACTCGAGACCTCGTTGACCCCACCAGTTCCTGTGAAAAATAATGGATATATTATCAGTCCAACTTATGCGATATTTTAAGAAAAGTTATAAATAGTTTTCATCCTCAAGAAACATCAATAGCATTTGAAGAACCTGTGTCTGGACTTGTGAATGAGAAGAAGACCTTGGAGGAGCTTCTGAAACTACGCTAGTTGAAGAGCTTTATCTACCCTCGTTACACCTTATTATACTTCTTTTGACATCCTATTAGTGGCATTATTTTTAACAATATAAATACTATTTTTCTTCATATCAATGTTCCTTTAACTTGTAACACGACACGAGCCACTAAGAAACTCCTTCGTATTGTTCTGGCACACACCCGCAATAAACACCATACTGCACAACATATTTCTCCCACTTACCTTAGGTTATTAAAGCAACAACCCCACACCACTTCCAGCACCACCCTGTTCTTCCTCTTTCTCCACACTCCTCTTCTACCCAAGTCCTTTTTCCTCCTCCACCAACTGCTCACCCTCATCGTCCATCCCATACATTTATAATTCTCATCAAGAGCGTTATATATGGCAAACCAGACATGGCGGACAATATTAATTGCTCTCGCTGTAATAACGTGTACCAGCACTCGTCCACCGCCATATACATTTGGTTACAGCGTAGACAGTGGGGTGGCATTTATCTTTTTTTGCCTTCTCCAGACTTCCTTAAAAATAACGGGAACCAGACGAGGAAACTTAATTACAAACATGACACCGATTTGTAAACGGTAGACTGTGCATACTTGCGACATGACACCAGCATCTTAACGGGATGTAGGCTAGTTACAGAACCAGGGGGAGGGGGAGGCATCTGGGCACATGCGGTTTTAAGGTGAAGGACAACAAACGTGAGCTAGTCAAATAATTAAAAGTCAGTGTAATGTAAATAATGACAAAATACATAACTAAATCTAGTGTAAACATAGCGCCCATTAGCCACAATCCACGTGACAATGACAGCATCTGTGATAAACCATGTAAGTATTTCATTCGATTAAAGTCATTCACGTTAAGAAACTACGCCAGATTTAAGAACTATCTACAAACAATACACCTGGTGGGAAGATGGTAAGTAAAACGAAGAAACATTACGCACTACGAAGAAAGGCTAGGAAGCGGTTGCCTACCTCAAGAAGCAGAAGCCCGCTGAGGTAACGCCAGCCCCTACTTCACGGCTCCTCTACCACTCACCATTGTTCTCAACGCCTCTCCACTCTCATAATCAGCAAAAAAAAAAAAAAAAAATCATACTTCCTACAATATATATCACAGTTTAACCCCGACGTCTTGGTAGAGGAACAGTATTTCGGAATGCCTGCCATAGGACCTTGCGTACGAGTGTGTGTCCGTTAGTACGTGCGGGAAATTTGAACCTAATAACATGAACAAATAACACTGGACTATAACCAAATTTGGTGGATAAATCCCGAAAAAATTCAAAACAGTTCGATACCTTGAATTTTCTTCCATTACAGTTCATTTATAGCCCCTAAGGATTAGTGAGGCGAATGTTTTAACATTTTTGAGCGACACCACGATGAAGGTGAACAAGGTGCCAAGTTTACAATTTATTAATATATCAGTATGATACTTTTGCTAAATAATATCTTCGCTTTTAGTTTATACGTCAAATTAGTCGTTAAAAAGTTCCCATAAGTTTTTTTTTAGAAATAGGTTACATCAAACTCAAATTCTCCCCAGTTGACCGTTTCATTATGTTCAGTCATCAATCGTTTTCATCATCATCAACTTATTACATCATATTACTATAAGTGTGTCACAACTTTTTTTTATTTCGTTTGTTGGTTTCGTGGTCCTGAAACACTTTCGGGGGATGAGTGATAAATTATCATTGATAAATCTGTCACTGTGCCACTTGTTGACATCACAGCTACAGTAAGAGACAGGAACCTACTGGGAGTCAATTTGTCTGGACTCCACCTCCTCTGCATCATTTAAACTTGAAGCTTCAATTTGCCAGTTTTATTACAAAAGAACTTAAAGTACATTTCCAAGTTACGTAAACAACATAGGGCCTGCTTCCACGTCTCAGGTTCACAAACTCACCGCCTTTCACCATCCTCCTCACCACTCACCTGCAAACACAAGAAAAAGAGAATATAGTTAGGTAGTGACGATGACGCAGCACATTATCGTGGCTGTCACCCACAACAAGGACGCCTCTACCGGGTCTGTCTTGTTTATCGTTTCGTCATTATACAGGTGGACGGAGTGTAGTGGTGTTTACAGGATATTGGCCAGAGGTTAGGCTTAGCTGTAGTGCCCGAGTCCTCTCCATTCTCTCAAGCATTTATTATACGTGTCAACACCATACAAATGTATTATAAATAAAGTGTCAACACAGACATCTATGTGTACACGATAAAAAAAAATCTAAATTCTTGTGAAACAACCTAACACCACAGACGATGAATATTGCAAAATGCCATATGTCGCTTGCTAGTGACATTTCCTATTTTATCCATAGGAAGTATTGCTATTATTATGCACATTCAGAAGAAAATAGATCAGATTAATCTTACGAACAATGTGTTGGTGGTTACGTTGCGGCAATAGGTGTACTGATCATTAAGAAATTTACCTGACCAAACTGCACAGATACTTTTTGATCAGGTGTGACGCGGTGCCTTGGTTGTATATTAAACCTCAGCTCTTTGTGTATAATAACTGATAAAGTATTGTATTTTAATGTCATTATATGCCTCAATCTCAGAGAGTAATGGAATTCTAAAATTATTTGATGCTAATAATGATTGTTGATGATGGTAATGGTAGTGATTTTACAATATGTGCTCGTGTGTGGTCGTCACCTCATACCACGAAAGGTTCAGGAACGGCGGCCAGAGAGTCGAGGGTGAGGGAAGTGGGCAGGATCTCCTTTTGTGCATGAAGCTCTAGCAGTGATCAGTGACAGCACCCTCAGTATCAAAACCTGACTGAACTGCCCGGATTGGACAAAATTGTTTCTCAATCTTTCCAATATTACAGTATTATTAAACTAAAACTAACTTCGCTTCCTCCTCCTACACCTCTTCTGAATGGGACATTAATTGCTATTATATACAATACATACAACCAAGTTGTAGTTCAGAATCGTACCTCGGCCAAACATTCATGTCATCCTTCAGTCATTGAATCTGACACGACCCATTCCCAGTACGAGACGCCAAAGAACACCATCATCCCTGAGCATTACAACACAGCCTTGTAAATCAGGCAGGTCCAGTGACGCCTTGCCCAAACATTAAACCTCGTAAGTTCTCAAGCTTTCTCGGCTGCCAGACATAGATTCCCAAATGATGGTACTTTAATTTTTTCCTGTAACTTGAAATGAGAGAGCGTCCCTAACTGCTATATTAACGTTAGATCATAAAGATACCAGCTAAAACGGCCTCGTTCTCTCATTCATATCGAGGGAAAATTTCGTATGAATGTTCGAGAATTTGGACAGATTATCATAAGACCAACAGTAACAGTATACTGCGCCTGAGGGTCAGAAATACGAGTAAACACTAAGACAAAGTGCTCCTAACTTGGTATTATTGGGTGAAGATCATAACTCAAGACCAGGAGAGAGAGAGAGAGAGAGAGAGAGAGAGAGAGAGCAAAGAGGAGGATGTGAAGGAAGTCATCCCAAGGCGGAAGAAGACGTAATTATTGACCTTTGACCCGAGTTTCTCTTTATGCCCTGCAGTTGAACTCCCATCACGCCCACCTACTCTTTTCCTCTGGCTCTTAGCGTTAATTAATACTTAAAACTTTCGAATAACTTTCATGGTAACGAAGGTCGGACGTCAGGGAGGCTGGTGGTGTTGTAAGGCTGACAACCTACAGCAGAGGACGAGACTCAGCTTAAAGGATCCTCACAACTACCTCCCGTCTCTTAACTAAACTGTGATCCACTACTAAAGATAAGTAATAACTGGCATCGCTATTTAAGAAAGATTAAGAAAACAGGGAGAGAAAATCAGCGAAAGAAGTGAAAGTGGAAGAACACCTACCCACTAAACAATGAAAGTGAAAATATTAATGAAAAAAAAAACAAAAACAAACAAACAGTACCCATTCGAGACACCTATAAAACATCATAAAACAAACAACTTAAACACACAGACTAAAGGTTCACCAAACTATTTATTCCGATTAATTTGTCTGGTATATTCTTGAGTGAAAGTTATGCATGGAGTCCTACCTCCTCCATTACCAGACAAAGACGCATATCGAAACCTCTTCAATCTTTATCAAATATCTCTTACTTCTGTACCGTTGGCTCTTGGGAGGGCGGGAGTAAGAGAGTGGGTGGATGGGAAGGCGGATGGGTGTTAGTCTATAATCTGAAAACATTATCACTCCAACGGACAACTAATCGTCAGAGGCTACAGCTGTCACTATAAATGATAAACAAAAACACACCTTAGACGCGCTGCTGATAATAATTAGACCTCGGGGATTAGAACTCGTATATTTATTAACAAATTACTGATGTACCCCGAGTGTAAACAGTACGGGTAAACAAACACTTGGTCGACTCGAACAAACACAACATTCATTGGTTAGTAATAAAAAAAATCCTTATCTTCTATTGATGTAACTTCACTGGTTGTATTATTTTGAATTACAACTTTGAATTGTCTGATACTATTACTGTTTTTAATATGGTTAGGTATACTGTTCCAGTGTTTTATTGTTTGGCGGTGTTGACCAATTACTACGCTTCCTTACAAAGTTTACTGTAACTTATAAAATAACCTGGACACAGACACTGGAGATCTTATAAACATAATTAAATTGCCGATTCACTTCACCTGTCATACTTAACATGTCTGTTGTCTGCAGGACTTCGTGACCAATTTTATGGTCCTTTACGTCCATATCCAAAATAAACCTCATCAACACGTTTTAACTAATTTGTAGTTTGGGCTTTAGATTTTGTGTTAAGGCCGAGTACCACAATGAACGGGAATATACTTATATATTTGTCTAACGTGCGAACTTCATCCTCAACAAACCAGCATTAACGCAACCTCATAAATTTCCGAGTAACGCCACAGTCAGCTGGACCTCATTTCCTGTGTAATAGACCAACTTCCAGTATCAGTTAGACACAGGAATTGTAATTTATTACTTCCAGACACTACGTAAATGTATCAAGGATGTTACTATGTAACCTAGTAAGGTATATTTACGAAACCAGACTTACATTCACTACACTCGATGTTACGTAGTACACAGTGAAGAAGGCATGTACGGTCAACCTTAAGATCATTAAGCTGTCGACTAGATCACAGCTAATGTTAAACCAATGTATTTGACAGGACCCAGTATAGAACATCCAGGCTGTGACCTACACGAGCGACTCAAGACCCGAGAAAATGTCAAGTATAACCCGTATCTCATCAGCTTAAGTCTAACGATGCTACTGTTATTAAGCAGATTTAGTTACACCTTTAAACTATTCCAGTAGCTTACCTAGACCTTTCAAACATTCTACCACTTTTTTTCACATACAAACTGAAGAAGTATCTTGCCTGAACTTCTCAACGGGATTACTGTCTGTCTACCACCCGCGTCCACTACTGTGTGGGTATTGAAGGTCCTACACCCCCCCTCCTGCATGCAAAATATTTGGTTACAGGATCCATAAATCCAATCTATCAGAGGAGCCAAATGACGGGGTGGCCATCGCCATAAAGAGAGATGTCCACCACAGAATCATAGACGACTTCACCTCTGAAACTCTGGCTATTCAAATCGACTTGACCACAGGGCCAATCATAATAGCCACAACCTACCTCCCACCACGTAGGGACTACCTGCCTTACGAGGACTTCCACAGATTCCTATCATACCACCACCCAACCTACATCATTGGAGACATGAACGCCAGACATCCTCTACTAGATGGTAAGAGGACAACTAACAATGTTGGAAGAGGCCTCGCTGGCTTCATAACAAACAAAAAAGCCCAACTAATAGGCCCGGACTTCCCCACGTTCTACAGTAGGAACTCGGCCACTACTCCAAATATAGCAATAACAAACGGCAGATGCTTCCATAACTATCTCTTTGAACAAGGCCCTGTAACCTCCAGCGACCACCTACCTATAATCATGACTATTTCAGCAACACCAATAACTATACCAGCTCCACCACGGAGAATCGCCAAGCAGACCGACTGGGACCTATTCAACGAAAAAGCTACAGCCGAACTTGAGGCCAAGGACATGACAATCCTACAGACCATAGACAGTCAGCCGGTGAACATAATAGACGAAGAAATCAACACATGGTGTGAAGCCATAGGAACAGCCTACCAGGAGGCCACCCCTCTCAAAAGCAACAGAACTCTCCCACACCCACAACAGACTCCAGAACTCATAGCCCTCACAAACCCGTTCCAACTGCTACAACAGAGAGCCGAGACCCATGGCTGGGACATCGTAAGCTATAATACATACAGAAGAATTCGGGAGGAAATAAACAAAAGATATCTCTGGAACAAAGCAACCTTAAATGGGCCGAAATAGTTGAACAACTCTCACATACATACAACGATCCAGGAGAGTTCTGGCGTCGAGTTAAGAGATTGAAAGGTTGTAGCCGTGACGAACCATCATATATAACTGATCACGTAGGAAGCAAAATATATGACGACCAAGACAAAGAACCCATATTCAGGGACATATGGAGGAACATCTTCCGAATCACAAATGAAGAGAATAGGGGATTCGATGGTACCCACGAAGAGCTCGTCCTTGATGAACTCCGGGGCCAGACACACCGCACTCAGCCTTCCCCTGAAATCATATGGGAGGATCTGAGAGTGGACAGCCCATTGTCCAAACCAATCACCTCGGAAAAACTCAACAGAGCCATCTCCAATACCAAAAATAAAGCCCCTGGTTATTCAGGCATCAGCCACGTAAACAACCCGGTCATGGATGGACAGACTGAGAACCACAATGAACGCTTGCCTGGCCTCGGGCTACTTCCCATCTAAATTCAAAGAGGCCATTATTACCCTAACACCAAAACAAGGAAAGAACCCCGCCATCCCACTAAACTACAGACCGATCTCCCTCCTCGAAGTACCTGGAAAAATACTAGAAAAATCATCAACAACCGTCTGAGAAATCACATGGAAACAACAAACAGAGTTAACTGTAGACAATTCGGGTTCAGGAAAGGGAAGTCCACCACAACAGTGATAGCCATGGCATGTGAAAACATAGCCAGAGCCGCAGGGAGTAGTAGACAATGTAATCTAACTCTCCGGGATGTAGCGAAGGCATTTGACAAAGTCTGGCATGACGGTCTAAAACATAATATCCTCCAACTTGGACTTCCCACCAACATTGAAAAGTTGCTTTGCAACTTTCTTGACGGCAGAAATGCCAGACTGAGGGTAGGACAACACACAGGAGATACCTTCGCACTCATGAGTGGAGTCCCTCAGGGGAGCGTCCTCTCCCCCACCCTATATATTATCTACACAAGTGACACCCCGCCTCCCACTAGAATTGGTAACGAAGATAGTATGTATGCAGATGACATCACTCAAATAACAACACATCAAGGAAAATCGCGAGCGCTACAGGCCGATAACACCAGGCGGGAATTAGAAACGGTAAATAATTACGAAAAACAATGGAAAATCCAAACCAGTCTCCCGAAATTCAAAGTGATACCCTTATGCAGAAGGAAAACTCATCCATTAGTAACCAAAAATGCCCAGATAGAATACAAAAGCAGAGGGACCCTCCTGGGCCTGCATATATCCACAACAGGTTACTCTCATCATGTCTACACCAGGAAGGAAAAAGCAAGAGAGCTGAGAAAACTATACCGCTTTAAAGCGCTTCCTGAGAAAATAAAACTCCGCCTAGTGACATTTATCACACCGATATTAACTTATCCAGCAGTACCTCTTCATACTATGAGCACCACTCAAATATTAAAATTACAGGTGGTTCAAAATGAAGCCCTAAGATTCGTCACAGGCGAAAGATACCCCTTCACCAGAACCACAGCCGAGATACATAGAGACCTGAGAATGAAACCTATCAACCAGCAGCTGCACACCCTAGCCAGCAGAATCTGGCAAAAGATAGATCGATCAGAGCAAGAATTCCTTCAAAGACTCCCACCAGATAACAACAGCAACCATACATGGTTCCCAAAAAGTTACCAAATCTCAAAAGGCCCATAACCACTCCCGATCTACACGGCCAGACAATAGACAACCTCCCTAGACCAACATCCGCCAGTAGGGTCGGCGGAATGTGAAATAAGGCCCTTAAAACACCCATGTATGGGATGGGGTAGGATGTCTAGTGCCTGTACCGACAGACAATAACTAACCCATGACACAACCCTAACACACTATTAGCTTAGCTAGGCGGTCAGCCCGCCCTCTCTTACCTCCTCCTAAACTGCTTGAATTTCCGAACTATAACTTCCTTCCCCCACCTCTAATCTTCTTTCACCCCTCCTTTCTCTACAAAAAAAAAACTCCTCTACCTCCTTGGCCCTACAGAAACACTACCAAACTCTCACACATGCGCAGGAGAGAACATTGTTTTGGTCTCTTATATTTAACACGCACTGGTGCATCATTCAAGCGACACAAAGAAGAGTTACAGACAAAGACAGACAATAAACAAGCAAGAGAAATACACGATACTGAACATGTAAAACAGATATACACGAAATTCACAAGGATATCGAAACTAATACACAAGGTACTAAATAGGTAGAAAAATATTACTGCCAGTGTTAGGGGTATTGATCTTGAACCTGTTTTACATGTAACGTGTGAGGTGGGGGAGGGGAGAGAGACCACCCATCATCACCCGTCCCCCTCCTCCTCCTCTTTCTCCATCCTCGCCCACACCACCACTCTATCACTCGCATCTTCCTCTTCTTAACCCTTACTCAGAGTACCTTTCTTTTCCAGGAGACAAGGAAAGGGCAGGAGGAGAGACTGGAACGCAGGTGGGGGGGCGTGGGTGTACGTGTAGGAGGGAGGGGAGATGGTTTTGGTGTTCGTGTAGAAGCTGTCAACACAAAAGCGTCCTGCGTACCACAGATCACGCTGAGCCCTCTGACCTAACACTCACGAATCTTCACTCAAAATAAAAGACCACGAAATTCCATGTACAAGGTTATTACTACGTTGATCTTGTAATTATTATATAGTAAAATATTGTATAATTTTATTATACAATTATATTTTTAATTATTTTTTATTTGAAATTATACTAAAGCATTTCCGGTGCCATACAGTATACTGCAGGGTGTCGTGAGCTTCTTTGTTGTTACTGTTCACGAGTGACCCGCAGGATGTTACGCCTCCCAGCTAAATTCAGGAAAAATTTTCGCGTTTTTTATCAATGGAGTTTACGCTACAACTATGATATAAACAACAGCTTGTTCTTAAGCTTTAATCACTTACAAATACATACAACATTAACACAGGGAAACGTATCTGGTGTTACCTTTAATTTGTAATTTCTTAAAGTTGCTGCTACTGCCTCGGCAATTATTTTTTTTTACATTTGTAGTTCTTTACACTCACTTATAATTCCAATCATATTGACAACAGAGAACAACGCCGGACTCACCTTCGTTAGTCCTCTGGTACTTCTACTGTTCTTATATTGGTGGACAATAATAACAGTGACTAGACTTTGAGCAAAAAACTGATATAACCAAAGGTACCCGTCACCGTAATAGGGAGTAGCACAGTACTACTTACACTCAACACCAGGCTATAAGGGTTGAACGTATTTGTGGACAAAATCAAACAATAAAAAGTTGGTCAGGATCTACTCTTAGCTTTGGTGGGAAGGGCTTTCTTAAAGTTAAGGGTACTATTTAAAGTGGCCCAGAACAACACCAAGTCTTAACACCATACAGGAAACATAACACTATGGTTCAGTCATAACACAGACGGTCCCACAGGAAGGCACAGAGGTCTATCACCTGTGTATAACTCCCGTCAAACACGATTAGTTAAGACAAACGTCCTTCTCTGTAGGCAAGCTCCCCGTTGTGCCCAGTGGTATTGACTCCACCCACACTGCAGAAAGGAGGCATATGGACTTTGTAAAAAGTCAACTGATTGGATAGGGAAATAACTGAATTACGGGTGAGCTTTCTTGAAAACTTAACTGGGGGTCATCTGAGGTCAACACCAGACAGTACTCAAGTCTGTCGGACAATTGTTTTGCTCACCCTGAAGTCCCCAAGTACCCCCAGACACCCTCCCTCCGGCGACTCCCCGACAAAATCCCTGTGGAAAGTCCCACCAGACAATTATTCACTGTATACCGTCCTACCAGCTTGATGTCCTTGAGGCTTTTACAGTATTCATTCGACTTCCTCCGACACTAGCAAAACATTCATAAATCACCAAACACTTCATTCCGACACACGGTGGCCTTGTTTCTCATATAAGACCCACTCAAAACTCGCACTTAATGAGCATGATTACACTGGACCAACAAAGCCCCCTGGTGGAGGAGTGTGCACAGTGCTACAGAATGAAGGAGGAGGGATGACCAGCACACTGAGGCGTCTCTGTGTGGGGAACATGACACCCGGCACAAACCTTACAAAGTACAGTAACCTCTGTCTTCAAAAAACCTCTGTCGCCTTATTATCTTTGCCTCGTCCATCATTGTATACTGTGTGTGTGTGTGTGTGTGTGTGTGTGTACGAACCTATCCACATGTAAGGACGAGCCTATAATCACAAAACAAACTAGAAGTGAAAATCATTACTAAACTAACAACTTAACATTAACTGACCTAATTTAAAAATGATTTCGTAATTTTAAGATAGAAAAAGAACGTCATCAACATTAGCGCCACCCAACGCCAGACCAGCGCCACCCGCCAACCAGCGCAACGCCAGACCAGCGCCACCCAACGCCAGACCAGCGCCAACGCCAGACCAGCGCCACCCAACACCAGACCAGCGCCACCCAACGCCAGACCAGCGCCAACGCCAGACCAGCGCCAACGCCAGACCAGCGCCACCCAACGCCAGACCAGCGCCAGACCAGCGCCACCCAACACCAGACCAGCGCCACCCAGCACCAGACCAGCGCACCAGCACCAGCGACCAGCGCCACCCAACACCAGACCAGCGCCACCCAACACCAGACCAGCGCCACCCAACACCAGACCAGCAACAAGACTTACCCCGTAACAGTGAACTTCCACCATCACCGAAGCCAAGTTTTTGTGTCGTCCAAATGTGAAGGTGAATGGTGTTATATGGTGGTTGTCGCCCCCATCAGGAGGACGAGTATGGTAGGTAGTCAGGCCTGAGGTCTAACATATGGTTTCAACAACGGTGAGGTAAAGCAAAATTAAATATATATATATATATATATATATATATATATATATATATATATATATATATATATATATATATATATATATATATATATATATATATATATATATATATATATATATATATATAGAGTATTGTAAGATATAATTGTACTGTACATCTTTGTGTCGTTCATCGGAAGGGAAGTAATTATTTACACACACATAACATCAGGGTGGTGGGGGAGGGGGACTGATAGATATTGTGTTTAGGGATGTCCCTCCATAGTCACAACCTCGTTATAAATGGGTTGAGTTAATGACAATATCGTCTCATACAGTCGCGGGAAGTGTCAGGAGAGCTTAAATGTACACACATGCTTACAGGAACGTTCACACAACACACGCGACGAAGATACCACCTGGAGTTGCGTTCCTTATGTAAACAAATCAGGCCACCTGCATACCTTGAGAAGGCTCTGATTTTCGTCTATTTAACGCACATTCCCCTCCATCCTTCTGTATGGTTACCCCAGAGCAACAGACACTCAGTAGTAAATAATATTCACCTCTCTGATCGCCATAGTCTACATGTTCTCATCCACAGTGACATCTGACATTAAAGACCGCATCCGACTGAGTCACATGGAATGACCTCGAAGCTAAGGAAGACCAGATTCCACGTACAGTATATGTAGACTCCTGCAGATTGGCGAGTTAATGCAATGAGTAAATTGGCCCTTAAAGTGATGGGAAATAAGGTGTAATTATGTATTACTTTTGGCCTCAAAACCAATAAGCTGCCTTCTCTACCCAACATTCCCGTGAAAAGTCGAGGTAATCGGTGTATCCTGTCTACATGAAAAGAGACAGGCAGACAAAGACTGAGTGGAACGGGCTTAAGAGAGAGACAATGGGCAGGTGTATACTAGGTGTAGATGGAATGATATACAGTACATCTGACGTAGTAACAGTTTAAGTCATATGGCGGCGTATTGACCTTAAAAGAGGGTATTATAATTAAGAATAAAGGAACTAAACAATAAAATGTATTCATAGTGATAAAACTAAACTTAAGATTCTAAAACTTAACTTATGCTGGAGGAGGCCAAAGTCTCCTTGATAAACTGAAAAACTCTATCCATTTAAAGTGAGACATCTGCTCCTAGAACAAAGGATAGGTGGGAGTTACAATCCCATCCCCAGGTCCTGGAAAGATGTCACCTCCTATATAACGTCCCCCAGACGAGAAAACTTGAACAACAAGTATTTTATGGTCAAGGGGATTCGGCAGTCATCACATACTAGCTGGGGCTCCTGGGCCACTAGGTAGGTGTGCGTCAGCCTAGAGTAGCCAATGTAAAACCTGGCCAGGGCAGTCTCCTGCCTGTGGCTTCATCAGGGACACGTTCAGACCAGCAGTGGAATCTCAACAATGTTGCCAAGTACTACATGCAACAGTTCTAATCCCAGGATGTACATCCTGAAAGGGTGGTGGCTGAAGTACAAGGGCTGAATGCAGCACCCCCGACCACTTTGTTAACCTCTTCATTGCTCGACAAATTTACGTGTCTGCACCCAGCAGAAACTGACCTAACAGCCACATCTCCCTACTGCTGGGTGCAGAGGATTAAGAGAAAGAGAGAAAAAGAAAGACTGGGTGTAGAGTGGTGGCTGGAGGGGGGGACTGCCACAGCACACAACAGGTGAGACAGGTTAATAGAGCCCCTGGCTGCCCCAATCTCCCTTAACCTTCTTATAAGTCTATATTTTTTATTCTAAATTTACTCAGATTCTTCATTATCTTCCTCTCCCTTCTCCTCTCTGTCACACAACCTTTACTAAATATATCTTATACACCACGCCCGTTCACAGCACCAAATACAAATCCCAAACAACTGTATAAAAAGATTTGCCTCTTCCCTATCATTATTCTACCTCACACATTAAGGAAGGGTTCTCAAGAGTTCATAAGCTATTTATTTTTTTCTGTTTGGAGTTGTGAAAACAGGTCCAACTCCTATATTTAAGTCGCGATCAAAAGATGGCGGAAATGGTGTCAAACCTGGACTGACACTACTGTAACAAGACATTAAAGGAAAATATTGTGCACGACAGTATAATACAGTGTGAGTGATTGAGAGAGAGTGTGTGTGTGTGTGTGTAATAATAATAAATAATAATAATTAACGGTTTATTGAAAAAATTCTGCAGCCCGAAGGCTGAAAATATACATTGGACATAAATGACTTATTACATACATTGGTGGTTTAACAAAAGCCTTCATTAAAGAAATGTAAAGGAACATACAGTGAACATACAGATTAATGTAGGTGTTGAACAGCAAACTCGTAATGTAGTAACTCCCTCCCAGATGGTGTTAGGAGAAACTCACGTAGTGTAGTAGTTCCCTCAGATGGTGTTATGAGGGACCTGGCGTGGTGTAGTAATTCCCTCGCAGATGGTGTTATGAGGGGCCTCACGTGGTGTAGTAATTCCCTCACAGATGGTGTTATGAGGGACCTCACGTGGTGTAGTAATTACCTCACAGATGGTGTTATGAGGGACCTCACGTGGTGTAGTAATTACCTCACAGATGGTGTTGTGAGGGGCCTCACGTGGTGTAGTAACTCCTCACAGATGGTGTTATGAGGGGCATCACGTGGTGTAGTAATTCCCTCACAGATGGTGTTATGAGGGGCCTGACGTGGTGTAGTAATTCCCTCACAGATGGTGTTATGAGGGACCTCACGTGGTGTAGTAATTCCCTCACAGATGGTGTTATGAGGGACATGTGGTGTAGTAATTCCCTCACAGATGGTGTTATATGAGTGAGGTTTGGTCTTAGGCCTTCCTATCGTAGACGGATTAACACATCGCTGGTTGTTGTTGGGTCTACGGGCAATTATCACTGGGTACCTGGGACCTCACTGTGTGAAGGTTAACTTGGGTACGACTGTTATTGTTGAGTTGTTCTCACTGACTTAAGCACTGTTCACCTCTTTTTAACACTGGTTCCGTTCCTTTCCTAAATGAAATTGTAATTTCTGGCGAGAACTTGATATTCCGGTGGGGAGGAGGGTTCAGGGGAGGGGGTTGGTTTGGGCCAACTTAACAGTTGACCTGGCTGCTCCGAGAGGAGCGCCAGGTACGTCTTGACCCTTCGGTGGTCAAGGATGTGTGTGTGTGTGTTTGTGTGTGTGTGCGGCTACAGTTTTGAAGATAGCTGAAAATTGGCTTGGAGATGAGCGAGCACCCAGAAGTTTATGAAAGCTGGTATTTTGCCCCCCCCCGTCCTAAAGGTGAAAGTCCGTTATTAAAAACACGTGTGCAGTGGGGGGCAGTTTATAACACAGGACTGAAATTCAAAGAAGTGTGTGTTGTGTAGACGATAGTGTAGTCAAGGGCACGAGCTGTCCCTCAAAGACAAACCCAGGCAATGTTGTTCATCCACGAGTCACTACATTCAGCTCCTCTTCACTCATTCGCCTGTGTCTGACCGTTCTTTTACTCGTCTACAGTCCACCCTCTCCTGTATACCGGACACTACTACACTCACGCCTCACCTCCCGCACGCCCGGCCTTCCTCCCGTCCATATACCCGGATGTGAAGACCAGCATCTTTCAAGGACCGCGTAGTTTTCCTCTCCAACACCTGGTTTAGTGTCCGTCACGGGTACTCCCCGACAGTACCCCACACATACTACCTCCCCCGTACGCTAGGGTATTCCCCGGATGACAAATAAAATAAGATACTTAACAGCAAAAATGTAACGAGTGCAAAAAAAAAAACATTCTAAATATGAACAAGCAAATAAAAACTAATACGAGGATAAAGAACTACCACCAAAATAAAACAAGTTTAAAAATCATTGCAACAATAACCGGAAGTTTTAAAAGACTGACTTTTCATATCCTGCCAATAAAACACCTTCCCTGAGGCGAACCAAAGGAAACCAGAAATTTCCATCATAAATTTATCTGTACTCGCTGGCCCAGACAAAGGTGACGTCCTTGTGCGGGGTTAAGGTGTCAACACCAATTTGAGTTGTGAAATCCAATAAATTCTCATTGCTCATGCGTAAATCATCAAGTACGATATTTCTAGGTTATGTATGTAAAGACAGCTTATACAGAATATAAAATGTTATCAAGTACATGCACCGCAGGCGTCATTCTTATCGGTGAGTCTCTACTGTAATCTTAAAGAGCTATAGTTGTGTAAACCAAACCGACAAACAAATGTTTGAGGATTGATCCAAGTAAAACCATCTCCCCTGGTGGGGCAACCCTCCAGTGTTGCCACAACACAACTGTGACATGAGAACTGTGTTGGTAGTCGCCTACGGGTGGGGTAGAAAAAGTCTCAAAGACACGACGAAGCCTCCAGGTTGGGTAGGAAGAGCCTCAGGCCATGGCGAAACCTGTATGTGGGACAAGAGAAGCCACAGGCCAAAACGAAACCTCCTGGTGAAGCAAGCGGCTCAAGCTTCACTCGTGACTCAATGTTGTCCGACAGAGTGCGTGAGAATGTGACTTCCTTCAGAATGTGTGCTTTGGTTTCGTTCCTTGCAACATTGCCACTGCAGGCAGAAGGCTGGCGAAACCTTTGTCCGGTATAGCTTCCATAACCATGTCACTGAGGGGTGGATGGGAACGCCAGGCGCTGTTTGTGTTGCAGGGTCACAGGACAAGGCCACACGGTGATGAACAACAGGACAAGACCAAACGGTGTTGGGCCACAGGACAAGGCCACATGGTGTTGAGCTATAGGACAAGGCCACACGGTGCTGGGCCACAGGACAAGGCCACACGGTGTTGGGCCACAGGACAAGGCCACACGGTGCTGGGCCACAGGACAAGGCCACACGGTGCTGGGCCACAGGACAAGGCCACACGGTGTTGAGCTACAGGACAAGGTCACGCGGTGCTGGGCCACAGGACAAGGCCACACGGTGTTGGGCCACAGGACAAGGCCACACGGTGCTGGGCCACAGGACAAGGCCACACGGTGTTGAGCTACAGGACAAAGCCACACGGTGCTGGGCCACAGGACAAGGCCACATGGTGTTGAGCTACAGGACAAAGCCACACGGTGCTGGGCCAGGACAAGGCCACACGGTGTTGAGCTATAGGACAAGACCACACGGTGCTGGGCCACAGGACAAGGCCACATGGTGTTGAGCTATAGGACAAAGCCACACGGTGTTGGGCCACAGGACAAAGCCACACGGTGTTGGGCCACAGGACAAGGTGTTGGGCCACAGGACAAGACCTCACGGTGCTGGGCCACAGGACAAGGCCACACGGTGTTGAGCTAGGACAAGACACTGGTGTGTTGAGCTTCACGGTGCTGGAGCCACAGGACAAGGCCACACGTGTTGAGCTATAGGACAAAGCCACGGTGTTGGGCCACAGGACAAGGCCACACGGTGTTGAGCTACAGGACAAGGCCACACGGTGCTGGGCCACAGGACAAGGCCACACGGTGTTGAGCTATAGGACAAAGCCACACGGTGTTGGGCCACAGGACAAGGCCACACGTGTTGAGCTATAGGACAAGGTCACACGGTGCTGGGCCAGGACAAGGCCACACGGTGTTGGGCCACAGGACAAGGCCACACGGTGCTGGCCACAGGACAAAGCCACGGTGCTGGGCCACAAGGCCACACGGTGTTGAGCTATAGGACAAAGCCACACGGTGCTGGGCCACAGGACAAGGCCACACGGTGTTGGGCCACAGGACAAGGCCACACGGTGTTGAACTATAGGACAAGGCCACACGGTGTTGGGCCACAGGACAAGGCCACATGGTGTTGAGCTATAGGACAAAGCCACACGGTGTTGGGCCACAGGACAAGGCCACATTGTGTTGAGCTATAGGACAAGGCCACAGTGTTGAGCTATAGGACAAGACCACACGGTGTTGAGCTATAGGACAAGGCCAAACGGTGTTGGGCCACAGGACAAGGTTACCTGGGCCACTGGGAGCACACAACCTCAACCCACTGCTCTCTCCACCACCAGTTTTTACCGCCTGGTGCAGACCCAAACTTGCTCTTTTCTCCACCTCCGCCTAATTCCACTTCGGGGATTCCCGCTGAGGTGGTCGCCAGTGACAGGTGTGGGTGTGGTACTGTAGCCACCGTGGGTGTGGTACTGTAGCCACCGTGGATGTGGTACTGTAGCCACCGTGGGTATGGTACTGTAGCCACCGTGGGTGTGGTACCGCAGCCACCGTGGGTGTGGTACCGCAGCCACCGTGGGGGCCGTGCAGGGAGTTATCGTTGGCGTGGAAGGGAAGAATGCCAGTGCTAAGGTGGCTATATCACCGAGGCTTCCCGCTGTCCTACCAGTACTACCACACCTTAAAGGTAACACAATAAATCACACTTCTCACACCTGGGGATAAGGAACCACAGAATGTACTTGAAATAACAAAAGTTACCAAGAAGTGGTCCTATACGTCAGGCAGTCAGAACACAGTGGGAGAAACACAGCAGGTGACAAACAATAACGGGAAGTTCGCTCATCGCTGTTGTGTGACGTAAGGCGGTGAGTTTTTGTGTGGCCAAGATATGGCGGTGGTGGCTGGTGTAGAGCTGAGGTGGTGGCTGCCACATAATACTGATGTTAAAATAACTTTATTAAAAGAACCAACACACAAGACCAGGCTTTACAAATGACCTCCTGGAACAATATTTAACCTTAACTCTGCCACTAGAACCTCCTGTGAATTTTATCCTCGTACTCACGTGATCTGCCTAACCACCACCACCACGCTGCACCACCACCACCACGCTGCACCACCACCACCACGCTGCCCCCCCCCCCTCATGTACTGAAAACCCCCAGGATGAGTTTTCAGGTGTAAAAGGTAACTTATAAATGTCATGAACTTACCTGCAGTTCACATACCGACGGCCATGAATCATTTCTCTTATTCCCGCTTTTTCTCTTTTGGCATTTTGGCATTTCATTATCTGAGTCTTGTAATGAAATGTTAATGAATAAAAAAGGGAGAAATTTAAAAATAATTCATTAAAGCCGGTAAATGAGACTGACCGAGAGGAAATACCATGACATTTGATTGTGTTACCCTTCACATCTAAAATGACACCGCCATTATAGAAACAGTGTGCACCTCCCCGACCGTAGTACGCGGCTTTAACTTAATATTACGCTGCTTAAACACCCAACAACCTTCTAAGTACAAACCTGTCACAATACACCTCCACACCAAAGCTGAATTCAGTCCAAGGAATCTATCAAATTATCTAAGTGAACGGACGAGCAGCTTCACTCTTACCACTCCACCCCCCCCCCCGGCCTCTAGTTAGAATCTCTTCCACTAAATTTTAAAGTCATTATTTTGTAGTTATTTTTCTCCTGGGTTACAGAGTATGGTGAAGGTAATACACTATGAGGCTGACAAACTTTATTTGTTTTGTTTTTTTATTGTAGCTCATGTGTACCACGGATAAGGTACTATGTTGGGGCACTTTCATATGTGGAAATGACTTTGGCTGGGGTAACACTCAAATTACCTGCTAAGTTTCTTTAAAACCTTGAGGCCCGATAAATACCGATTAATATTTGTCTAAACTATGCCAGCAGCTATGTGCGTAGCTTCGGCGGTGATTTAACTCATCCAATTACTGATTGAAATAGAAAACTTTCTACACTGCCACAGCCTAATAGTAATTTTATTTGTTTTCGCACATTAGTCATCAACACCACAGCCCATCACCAGAGTATTAACTACATAATATCACACGAGACGTATCAATCGTGATCACCCCTACAACGTTACCGCATGATTTCCCACCATCACCACAGCCGAGCACCACCTATGGACCTGAGCAACCAGCTGGTGGAGAGGGGGGGGGGGAACTTGCAGCACCACACCATCTGGTGTTGGGACGCTTGTGGTCTGTGGTTATCCCCACCAGCGAGCCAGCCTTACCCCCCAGAGCACAGTACACGCCTTACACACTCGCACTGCTCCACATACTCCCACTAAACAATATATTCTGTGTGGTCTCTGACCCTGATTATGGATCGTATCGGACACACCACTCACTGGGAAAGTGACAAGCCACTGGGAAGACTATCATCTTTGAACGAAATCATACTTCCATAATACTGCTTCCTGTCTTGCCTTGTGAGAGCTGAGGTATGGGAACACTTGGTCCACGAACGTACTAAGTTACCAATGTTTATTACATTTTCCACTACCGTAAAGCCTCTTGCTATTCCTGCTTCTCCACCTAACACCAGAGACACGGAAAGACTATAAGAACAAACACCAAACAAGCATGCCGGTGATTTATTTTTACAGTAAACAGGTGTGGTCCCGGGGGAGGGGGGGGGGACCCTTGAGGACGCCTTCAGCACTGTTGACGTCAAGGGGGTAACTTATTTGTTTGGTTCCCGAACCTTTTCGGGAGCAACTTGCGTCACACTAGTGTCTTGATGTAACCGTATCACACTTGACTACAGTCAGAGAATTTGGGAGTTAGATGTTGTCTGCACGCAAGCATACGTGCACGCACGCACACTCACACATGTACTTATTCACATAAAACCCACACACCTAACAATGCACTCTCTCACCCTGGCCTCGTCAGCAGCTGATCCCCCCCCCCCTCCTCCTCCTAGTGGGTCAGTGGAGACTCTGGCTCCCCTCCCCCTCCCTCCCTCGGTCAGCAGGTGGTGGTACCGGGAAAGTGTGTCGCGGCTGTGCCAGGCCCCTCACGCTACACTGGATGAGAGTAAGAGTTTAAGTACAGTACCTGGCACGCCATCCCTTGTTGACCCTCCACCTCTCGCCCTTTACACTCTGCCCCTGTACCGTCATTCCCCTTACCTATTACCCCCTGGTCCTCTTCCCCTAACAGCTGCTCTGCCCGATCGTCACCGACCACCTTCCCTGAACTTGAACCTAAATGGAAATGCAGAACTTTTACGGCAACAAAATATTTAAATGTCATTATGGTACTGCCAGTCCTCTTACATAGGTCACACACACAGGAAGCAGTTCCATCAACACCACCACCGGTATCACCATTATCACAATCACTCTGACCAGAGTTAACAACAACGCTGTCATCATCACCACCACACTTACAATCACCACCGTCAAGAATAATAACACCACTATCGCCATCAAGATCATCCTCAACAACAATAAAATGACAATCACCATCAGGAAAAAAACCACTAAAACACGCCCAGTGGTGTCGAGGTGAGGAGCCAGCACCAGGGAGGTCACTTTCACGATGACGCGGGCCCACCCAGATGATGGTACACAGTGTTGCCAGTCTAAGGTCTTAAAAATTGAGATTATGCACATCTTGTAACACTAGTTTTTTGTTTACAACTTTGGGAGTTATCAAAAGGTGATGCGCGTGGTGTGGTAGAGTACAGAACAATGTGGTAGCCAATACTCTTCTATACCTTAAGTGAATTTTGTCTCAGATTTATAGGAGAAAAAATATTAACTTAAGGATGGTGTTAGGAGGTACTGTACCTGCATGTTAATATTTGTAAGACCTGAGGAAGTCTGAACGTGTGTGTTAAGAGAGTTCCATTGTCGGGAGGAGTGATGCAGATTTAACGAGCAGCAGGAAGATCATGGGTAGACTGTTCCTGTTACGGTAGAAGAGAAATGAAGGATTGGATACTACACTGCATCTTGACTGCTTTACAGGGGTGGTCGAGGGGTTGTACTGTAAACTGAAAACATGGAAACTTCATACTTTTACGCGCGTTAGAATCTTCGCTAGAAACAGAAATATTGGCAACACATCCAGAACCATAACAACAAGTTCAACTACAAATTTATAATACAATACTTAGCATCATACTCGAAGTGTTAATGCTCTTTAAAGGTCAGCTCACTAATGCACCTTTTTGACGCGACTATGACATCTATGCAACATGTATGAGAAAAATTATGTTTCAGATCTACGGTAAACCTCGGTTTAGGGGGGAGGGGGTGCTGAATATGTGGTGTGTTATTAAAACTTGCTTACTGTCCCGCAATTTCTTTTAATCTTGTAGAAACTTAAGACTGTCAGTGTGGTGATGACAGTCGTGGGAAGGTGAATAGTAAAATGTTGAGCTGCTGGAGCGAAACTAAGCACAATTGAAGGAGAGAGCAAAGCCAGTCAAACCTCCAACACGCGAGGCGGTTGTCGGAGAGAGTGGCTGACCAGGATCACCTTATACTGTCTATCATATCTTTAATAGTTTTGATCTGAACAATGGAGTTACTGATACATCATAACAATCACAACTGTAGCCTAACTATAAGGGAACTCTTGGACGGTTGTTGGTGTTATTCCTCTCTCAAGTAAAACAACCTTATCGCGAAGGTATAGTGATTTGCATTATTCTAATTATTCACACACAAACCTAACAGTGATTTTTATGATACCAGAGACAACTTTAGGTATATCGTTTGTAGCTGGAGACGCGACTAACTACTGTGGCTGAACAGATACATACCCAAGATATCTTTGTACCCAGAGGAACAGGGCTAATGCTCTTCCACAACGGAATGGGCTACTAGTCTGAAGTTCTCTTAAGTTAATGGTGTTAATCCTAGCGAGTGTAGTGAGGAAGGTATGAGAGGTGAGGCAGGATAACAAAAGGAAGATGTGGAAGACAGTTATGGAAGAAAATGACTAAATCTGTTTACATGATTTGTAATCAAAGCTTTCCCGGTGTCCTGTAAGGGAAATTAAGAAAACGATAACCTAGTACCATTGTTTCACCACCATCCTATGTATACTGTGAAGGAAACTCTGAATACAGCGGATGTTCTTACTCAACGGCTTGGTAAACACACCCTCTCTCCTTCCTTCCTTCTTTCTTTCCTTTCTTCCTTCATTCACTCACTCCTTCCTTCCTCCACTCACTCCTTCCTTCCTCCACTCACTCCTTCCTTCCTTCCTTCCTCCACTCCTTCCTTCCTTCCTTCCTCAGAAACTCGGTATTATTACTGATGATGTCCCAAATATACATCTCCAATCCCACCATTAAACGTTTCGGTCTGGTGATTCTCCAAACTGTACACTACACAACAGAATGTCTATACTTTGAATAATTCTCTCATGATGGGCGGTGGACGCTTGTTGGAATGTGGGAAGGTGCAGGGGTGACAGTGGCCGCCGCCTACCTGTTGCGACACACACTAGAACACCACCAGTCCATTCACACACTCATATTTACTCTCGGCCGTCCCTGGCAAGTTACTGGATTCTTCTCCACTCTGGTACAGTAAACGCCCGTCTACCCCCTTTTGCACACGCACCCCTTGAAACGTTCTCCACAGTAAACGTTAGTCCAGGTAACAGTAGCATCCCTCAGTAAACGTGGCACAGCCTAAACCAAACTCCACAGAATATAACCCAGGCAGAGGGAGGGAGTTTGGAATATTTACTGAAATAATACAACTGTATCACATTGTGTAGTTCTGTGCATAAAATTACACAAAATCTAAGGCTGTTTCACTCCAATCTCAGTCATTACTGTATGTTAACCTCTTGAGTGCTGTATATATAGCTAGACACGTACACAAGTAATGTCAGAGGGAGAAATAAGCTCAACAGATTCAACAGTTTAAGTAAGAGTGGCGCTACAAAACATAACACGTCACTTTGTTCACTCGTAGCAACAAGGTCTATTGTTATTTCAATATAAATTAAAACAGTCACTCTCCCCTGCCTCATTGCATACTCACTGTCCACTTAACGCTGCAACAGGCGCGGTGCGTAACTCTACCTCAGAAATTTCACTTTAGACAAATCTCACCAGGTCAGGTTCCTCTGAGCCATAGTAACGTGTTGGTTTAGGTTACGTTAAGGCAGGTTGGACAGGATGTTGGTTTCAGATATTCTAGCCATTGTCAGACAACCTTAGCTTAATGAAGAGTTTACTGTATACCGCGTATGCTGGATTGCTCTCGTATATAATGCTGGAAACTTACCCCACAATTTTATCACACACGGAGCAGCAGCACAGCGCGGCCTACATCAATAACTTTACATCTTAAAGATCCAGTACTTTACTTTATCCATTGATCGGCCTGTTAGCCGCTTGGGCAGCAGTTTTTGTATCAGATTGCAAAAACATACAAAATAAAAATCACCATAGAACATAATTATATATGCCGTACATAGGTCACTGTGATAAAGAACTGTGCATCAGAAGAAACAGAACAATTCAGTAAACATGAAGACTAGACCTCGCCTGACTTTTTATCAAGAAATAGATTTGTGGTCGTTATATTTAAGCGAATAAACCGATTAATATCCCTTCATCATAGTAAAGAAACACTCTGAACCCACAGGAGGAAACTTTGGGTGCGTGTGAGAGATGACCACAGAGTGTACAGTCGGCGCATCAGGTGTTCCGGTTCTTGGATTAAAGCTTTTACCAGTCACAATCACCCGATTAGGAGAGAAGTGACAAGAAAACAGAGCAGTAGTCGTTTTATGATGAGCGGGAGGGGTTGGGTGGCGGGAGGGGGTGGGTGGTGGAGGTGGGGGTGGCGTTTGGGGGGTTGGGTGGCGTTTGGGGGGGTTGGGGTGGCGAGAGGTGGGGGTTGGGGTGGCGGGAGGGGGGTTGGGTGGCGGGAGGGGGGGGTTGGGGTGGCGAGAGGTGGGGTTGGGTGGCGGGAGGGGGAGTTGGTGGTGGGAGGTGGGCTGGGTGGCGTTTGGGGGGTTGGGTGGCGTTTTGGGGGGTTGGGTGGCAGAGGTGGGGGTTGGGGTGGCGAGGGGGGGTTGGGTGGCGGGAGGGGGTTGGGTGGCGGGAGGGGGGGGGTTGGGTGGCGGAGGGGGGTTGGGGTGGCGGAGGGGAGGGGGGTTGGGTGGTGGGAGGTGGGGTTGGGTTTGGGGTTGGGGTGGCGTTTGGGGGTTGGGTGGCGTTTGGGGGTTGGGTGGCGTTGGGGTTGGGTGGCAGAGGGGGGTTGGGTTGGGTGGCGGGAGGGGGTTGGGGTGGGTGGCGGGAGGGAGGGGGGGTTGGGTGGCGGGAGGGGGGGGGTTGGAGGGGGGGGCTGGGTGGCGGAGGGGGGGGTGGCGGAGGGGGGTGGGTGGCGGAGGGGGGTTGGGTGGCGGGAGGGGGGGGTTGGGTGGCGGAGGGGGTTGGGGTGGCGGAGGGGGGGGTGGCGGAGGGGGGGTTGGGTGGCGGGAGTAGCGTGAAGAATCCTGCGGTAGGTGGAGGGTAAGAAGAAGGATAAGGCTCATCTTTTGTGACAATAAGCAATACGGTATCAAGTCGTCGCCTTCTTCCTCTGTGTCTTATTAATCTAAAGTTTGTTGTATGGTCGGCCACTCGGGTCTTCCCTCTCCACGACTGTTGATCCTGTGTTTCCTTCTCTTGTTCTCACCTCCTTTTGACACACACACACACTAACTTGTAATAGACCAGTGTATTCACTCCCAGTAAACACTACTCCTTGCTTTGTCACTATGTTGAAATGCACTGTAGTTTGAGCTTTTCCCCATCTAGTTATTATATGTCTTATTTGCATCACTTATGTTACTTGTATATTATTTGTAATTCGTAACCCATTCCCCAAATATGTAACTGTATATTTTCAGCCTTCTGGCTGCCAAGCTCTTTCAATAAACCGTTAATTATTATTATTATTATTATTATTACACACCTCTTCTCTGGCCAATTATTTGTCGTCGCCCTCTCTTACCCTCCACTGCTCTCCTCACTACACATTCTTCACCATTCCTCAGTAAGTTATCCAATCCATCTTAATCATTATTTTTGCCTTCTTTTGTAATCTTTGTCATTATTATTATCCTAAACACGTTTACTTTAATAAAAATCTTGATAACTTTAATGGTCTCCGCTCCGTACAACATAAATCTTGTCTTCACATTTGTTATTATCCTGACAAATGATCCCAGCAACTTACTTTTTTTTAATTTATCCCATCAGACTAAGAAATATAATTCATGGTCTCACTAAACAGGGGAATGTTTAACTGCTGAAGCAATATTTTTTCCCTTGTCATTTACGAAAGGTTTGCATCAGCGGTACAAATGTAGTGGTTGCTAAAACAAATCAAAGTATTGCACAGTCATCGGTACACTGCAGCCTGACCACAGCAGAGTAAGTAGACGTTTAAGGTTTAATGATACACTGTCAGTTGCTCCGACCTGCTTTAGTTATCGTCAACCCCTGAGAGAGAATAATATACAAGGCAATGTATCTACTGACGACCCTACAATTGAAATTTAATCAGAATATTTTTTTTCTGCGTCTTTAACAACCCAGATCCAAAATTTCCTTAAACAATGTTACCGGTGGTGGGAATGGTTCACGTCACACGACACGGTGTAGTGGGGCGTACAGTACCTCTTCCATCAGCAACGCCGATATATTTTGTTTTATTTCCATCAGTTACGTTAAATTTATCATGTATACCTATGTACTATATAACTGTATATGAGGCAGGAAATAATTATTTACATTTACTTTTCTTAAGCTATACTTTTTTTTCAGTAGCTGTTACGACCATTTCCTTAGAACTGTGTACGTTTGTGGTCGTGTTTCTTTGTTGTTTAATTAGACACCGCGGGGTCAAACAACCGAGCAGAGGATGGCCTGAAGGGAATGACTGGGTGGTCAAAATGCCAGATTGCCACTTCCGGTCTAGCCCAATCGTGCAGGAGTTCTCGGCCGGAGACCAAACAATCTTAGCGTTAAACTGTGCGCATCAGGACGGTACGTGTTCATGCTTGGCAGCGCGATCAATCCCACTCTAAATTTCCGACGAACACACCCACCTGACACATCAACAGTAATGACATAATAGTTATCTTGGGTATAACAGAGGTCGCTCAACACCCTCCCTTACACAGGTAACAGGGACGACTGACGTAATACAGCCGCCAACTCCTACCTGGGTAATTAGGACCTCACTAGCATATAATCTTCTGGAAAAGATTGTTTAACTTTACACGGCAAGTAAGACGGTGTTCCGGTCTTAATAACTACACGACAAGTCACTAACCTTCATGACCATCTACAACAGTACCAGCATTAGCTTTATCGTCTTAAACTAACGCGTTACCAGAGGTTGTTTATCGCTCATTTACACAAACAGTAACCCACAACACTAGCAGTAGCTCCCCGCACCAGCCTCCCTTCCCATATGGTACCTGCTGTAGTGAGTTACCTTCAGGAGAGCGCGAGAAGGAACGGGACACTTTCTTTTATAATTCTGAGTCACCACTAAAGCTATATGCACGTTTTAGTGTGCACGTCTTCGTGAGTTGGCTCTCGTCGTGACCGTGAGAGTCACCGAACCTTGCCAGCGCCTCCAACACTTCTTTGAGGCTGTGTGTGTGTACTGGGCTAGGGCATGATATAACTAGCTAGATCATGGGCTAGGGGAACCATACTGGTACACAAGACACGGGAAGTATTAGAGAGGAGGAGATAGAAGCATCATATCTCACTTCCACCCTTCAATCCTCGTTCATCCTTCCCGTACACATGGAAAGAACTACTACCTTGTCATCACACATATAACACTAAACTCATCCCAGTACCAGTGTTATGAATTAAAACCTAACCAAGACCAGATGGATGTTAACAGTCTCACCTTAAGAGCCGAGAGGACATGGATTACAAGAAGACAAACAACAACATGGAGGCGAGTCTTACCTATGCCATACACCCAGTCATTAAATAAACCGCTCAGCTCCTCACTCTACCAAAGTCAACCCAAATCTTCCTCTATTGCCCCCCCTCCCCCACAGTCAACCAAAGTCTTCCTCTATTGCCCGCGACCCCCCACAGTCTACCAGAGTCAACCAAAGTCTTCCTCCATTACCCGCGACCCTCAGAACAAGATACCCATCACGGAAGTAACGTTTAATATCTCTCTCCTGACCTGGGTGACCTATGGGCCCAGGAGACCTCGACGCTGCCACGGGGTGATCCCTCGCACACGAATCAGAAGTGATAACGGAGGTGGAGAATGAGGGAAGTGGGAGAAAGACAAAAACTATTAGGTATAATTACAAAGATTAACACGTAACTAATGAACACACACACACACACACACCCCTCCCTCCGCTTACCGTAGGGCCGACCAACACAGCGGCGCCCCTAACATTAATTATATCTCACCAGTTCTGTTCAATCACCTTCACGTGTCAACACTCACCTGGAAAAGAGATAAACATTTTATTAATATAACATGTACAAAATTAAGCAAAATTCATAATGCAAAAAAAATCGTATTTATATAAAATGAGAATCATCCCAAGCACAGCATAGGATTCGTTTTTGTCTACAGATACACAACTGATGAACCGCGCGCGCGTGCGTGTGCGTGTGTGTGTGTGTGTGTGTGATCCAGAACATTAGTCGAGGGAACAATTTATTTTATGAGAAATAACTTTAGTCTGGGAAGAATCTTTGTATAAGGAGAAATCCCACAAGAAAGCGACGAGAAGCTGCAAGGTATAAAGTTAGAAAGCTTTAGAAAGAGAAAGTGTGTGTGAGTGAAAGTGGTGGCGGACCTGCCCAGTCACACTACCCACACCACCTTACTCTCGCTCACACTTGCTACAAAAACTAACACTAGGCAAAAGTTAACACACCTCGTCTCTGTGTTATGCTCAGGGTGAAGTACCTCCTCACACTCTGGTATCTACTTTATAAAGCCCAAATATATTATGCAATCGCTTCGCTCAGGTCTCTCAGTACTGACATTTTATTACAAGATCCGTGTAGTAGTTTTTGCACTGTGCCATCTATAGCTTGAAGTACTAAGTTAGACCATGTATTTTTTTTTCATATATCCAGACTTGCCAAGTGGGTGACCAAATAGCTGCCAGGTGTCCAAAGCCGGTGGGATTAACCCGAATGGAGGAAGACCTCGAATTAGCTGAAAAAAATATCAGCATCTCCTGTAGAACGACGTCAGTAACTAAGGTAGTGCCAGTCACTAACACCATTTACCTGCCAGCGTCGTCCTGCCAAACACCCTGGATAGAGGATACTGCTTATGACGTACACGGAATAATTTCATGAACTTCCTATTAATGTTACTTTACTACTCAATTTTGTTTGGCTTACTCAGTGCACCTTACTCAGTGCACCTTACTCAGTGCACCTTACTCAGTGCACCTTACTCAGTGTACCTTACTCTTTTTTTAAGACGGACATTAAGGTTTCCATTAAGATGGCGATGAAAAAATATAAATTGTTTAATTGACTAAACTTGGGTATCACTAAAAATAATAACCTGTTACCCCCACAACTAGTAATAATATCACTTAAAATTATTTACTAATGGTCTCATACCATTTGTGTAAATGTCAGTAGACATAAACAATATTTGGAGGCATTTCTCATATAACGAAGTTCTCAAAGAGCAAGTAGTTTATCGTTACGTTATTAAACACACCACACCACAAGTGCCAGAAAATGAACCAACAAGAGAAACAGTCTGACAACCGCTGTTCTAACGCCATCGGCCTGGTCTCTTTGGCCTGGTCTTATTCACGAGCTTCGAGAAGATTACGTCTGAGGCACTGACAAAAAACTCAAATTGTTTATCAGTGTCAAGGTGGTTTTGTGACTTTACCTTTATGGCAAGAATGTAAAGGAACAACGACCGCCATGTACACCACTAAAGGCCTTTCCTCGGATATTTACGAATATTTGTAATAAAATAATAAAACCAGTAAATAAATGTACTTTAAGAATCAATATGAATACTGAATGCTTTCAAGATGGCCAAAATGCTTCCAACTCTAAAAAGATACATAAAAAAATGACAATTCCTACAGCTTATGTGCTACTTGTTCCATATTTTTTTTATATATACAGTATATATATATACTCAAATGTCATCAAATCGACTCGTTCACCAGATGAAGCAAATTATTCTACGAGTCTTCCAACGGTTCAGTGTAAGACCTAACCCATTACCCTAAAAACATGTTTAGTATCAATGTCCAAAGATGTCACTACCAAAGGTCTACTTGTCCTACTTAATATAAAAAGCAACAGCAGTACCCCACGTATAATTAGCGCTATAGTACACTATTTCTCATGTGTGGGGAGGATGGCGGGTCAACCATAACTGGGTTGAGCGTGCCCCCATATCACTGGGCACACGGCAGTGAGAGTACAACTTTCACTGGCGCTGTGTGGGCCCGGGAGCAATACTTCTAAAAGAAAAAAGAAATGGTACTGACGAGTCTTTCTTTTACTACCCTGAGAGGTACTGGTGTGTTAATGTGTACAAGTGTGTATTTGACACTATGCAGTGGTACCCTGTCTCCCTCCAAAATTCCACAACAAGAATAACACACAAGTATTTCCTAACAATGTCAATCGCCATGACTGTCACGAGGAGGAAAGTCATACAGTATATATAATCAGGAAGGGATGTGGTGTGGGAGGGTGGGCGCGTTCTCCTGCAGTAATTGTAATGATGACTGGGAAACAAATGTCATCTTTTAATTAAATTATATGAATTGTGTTTGTTTCTCAATCATCACAATGTAGTCTATCATTGTGTCATTAACTACGATGAATTCTCCACGGAAATGGAATTTTCGCGTGTAAATGGGTGTGGAATCTTGAGCTAGTACATACAGTGTAGCAACAGCATTAAGAAAGGGGTGCGCACTCCAGCTGACACGCGGTAACTCCTAATAAAAACAAGACAACCTCCTCGTTTTATAACCTACATCCTCCAACAGTCCCCATCTCTCCTCCACGTAACAGCGACCCTGCCGTGTTCACTACTATCTCCTCATTACAGTATATTCTTTCCATCAATTTTCTATTCAACTGTCCAAACATAAAACACATGATTTTCTTCGCAACGGATAATTAAGTGATTCACACTGAAGCGATCTATTAATTAATAAAAGGGAAATCTTTATTAAATGGGATAATTTACCGAAGACAACGTTTGATTATGTGTGTTTATGTTACGTTACACTGAATATACCTGCAATTGAACCGTGGTCTAACAAGATAGACGGTAATTATTTAAGGCATGCAGTAAGGCAATTAAAGGAGTATGATCATTATTTCAGGTAAGCAACTTGGTTATTATGGAGACATTATTGTGAGGGTAAAGTACATGAAATGGTAGCGGTTAAGTCCTCTTGTAGCTAGAGTGAAGCACTGGATCACGGACATCCTTGATTGGATCCCACAAGATAAAAAAAACGTACAACCAGACTACCAGATGGCTGGAGAAACTAGAATGTTTGGAGGCGCTCAGTGAGTAGAGACGTTACCAGACCAAAGATGTGGAAACACACGAGGAAGGTTTTATATAGTAGTAAAATAATACCATACTGGTTCTTTACATAAATGTTGAATTCTTGTAAAATAATTCTGCATAAATGAATTGTCTGTCAAGTATTCAAGTTAATCCCTATGGCCGACATGCTCATCACACTGTCATGCCTCGTTATACTAACAAGATTATTTTTATGAATTCTACTATAAGAGCCATTGGGGATGGGTGTAAACGGGACTGCCCAGTATGGGCCAATAGGCCCGCTGCAGTTTCCTCCATTCTTATATCTTCTGATACCTGAAACATCATGCAATATTTTTAATACAGATGTGAGGTGGAAACGAGAAGTAAACTGCGGATGAACCGCCTCCGTCGGTGATGAAACAAGTAGAATACCGGGGACCTGATACCTGTAGTTTGATCCACTGGGATCAATAACGCAATACGTCGACGTATTTTCCAATTGGTTTTTATTGCCACCGTTGGACAGCTACTGCTTCATTAATAGAGTAGCAGTCGGCGCACACAAAAAACGCACCTAAGCTCAGGCGGAGATCCCGAGCACTGCTTCCTACTTCAGTGACGTACACTAAAACCTCCAGTACAGCATTATTGCACAAGAGTGACAATGACGAACTTCCAACCTTCCTACACTTCTGAGGCAGGCGGGAATTTACCTGGGCAGCCCCGTCCGGGTTGCTACAAGTTGACGCCATCTGTCGATGGTGAGGTAACATTCGGCATCCGAGTTCCTGCTACAGTATTGAATATTACAGTATTTATATCTTACGTTCAGAATTTGCTGATGTGAAAACAAATAATCACTTAATTTAGGACCTGGTAAACCTTATATATCAAATATTGTGTTTAAGACATTATTGATGAATGCCATGCACTTACCTTAATGCGTGTTTCAAGGACACACTATCCCCAAGGGCAAACGCATGAGTGAGTGAGTGAGTGTGTGTGTGTGTGTGTGTGTGTGTGTGTGTGTCCACGTATTATCCAAGAGCGAATATATTTACACACTGTATATTCAAATAGGTATAAATAAAATGAACTCGTGTTAGACACCATGAACATTGGATGGCCAGGTGGACGGACAGTATAATGCACAACAATCTCACTTTTTTTTGTAGTTTCACGACAGTTTTTTTCATTAATTTGTTATCAACTCATGTCGGTATTTTAGCAATAAATACTAAATAATTATGTACTGTATATACAAGCTTCACAAGTAGTCACTATGAACCACTGAACTTACCCATTAGACCACCTTTGCCTGTTCATTTTAAGCAGGAGTCCCCCTAGCTGGGCCCCAATGATAGATAATTCATTTGTAATATTGCCTGACACACTTCATGTAAACACTAGTGCACATACAATTAAATAATACTTGTCTGGCACCCATGGACGCTGTTAACATATCCTCCTCTACACTCTGGAGGAGTAAACAGCTTGTAAAGGATAAATGTAACTTCATTACGGAAGACAGTTTGCCTATCATCGTCAACAAGATACAAAATAAACAAATACACTTTCAATATACACAATTGTTACCTTAGTATACATATAACGCTAAAAACCTCTACATGCTTCGTCATTACTGAGTGACAAGATCAGCAACACAACAAACTGAAACGACGAGTGTACTATCACCAAGACGACATCAGCAGGAGGCAGCGAGTGTTGGTGCGGTTAATATCGCACTGGTGACTTACGAGTGAAAAAAACCCGGCACTGCTAAATGACTGGCAACAATGTGTCCTTCCTGCCTGCCCCCCCCCCCTCCCAGCACATGTGGTGTGTTCCTTCAAGTAATGTAGTAATTACATATATTAATACAATTTATGATATCAATTACATCAATTTTATTTCATTACACCAAACTGTTGAACTAAATCAAAATGAACTCCTGAAAATACAATATTGCCTTTATACGAGCTCTTAATGTTTATGCTACCTTGTAAAAATATTTAAATATAATTAAATCCCTGAGTCACAATCGTAATACTAACGCACGTTGTTATATAAAACGAAGGAGAGTCAAAAGTGGAGCAAGTTGTGTGACCTGGAGAAACACCGAGTGAAAGGTTTACATCGGCCAGTGAGAGAACGAGTAACTGACGCTCGTTATCAAACAGGGCAGAGACATTAGTTATGTAATGGTGACTGACGAATCTGATGAACCGAACAAACTAAAACCTTTGATAAAAGTACAGAGAGTTTTGGAAGCTACGTAGAGAGATTCGAGAATATGAATGATCAGAAAATTTAATTGAATATAATAAACTCACAAAATGATTCCTATAAGAGTGTACCATACATCCGTGGTGGCGTACAGTGCTAATAATGTATTGTCTTACTGCATTAATTACTAACTAACCCGTAGACTAATAATGACCCAACACAACGAAATACCCACCAAAATACTTCTCTCACTTTGTATAATACAATTTAAGATACGACTTGCTATTCCTATTACTGTAGTTTGCTGGTTACTTAGAAAGCGGCAAGTAGAATCCCCCCCCCCCCACAGTGGCCAATGAAAGCAAACCATCACTGAACTGTGCTTGATTTTAGTACACACACGCACACACCACTAAGCACCACCAAACTTGAGTCTACACAACTCAAGAGTCTGTTCATGATGGTTTGTTTTCACCTGTGAGTGTGAAGCGTGTGTGACCAAGTAATGAGAATAGAAAACCGTTTTGAAATGTGATATATTAAACCAAATACGTAAGAGTTTTTTTGGTATATTTCCCTGTTTTAAGTTAAACAAGCGTGCAGCCTCCAAAGACAGATTTACCATAATTATACACTTATTAATCTAAATTAACACCAAGACTTACTTCTATTTCCCATATTGATTAAAATAAAAGCAAATTTCTACACGAAATTTCCCCGAATGTGTCTTAGCAAGCCAGTCCAGTCCATACCTGTTGTCCATGTACATACATCAATAGGGAACTAGTTCAGCCAGATTCATCACCCAGCAGGTGGTGACCAACAATTTATTAACGTCTTAATAACAATAGGATCCTGAATCCCACAACTCACCCGCATATCAATATCTACGGTACAAGTTCTTCCATCCTACAGGTCATAAGCAAATCAGTTCCTACGAGTACTGAATCCCACGGGCCGTCAGCTTCCTACAAGCAGATCACTAATAATTAAATACCCAGAGGACTTCAGTGCCCCAGCAAGTACCTACCAACTCCGTATCAGGTGCAGAAATTATAAATTCCATCAGTAATGCGACTCTTACAATCGGGAAACAATAACTATCTAAACTGGACAAAAAGCAGCCGAGTGCGTTAAGGATGTTGTGAGAAGTCGATTGCCTTTTTTCATACAAAACCTGGTGACGACACCGAGAAAGACTTGGCATATATAAAAAAAAAAATAACCCGCTTTGGCAACATTAGCAATCATTATAGGGTATTAAGCCTCTGGAAGGATGTATCGCGATATTGTCTTCATAAGGGCCAATGAGACTATGTCCGTGGAGTAACAAAGACAACAGCTCTAAACGTGTCGTAACTCTCCTGACACAAACTACTAATTGTTCCTCGTGAAATGGTACTCTACGAGGCTGTGTTGCTGTTTATTATGATAATGGTGGTGTTGATGGTGTTGTAACGAGTGATGTAACTTGAGGTGACTGGTACTGCTGTGTGCTCCTCGTGTCATTTCTGTTAGAGAATTGTTAACAGAGACTGGAGTGTTACTCTTGTTAAGTTTTGTATCTGACAGCATTGTTTCTTAAGTGTTAGCGCAGTAATATTCTAACTGTTCTAACGTTTAAAGATGAATATTTTAAAAATTGAACCGACTCTTCCGAGGGACAAGTACTTGTAACTGGATCACAGTTGCCTGACGTCACAATGATCTGGACCGCACATTTTAACTCAACTGTACTGAGTTTCACGAGACCTTCGCATAAAAGTGCAAGGAGAAGAAAGTGTGTGTGTACCAAATACCTTTTATGTGTTATTTCAATTGTCTCCGTCTCGTTACAGGAAGCTATTAAAGAGAAAATTACTCCCAAGTGCCACGTCGTCGGTGTTGACTCACCATACAAAGTCAACATGATGGGAGTCTCGTGTTCGTATCAAACGTACTGGGACATAGATGGAGGCTGGTTGCTGGGGAGGATGAGGAGGGAAGAGTAAAGTGCATAAGGGAGGGGATTGGAGGAAGGAAAGTGGGCAGGTGGAAGGGTGATATACTAAGATGGTAAGGAGCGTGGGAGTCGAGGAAGGTGACGGTATATAGAAGAGGTTGGTGCAGGGAGGGTGTTGGTGAGGGCGGGCACTAGCTGCTATAATCTGAACTACAGGTTGTTTCCTAGAAGAACGTTCGACTATCAACTCCGTTATAATGTCATGTCCGACGATAATATTTAAGTTCACTGTTTAATAAGACCTTGAGGATTATTACACTGGTGATACAATACTGAAATTACCAGAGCTGTGGTTACAAAAATAAAGCATAAAGAACCAACCATTTAGTGAACGACTAGGTAACTTTACTGTCTTACAACAGATATTACCTAAAATGCCGTAAATCGGTTCCTTCGCCGATAAAATCTAACGAAGACGATTTTGTGTTGGTAGAGAACACTCAGTGATATGCCATCACGAGGATCATCAAGGAAATTAGTCTTCTCTCTTCCAGACATAAGAAAATAAACTGTAAATATATCACTTAATCAGAAACAACAAGTTACAAGAAGAGGCAAAGTACATTTAGTACATGAACACAGGCAAGTACAAGAACAGTAATGTAAGCCAAGTAACCGTAATAACGTCATCAGGAGCAATGTACATAATCAACATCATCTCTTACACCAAGACCAACACGCCTGCAGCATAAGTCAGCAGAACAGTTAATACTGGTACGAGTAAATGTATTTACTTTGTAATTTTTATACAAGTTCTGTCTGGGGGAGATGGTGCGAGTCGTATCGTGTGTGTCTCTCTCCCTGTGTGTGTGTGTTTAAGAAGGTATGCAGACCAACAATTGAGAAAACAACAGAACTAAACACAACCCCAGCGACACTAAATATCCAGCAGGCGACTTGAAAGCACAAACAGGTTCTCTCTCAGCAGGGACCAACGTCCTCGACCCGGCCAAAGTCCTAGACCAGCATCTTCGACGAGAGTCCTCGACCAGGTGCTGCTGATGGAGTAACAACAAAATGTTCCGAGGAGTCTGTAACAAGACACCCAGGCGCCCATTACCACCACCAACACTGCGGGCGGGTACCACTACCACCACCACCTACAGCACCAATGTATCACCACTATAATACAGCCACCACAAGCACCAACTAATATCCTTTATCGTGGTCAACAACAGCAGAAACCCAACAAGGCCCGCCAGCAGTAGTAAACTAATATCCACTACAGTAACAGCACCTACAGGTATAAGCAGGAGCAGTGTGGGTGTATAGTACAGTACCTGGGCTGCTCTTTACTAGCGACGGGACCCAAGTTGTCACCGTCAACCCGATTGGAAACATACATACTGTACGTACGTACGTACGTACGTACGTGTGTGTGTGTGTGTGAACCTTGCAAAACAAATAAATATTAAGACATTACTGAAAAAAAATCTAGTCACTTTACTAGTAAAGACTAAGGCCAGGGCAAGGAGATGGCCGAGAAGAACCGTGGCTGATCAGCATGTCCCTCCGTTTTTGGAGACCCAGGAGCTTGACTGAATATTGGAGAGAGAGAGAGGCTGTCAGGCGAGAGAGTCACTGAACCAACACTTCTCACTCTGACGTTCTGCGAGTGAACCTTAACCTTATTCTTGGTATGGCCTCTCAACACCTCAAGGGACACTACCTCCACCATGGCCTTTTCTCATCACCGGTGGTCAGTAAACACAGTAGTTACGGTAGCGCCCCCGTGTGGTGTTGATGTCACTGTTGGCCATTATGCTTGTGTTAAAAGTTAATCACCTGTCATAGACCTTCCCATAAGAGGAACATTCACTTAACCTTTGTAAATGTGGACCAAATACCCACAGGGTACATCTAATTAGTTGCCCACACCTTGAGTACCTGTGTAATAGTGTTATCTTACAGTGCTTAAGTTCACACTGTTCACCCGTCGCGGCAACACTGATACCATTTATGTGTGTGTGCACTTAAAATGTGCCCTTTAAATGTCCGCAGCTTAAGACATTCACCAGAATAATTTTACGCTGGATCATCTATAATAATAATGTACAAGTTATGGTAAAATAAAGGAGTAACAATCCTTGCGCTATTTAGGAGGGGACGAGTTGTAGGTCTTCGCCTTAACGGAGAGAACATAACCTAACCTACACCTTGAAGCAACACTCCCTCCCACCAGAGCAGACTACAGGAGTACGGCGGGTTACTCCTCCACTTTAACTCTCACCTGCCGCCACATTTACGGAACAACCTTAAGGTAAAGCTTCAGTCACCAGCCTTGGGTCCTGAACCTTGGCATCGAGTCATTGTCTGCAAGACGACCGTATTAACTAACCTTCAACACAACAAAGAAAAGACAGATAGAATAAAAAAAAAGCGAGGAAGAAAGACAGAGACAAGGGTCGGGTTCGGTTAACTGATCAGATTATGCTGGAATAACTAGCTGATGAAGTCAACAGCATCAGAAGAGCGATGATTTCTGTGAAGGCGACGGGACTTGGTATTCTCAGTCTTTGTTCATCCCACACAGCCTGATGTACAGTATTACTCATTTACAAAAACTAAATAACCTATGATGAATCTAATCTATAATGTTACACAAATGTAAAACTCTCTAATCCACCGATACTCAGTTAACCTAACACGAATACAACTTTCACACATCGAGGGTCAGAGTTCAGTGTCAAACATGAAGTACGTAGTTGTAATTATGTCAGGGCATTTGTCGCCCCAGGGGTCAATCATATCTTACTGCCAGGAACAATTGAAGGTCATTGGGTGGGCGTAAAACTATCATTATTCAGGGACCATCGCATAGTTAGTGACCTCTTGGCTGGCCAGGTGGTGTTAATGTGATAGTATTGTGTATTAGTTGTGGCGGTGGTGGCTGGGTCAACACAGTACTGACGATATACATCGATCTAGAGCAAATATTTACCGAGCCTCCACGAATGTCAACACACTATGGTGACGCTGGGTGACCTTCCTGTTACTCCACCTTTATGTTGTGGTGACGCCGGATTCCCAAGATTCGTGGGTGATTTTAGAACCGGGGCAACATAACACATCCGGGGACATCAATGTCAGAGTAGTTTCGACACCAAAAATAACTTACAATTTGATAATTTTCCACAAGGTTTGTATTGTTCACAGGTGGCGTTGTTTAACACAGTCCCAGATAAAAGTGTCCTTGTAGAGTGGACGTGCAGTGTGTGGCATGCAGTATAGACGTGAGGTTATTGTCAGTATACCGCCTTGATACACTGTTGTGTTCACCTCAATAATACTAATTAATCTGAAGGTTTCGTAAAGTGAATTACAATTGAGTCAATTACGTTTTATGAATAAAAACACGAAGTTTGACGGATTTTATATCAGAGAGAACTATTACGTAAGTGTATTTGTGTTGTGGTGCGCGTGTGGGTCTGTTCTTTGAGAGTGTAAGAGGTGTATGACACAATGTACAGTGTTTAGTTTGTGTAGAGAAACCAACACTTGTGTAACAAACCCCACAATACTGTAGCACATCTTCTGTAAGAGGCCAGTGTTAAAATAATACTATGGACGGAAACTGCTTAACTCTTAAACATAATTAGATAACCTGACTGACTACCATAACCTAACGATCTTACGGTAGTTTTGGTCACTTTAGGACAGGTTTGGCTGGTTCGAGTCGCCTGTAAAACAAAAATGTCACGTGATCCTGTTCGTGGTATTTTTCTAACAAGAACATCAGTGACACCAACTAACATCAACATTACTAGCACTAATATAAACAACACTAACAATTAACATCACTAACAACGAACATTAACAACTAACATCACTAACAACGAACATTAACAATTAACATCACTAACAACGAACATTAACAACTAACAACTATCATCACTACCACCATTGCCATCACTACCACTATTACCATTAACACCAGCACGTCTCTCGCTAAACTGATAAAAGTACATCCACGTGCACCGAATGTGTCCTCAGTCAGACTCCTGTTAATACAATATACTGTACTGTACGTCACTGTAGAGTTGGCGCGAGCTGACGGCACTACAGCTCACGACGATACTCGCTGCCCTCCAAAGTCAAAACTACAAACTACCACCACTAGATTTTTTTTTTTTAGGAGGAGCAGTAAAGGGAGTGGGGCAAAAGGGTAGAAGTAAAGGGAGAGGGAGAAAAGGGGGAATAGTAAAGGGAGGGAGGGGTGGGAAGTAAAGGGAGGGAGGACAAAGGTCGAGATATATATTTTTTTCCGGGTGTCAAAAGGGACGAACGAATTATATATGAAACAACACAACTGATTCCAAAGGTCGTTTATCAATGTTGTGTTATAAATGTACGCCCTAATGATGCACTGTAGTTTAAAAAACTTAATTCCGATCTCAATTGGAAGGGGGCCCGGGGGGAGGGGAGGGGCGGTGGTTTCCAATAGGGGAGGGTTGTCCCCCTCCCCACCGACTACATAACAGTGAACAAAGTCAACAAAAGCCTCCGGATACAATGTACCTTTAGGTATTTTGTTCTGCGTCCTTATCTAACACAAGATCTTTCTGGCGCCACAGTACAAACTCCGACCCTTCTTTGTTCACGCTCTCTACGAACCCCTGGACAAATGTATATCTAAGAAAGTCAACATTTTGTTAAGAAGAACTGTGAAGATTCGTTTCACTGACACAAAACATGGAGAGAATCACCAAAAACAATTCCTTTTTGTAAAGTTCTCACATACCGCTGGTCGGAGTGACGGATCCGCATCTGTACACTAAAGAAAACCATTTCGTGTGTACCTTCTGTGACGGAGCCGATATGCGTTAAACTATTATTGTTGTGGTGTGTTTACAGTGTAGAACACCCAAATACACCTTAGAAGAGGCTGCATTTTAAGTTGACGTTGGCCAGCATTTGGCTAAGTTTGACACAGGGAGCGTTTCCACCAACTGCCATGAGAATTTTAAATACAATAAGAGAGTTCATGCAAGAAATTTCGCAACGTTCTGTGTAATGGATCTTGAAATCAACAGTGGAGAGTTTGGCATGAGAGAGGTGTGAGAGGAGCACCAGCGGCCCGTTACCTGGCCCCTACCTGAGTTGGCCACATTATTATTCCACATGTCTTACAACTGACCGCCGCTACATGTACAAAGGAAAGGATAAGAGGATAACAGTCTTGGGTAACACTCACCATTTCCTGATTCATGTCGTATCTATCCGACACTTTAGTCATCCTTCCAGGGGGTATTGGCACTGTGGTGTCCGTGGCACTGTGGTACTATAATACTTTTATACTGTACTTTCAGTCGTGTCCCCTATAACGCCACAAGTCACACCCTTAACACTCAGGGCCACACTAGCTCGTCATCCTTACACACCAAAAAGATGATAATTTAATCCAGGAGCGACAAGTAGACGAACAGGCGTGGTTGCAGAGTGCAGGTGGACGTGAAGGAGGGTGAGGCCGTGTCCACTCTGCTTGGTGGCTGGCGAGACACTGGTAGAGTGGCAGCCACTGGCAGGTGAAGGCCGCCCGCTTGCTAGCCACCTTCACTCTCTCAAGACTTGCCAAAGTTCCCAGTCTGATCACCAGAGGGCAACGCTGCACTCCGCGATTAGGAGGCTCACACATGATGGGTCATAGTCGGCGGGAGGCTCACACATGATGGGTCATGGTCGGCGGGAGGCTCACACATGATGGGTCATGGTCGGCGGGAAGCCTGCATTAGCAGAAGAGGCTGTGGAACAAATGTCTCACGTGTTCATGAAATGATCCTTAAATGTCACGACTCACTCCTCTTCCCGAACCATTGTACTGTGTCTCAATCTACCTGAGAGCTGTTAAAGGTCTTGGGAAATGTTAAAATGTTTATCACTGATTATACTGTATTATACTGTACTAATTACGCCAATTCATATTCAGTTTTCTCAATAGCTTTATAACAGTGAATGTTGTATCGTCCCTAGGTTTGCCCCAGCTCCATTTTCCCCACAAAATATACAGAACCTTCTGCCCGTGCCAATTATCCCATGACCCGAGAATGGTTATCCACTGCGTCAGTAAGAGTGTTTTGTTTGTGTGACCGGAAGGTCCAGTAAGGAGCCTGTGACGTCAGCGGCACGGGAGTGAGGGACAATATTTTGGCCAGTTAAGTCAGAACAAGGCGGACATACAAATGACGACGCAGTTAACAATATCCTGCCCACAAGGATATCTATACGAGATTACGCATCTCTGTGTATAGGTTGAAACAGTGTACTCCCAGGGATCACCTGTCTAGTGTGTACACTGGATCACAACCCTCCCCTCCACACATCATGGAGCGCCCTAAGTACTGTTACTGTACAGTACTGCCTCTGTTGCCTCTCACGCGGGTTGAGTTGAAAGGGGAGAACTCCTGCCTCATGTGACAACAGCCTCACAAGGATCCCACAAAGAATCCATGATAAACCCGAAGAAACACACAAGGTGCCCCAAGGTGGATTCAGGTGCAAGTTTTCACCGTCTTGATACACGTTTAAGTTCAAACCTTTTTTAAAATTCTGGTGATGATAACAAAGGCATCGCCCCTTGGTAATGGTGCCAGAATCAAATGTACATCGCTAACACTAAAAATATAATGAGTACACAACCATTGGTCACCATTAACAATAGTATTAACATAAACCACTGGCCATAAGAGGCAACCTTTACGTCCATATCGTCTTGGACTAGTGTATAAATATCTAATGGCTTATGACCGCATAGTTCACCTCCCGGGGTCACATACACTCTGTCAGGGCAAAGTTCCTCTTCCATGTAGGGCATCCAAGACTAGAGAGTCAGGCTGTCTATTATGTTAACAGCAGGAACCTTCAGCCTGTCATTTCTTCAAACATGATTACGTTTCAGGTGATGTTTACTAAGTTTAAAACAACGTATAATTCAAGATATTAATTTCAATACACTATTTGTTCTGAACTGAGAGTAAAATTAAAAATAAAATTGTTTCTCATGAAGGTTAGGAGCCATAGATTATTTCACCAGATGATTAAACACCCTAACAGTAAACGGGGGTTAAATTAGGTTAAATTAGATTAGATTAAATTTGAAAGGTTATGATAGGTTAGGTTAGGCTAGCATCTACAGTACAGTAGGTGTTTAATCATTGGTGCAAATAAGGACATACTTTATATCTTCACTTTTATAGTTTACTTATTGTCCTTGAGAAAACTGCACCTAAATTCCCTTCATAAGTTTAATACCTTCACTGTGAGAGCGAATTTCCAAATAAAAACTTAGATGACAAGTACCACAACCACGCAGGGAAGGCCCATGACTATTCAGCAGAACCTCTATCGACCAAAGCTCATTTACATCCTGGATTAGCGATCACTGGAACTCCATGCTACAGTGTGTTTATCCATATCATAATAACCCCAGTTAAAATTATCCTGCTTCAGATATCCCAAGTGTTTAGCAAGGGTACGCCTCAGTCAACACATTTGTAACAACACCTCAGCTTCGCTATGAACAACACGAGACAGAAACAAAGGCTTTAATATTGTGTTTGGCTTTTTTATTATATGGTAGATCTAAATCTATATAATTATATATTTTATGACATATCACTATCACAAAAAATACCTCATAAAAACATCTTGCGGTTCGGAATAAAAATGTGTTCAAATAAAACAGTGACGTATATGGTGTAAAAACAAGTCCGGCGACAATACTCTGGGAAGGCGAGTGACGTCACTATGGTGGGGGAGTACCCGGTTACCACTGACCTCTACATCCTTGTACTTCCTCACGACTGGGAAACCCTCACAGAAGAACATAAGAATGGAGGAAACTGCAGTGGGCCTATTGGCCCATACTGGGCAGTCCCGTTTACACCCAACCCCTATTGCTCATATGAGCATCCAACCTATGTTTGAAGATATCCAGCGTATTCGAGTTAATGATGATATTTGGTAACTTGTTCCATTCATCCACTACTCTGTTACCAAACCAGTGTTTACCTATTTCACGCCTAAATCTAAATTTGTCTAATTTAAAACCATTGTTACGAGTTCGCTCCTGGTTGGATAGTTTGAGTACCTTTGTAATGTCCCCTTTGTTCAGCCCTGACTTCCATTTATACACCTCTGTCATATCGCCTCTCTACGTCTCTCGAGGGAGTGCAAATTAAGATGCATGAACCCGTCTCTGTACTCAAGGTTCCTAATGCCCGGGATTAGCCTTGTCATTCTCTTCTGAATTCTTTCCAAGGATTCTATATCCATTCTGTAATAAGGTGACCAGAATTGAACTGCGTAATCCAAGTGAGGTCCCAAGCGCAAGATATAGTTTTAGGATGACCTCGCTAGTCTTGAAACTAACACTCCTTTGTATGAACCCAAGTACTTTATTAGCCTTGTTACGAGCAAAAACACATTGTTTACTTGGCTTAAGGTTCCTACTTATCATTACTCCTAAATATCTCTCGCAGTCGGATTTCTCTATGGCATCGTTGTTCATCTAGTATCTGGTTTCCCTGCTTACATCTCCTATACTGAGTACTTTACATTTGTCCACGTTGAATTTCATCTGCCATTTTTCAGACCATTCGAAAAATTTGTTTAGATCTTCCTGTAGTTTTGCGGAGTCCTCGTCAGATTTAATAACACGTCCTATTTTGGTGTCATCAGCAAATTTACTTATGTTGCTGTCTATGCCGATATCTATGTCGTTTATGTATATAATAAATAATAATGGTCCAAGTACTGAGCCTTGGGGAACTCCACTTGTGACGTTGCTCCAATGGGACTTAGTGCCGTTAATGCTCACTCGCTGTTTCCTGTCCTGTAACCACGCCCCAATCCATTTAAGGATGTTACCTTTGATGCCATGTGCTTCTACCTTTCTAATTAGTCTTTCGTGGGGGACTCTGTCGAAGGCTTTGCTAAAGTCGAGATATACCACATCATAATTGTGCCCCTCGTCCACGGATTCGAAAACTGATGAAAAGAATGTTAATAGATTAGTTAGACATGAACGTCCGCTTGTGAAGCCATGCTGGGAATCATTGATCAATCGGTGCTTCTCCAGGTGATTTCGAATAGTTTGAAGTGATTGCTTCCAGTAATTTGCCTACTATTGATGTTAGACTGATTGGGCAGTAGTTAGAGGATAGTGATCTATCCCCTTTCTTGAAAATCGGTATTCCATTCACTATCCTCCAGGATTCTGGTACTACACCTGTTTTTAAGGACATGTTTAACAACTTTGCTAAGGGCATACTAAGCTCTTCCTTACATTCCTTTAATACTCTGGCAAATACCTCATCGGGACCAGGTGACTTATTAGGCTTTAGTTTGTCTATTTGCTTACTAACATCATTACTAGTCACTACTATCTCGCTTAATTTGTTTTCTTCACTATCTCTGAATAGAGTCGGTGCCTCGGGTATCATGTTTAAATTTTCGGTGGTGAAAACTGTTGAAAAATATTTATTCAGATTATTGCTCATTTCTCCGTCGTTATCAGTTAGCTCGCCGGTATCTGACCGTATTGGTCCAATCTTTTCTCGTGTTTTAGTTTGATACATTTGGTAGAATCCTTTGGGGTTTGTCTTCGCCTCCCTTGCTATCCTTACCTCATTATTCCTCTTGGCTTTCCTTATCTCGGTTTTAACCCTACTCGCCAATATCTTATAATAATCCTGGAGGTAAATTTCGCCAAGCTTTATCCTTCTACCTATAGCCTTCCTTTGGCCAATGATGTTCTTTAAATAATTATTTATCCATTTAGGGTCATTGATGTCTGATCTGAGTTTTTTGTATGGTATGTTCTGCCTTTGTGCATTAAGTAACTCATTATTTAAATTGTCGTGGAACTCGGCAATCTCAGATCTCGTTATCAGGTCGGAGTCATCTGTCAGGTTCACGGCCAAACGCGACACCCGCTTTCTCAGCTGTCTCTTTAAACTGTCAAAGTTTGCCCTTCTGAAATCTAGTACTTTAGTGGAATTTTCCTTACTTCTGCCCTGAAAATCTAACTGGAATCTAATTTCTTTGTGATCGCTGTTTGCAAGTTCGTTCCCTACCTCGACATTGCTAATGAGGTTTTCTCTGTTCGACAGAACTAAATCGAGTATATTATTACCCCGTGTGGGTTCGGTTATATGTTGACTTAGGAAACAGTCCTGGATCGTCTCGAGAAAATCCTCTGATTCTGAGTTACCCGTACGGTCAGTCCAATCTATTTGGCCAAGGTTAAAGTCGCCTACTATACAGACTTTGCTGTGTATGGAAGCCCTGCCCATTTCATCCCAGATAAGTCGCTCATTGACTATCAAGATTGGGAGGTCTATATATTACTCGTGATTAATTTTTCCCTACCGTCGCTTAATTCTTTCCAAATTGTTTCTGTATTCCGCTCAGTTTTTATTTCCTTATTTCACACTTCAGATTATCCCTAACATAGATTGCTACTCCGCCTCCTTTCCAGGTCTGCCTATCGGTATGGAACAATTTGTAACCCGCAATTTGGTATTCGACCGGCAACTCACGTGGGTCTAGGTTGATCTATGTTTCAGTGAATGCTATTATATCGATTTTTTCGGTACATACCAAGGCCCTAATATCATCCATTTTGTTTCTCATACTTCTACTGTTCGCATAGTAGACATTTAAGTTAGTCGTGTTCCGAGTCCTTCCTTTACCGCGTTTAGTTTTAAACTCCGTTTAATTTAGTTTTGTCATCATTCCTAACACTATTTCCCTGTAATCTTTAACTTTGTTTACCCGCTCCCACTGCAGTTTCCCCCACCCCCGTGCCCATATGCTCCCCTAGCAGTTTAAAGACTTCGATATCCTTTGAACTGCCCCCTCTAGAGACCCAGCCAGGGTTGCCACCCCATCCCGAGACAGGTGCACCCCATCCCTAGCATAAAGGTCCCTTCTGCCGTAGAAGTTGTCCCAGTTGTCAATGAATGGGACCGATATTGACTTGCAATATCTGTCAAGACGGTCGTTGACACCAACCGCCCTTGACAACCACTCACTGCCAACTCTCCTTCTAGGCAGGACACCGCATATGATAGGGATCCCTCCCTTAGACCTAATACGATCTATAGCTGCCTTGAACTTATCAAGAAGCTCCTCGCTCCTACACCGGCCAATATCATTGCCTCCTGCACTGAGGCAGATAATGGGTTTGTTCCCATTACCAGACAAGTTATTGTCCATCCTGTCAATTATATCCCCCACCCCAGCTCCTGGCAAACACACCCTCATCCTGTTTTTGTTTCAAGATTGGGAGGTCTATATATTACTCCTGTGATTAATTTTTCCCTACCGTCGATTAATTCTATCCAAATTGTTTCTGAATTCCGCTCAGTTTTTATTTCCTAGTTTATTTCACACTTCAGATTATCCCTGACATAGAATGCTACTCCACCTCCTTTCCTGGTCTGCCTGTCGGTATGGAACAATTTGTAACCTGCAATTTGGTATTCGACAAGTAAGTCACGTGAGTCTAGGTTGATCCATGTTTCAGTGAATGCTATTATATCGATTTTTTCGGTTCACCTACTGTAGGTTACTTGACTATAATGTGGAACAGAAGTATATGAAAACTGTGATAGGTATAACTAATATAATCTTCCCATCCACCTCCCATAACTAACGTCCGCCGCCCCATCACCCGCCCTTCCCACCGTCTTGTGCCCCTCACCCTCAGTCATATACCGGTACCTTAATGACTCGTATGCTTGATTATACAGCTTAACGGTACGAGTCAGCAGCTGAAATCTACAAGAACCTGCTGGGTCTGCTGAGCTCACACCCGACAGGGGCTGCTGAGCCATAGTACCTGAAAACCTCAAGAGCCAACAACCTGCCGCTGTATATACGACAACAATAATGGGGTTATGAACCATGGCCAACTCTCACTCATGATTGTGGACGAGTGGACCTTTAACTTATGTCTTAACTCGCCTGGCAGATCCCAGAATTTAACCTCCACATAAAGTCCTTTTGTAGTGAGTCGTGGTGGAGCTCAACAACCCCGAGAATGCTGGTGGACAATAAGAGCAGTACTTCATAACAATACACTTGTGCTGTACGAGACATTGCTGAAATTCACAATAATCATTGACTCACGTGAAGACTAGGCACCCCAGCATATTTCACCTGATGATTAAACACGAACGCTACCTTAGGTAAGTTAAGTTAGCTTAGGTAGGAGGCGAAATAAACAAGGGTGCCTAATCTTCATGTGATCCCAATTATCTTATGGAGCTACTGTAGTATGTGGTCTACCGAGCTGGTGCTACCAATGATCTGTTCCTGGGCGCGTTCCTTCACCTCACTGTCTTTGCCTAGAACAAATCCGAGGAGCAGCTAGTGTGAGTGTGTGTGTGTGTAGGGACTAGGGAGGTGTGGAGGGGACAAACTGGTGCTAATCTACAAGCCACCAAGAACAGGGAGGGTGTGAGGAGAGGAGGGGGGTGGGGTAGTCAGGTCACAAGGTCCACTACCAGTCATCACAGTAACCAGACAACGTGATACAATTCATACCAAACTTTCTAATTCAAACTTTACCACGACACGCCACATCACACCACACATCAAAATAACTTCATATTACCCAACATCACACCATACAGTACATCACACCATACATCACGCCACACATCCACACTATACTACATATCACATTACACCATACATACTGTAGACTCACACATCACGCCACATCACGCCACACACATCACGCCACATTACACCATACATATTTACACCAATCGATCGTAATTTCAGTGTCCACCAAGAATTATGGTAACCACAGACTAAATAAAATAAAATAACAGCGCCACGACAACAAAGGGGGTGTGTGTGTGTGTGTGTGCAGTCGGGAACAGACCCCTCTACACACACACACACTACTACATCCTGCATCACTGAACTCGGATATATACCAAAAAAAAAAAAAACACTCCACACACACACAAGGAATCCATCAACCACACCAAAACCGGAGTCATGCACATCAATGCCGCCACCCCTCCAGTGCAAGCTCCAGCAGTCACAGTGGGTGCCCATCCTCTCCAGCTGGTGCAGTCTGCCAAACTCCTGGGTGTTACCATAGACCACAAACTGGACTGGAAGGCCCATATAAACAACACAATCAAGGCAGCCTCGTACCGACTCTACATGCTACGACGACTTAGGTCACTTGGGGCACCCACGCCAGAGCTGAGGACTATCTATAACGCCTTTATTCTCTCCAAACTAACGTATGCGTCACCAGCCTGGTCGACTTCTCTCAACTCTACCCAACAACGCCAGTTAGAGAAGGTACAGAAAAGGCCTGCAGAGTCATGCTCGGCGCAGACTACTCCGGCTACAACAACGCTCTCTCCACCCTGGAAATGCCATCCTTCAGTGACCTTCACCACCAGGGCCGGATTTACCTACTTGTGGGCCCCAGGCCAAACTCATCAGTGGGCCCCATACTCCGGGCCCTATACTTATTGTACAGGGGCCCTTATGGTTGTGAATATATTATATAATGAAATACTCGGCGTACACTTGAAACAAGGTTATACGCTGGTACGCTGCGCTACAAATTAGTTTCAGAGGGCCCCCAGATACCGGTGGGCCCTAGGCCAATGGCCTACTTCGCCTATTGGTAAATCCGACCCTGTCCACCACCAAGCACTAGCAAGGTTTGGCAGTGGACTAATGAACCATCCTCGCCATCGCCACCTCCTCCCACCGGCAGTCCCCCGCCCACCTTGCACAGTCCGCCACTACGACAAAACTCAGCCCATAAGAGCCCGCACTGATAGATATAAGAACAGCACCATCCCATCTATTGTTAAAATAATAAACAACTGATTATGTACTGTGCAGCCCTGGAAATGTATTCAACGCATATCATTATGTCTAAATCAAATGTAAGTTTGTATATTTTCAGCCACAGGCTACAACTCTATTAATAAACCGTTTATTATTATTATTTATTATTTTAACACCACACATACACTCTCGCATCTTAAAACATCGACACAGACAACAAAGATTAACAGACGTCAAAAGGATATTAAACGAACAACAATCATCATTAGTATCGTTATTATCAATCATCTTGGCCCCACACAACAGCACCTTAAGTGTGTCATCGTGTACAGCGTCCACTCACCTGCTGCCTCTCACACCTTCAATTCGTTGGTACACCTGATGTTCATTTACACACCTGTTATATTGTTCACTTGCTGTTCACTTCATCACCTGTTGTTCAATTGTTCATCTGCGTTGTACAGGGCCACCTGCTGTGTACTCTCTCTCTCTCTCTCTCTCTCTCAAGCACGAAATGAGAATCAATCACGCAACACTTATGATCTTTTTATTGGGCAGAAGTCAACAGTTATCTGAGAGCAACACTGCCAAGACACGGAGCAGATCTTAATGTTACGTGTCTGTGTGTGTGTGTGTGTGTGTTGACGGTATAGGTAGTGGTGATGGTGATGTTAGTGGTAATGGTGGTGATGAGTGCAGGTGGTAGAGGCGATGATGGTGAACGCTCCATCACCGCCACCACTGACAGAGAAAGTCGGACACTGCACCACTACACTGGTCATTAGTCGCTACTTCCTACTCAAGATCTCCTCCATACACACACACACACACTATTGCAGGAACGGTGTGTACGCAGGTGTTGTGGCTGTGGTGTACACTGGAGTGGTAATTACAGTTACACTAGTTATATTGACGGTATACCACACATTACATCACTGTCAGTCACCAATTAATTTCATCACCAATTACGCTTGTCACCAATTACGTTCACCACTAATTACGTTCATCACACATCAAACCCCAATTTTACGAATTATCATGAATGCCAATCATTATTTCCACTTCCAACAAGTATCATTTCCAATAATCACCAATTATTCACACCATAAATTACATCAATCACCAATTACGGCAATCACTAAACTACCCAATTATACCATTTACAAAAATAGTTCTAAACAACAACAAACAGAACAAAAAGCACGCTCAAAGAAATACTTAAAAACCCAATTAATGTAAAAAAACAAACAGTAACTAACCTCTCGGTCGGCAAATCAGACTAACCCATCGTGTTTTTGTTTAGATTTCATAAACAAAGTGTCCGTGGAAGTAAAAAAAAAATTTATTTATATATATATATATATATATATATATATATATATATATATATATATATATATATATATATATATATATATATATATATATATATATATATATATATATATATATATAGTTTCAAGGATTATAAACGAAAGAAAAACCTCAAACGTAAATTTTACATAACGAATAGAAGTAGGTAAAATCATAATGAATGTAAATAGAATAAACTAAAGGAATTATCACAGAATCGAGATGTCAATAAAACAGCTGAGCTGACTGGCGGGAGACGGATACATCTCGTAAAATAATGCTGTTGTTGATATTACGTCCTCTGACGCTACACACCCTGGCAGGTTGTTGCTCTTCATCAGGAGTGTTGTTGTTCCATGTTCTTGGTGACACTGGTGTATTTAATAGTTCTTGTAGATGTTATTTTTAGGGATATTACTTTTTTGTTATCAGTTATTCACTGATGCTATTTCTAATGTTATCGATGTTATCATTAATGTTATTTATGCTATCATTAATTATTAATATTTGAGCCCGGCGGTTGAATGGATACAGTACAGTGCTCGCCCCTGTTCCACGGGTCGGTGGTTAGATCCCGGACACTCCCAGTTCATCCAGCTGTAAATGGGTACCTTCATTTTAAAATTGGGGAAGTGAATGCAGTCGAGCGCCGTACCGACCATGCTGCCTCTTCGTGTACCAAAGGTTTAGTACAGTGTGCTGTATCCACACTGTCCCTATCTGTTGTTTTTGTCACGTTAGTGTTACTATTATTTTTGTCACTGCTGATGTTGAAATTTTCCTCGGTGATGCCACATTTGTTGGTCACTACTGTTACTGTCGCTGTGACTGAGGTGTACACAGGGTGGCTGAATCTTTCACTATCAATCGCCTAACCTCTCCTTCCTCACAATCCCCTCCCTCGCCATTCCCTGACCTGGCGCCACGCTTCTCTGCCCTCCTGGTCGGCCAGTCTGCACACATCAGATTGGAGGCAATATTTACCCGTTATCAGCGATTATCTTCGTTAATATCTCTCACCAAAGATAATGAATCCCAACATACAAAACAAATACACACTTAAAAAAAATCATGTACACGTGTCTCCATGATGATCAAAGCTCTAACAGGGCCAGTCATATTTACTTAATCATTGATGTTCACCTTGTAAATCTTCACCGTCCTCCAAAAGCCTCGAGTCCTCACGTCTGCAAGACAAGACGTAGAGACACTAACAAGGTCGACAACAGTGCCAGGTTAAGACGTCATAAGGGGGAGGTAAATAAGAAAAAACTGCTGATGGAAATGTGTCAAGAGGCCAGCCAGGCAGCGTGTCATGTCTTCCAGCTCTCCTGAACGCAGTGTGTGTTTTGAGCTGAGGACTTCTTGTTTCAGCAGCCGTGTACACTCTCTCTGCTTCTGAGTCACGGCGTTGTCTATGAGCAACACGTACGTTTATTTATATGTGCATGTTTATAATAATCACAACTGAATAAAAACACAACAGCATAATACTTAAATAATACAATATACACTTGGTAAAAAAATATCTTAATTCTTGTGCGAATCAAAATGACGTAACGAACGAAGATTTTTGATAAGGCCCATGCAGCATACGGTTATCCACCAATAATAATGCAACGAAATAATTTTATATTTCGAATTAAATACCTAAATTAGGCCTACCATAATAGGTAGGAAATGTCTCTCACGCCAACCAACCGTAGCGAGACAACAGGACAGTTCAGTCACATATTCACGAGACCCATCCTGAAAGAGTTTTTTACCGCCGAGTTTACACCATCCTAAACATTCACCACCATAAACATTTACCCATATAAACATACACCAACACAAACTAATACAAACACAGACGTGCAGGTAACAATAAGCAGCACGACAGGTAAGATTACACGGTCTGTTGTGGTCCTTGAAGAATATTAACACAGGCCCACAGGAATGTATTTACCCACAGAACTATGTTGACCTCACGACACTAAGTTCACAGAGGTTCCACCATGAAGCTCGTAACGGGTCTAGATGAACTTTCAGGTGTCTATTAGGAGTAATCCTGCAGGTTTTAGGTCACTCTGGTTCAACTTTGACTGTGAGCAATGAGGCAGGTTTAAAGTTAGGTCCTGTGATTAGTTAACTTCTTCCATTTTTTTTGTGTGTGTACTGAGAACAGTTTGCATACTTCATAAAGGTGTACATTTCAAACGACACTTTTAAGTCATTTTCCCTTTGTTTCACTATGGAATAATACATGTGCCAAATATTATGAGTAAGAATTATGCAAATAAGAATTCAATCAGGCAATTCACATCCTAAAGGCCAGTTAACTGTCCAAAACACCTTCAGAGATCATGCGCTACCAAGATCGAAACGACACGCCTAAAAAGCCTCGGTATCAACATGGACCTAACCACACAAGTCCTACTTAACCAGACAAATCTATTCAAGTATAATATATCACAATGATCCACAAAACCAACCACAGTGACGAAATATCTTTAACAGATGTCTTACGCAGAGAGTAACGTAAGTAGCACAAAAGGAGGACTTTAAAAGACGTTTCATACTACCGAGGCAAGAGTGAAACGTGAATAACCTACAGTATACACGTAAGTAATCCCATAGCAGTACAGCAGCAGCAGCAGCACCACAAAGAACTCTGGTAAATGTCTCGAGTTTGATAACACATAACTTGTCGCACACAATATGGACCATAGGAGTGTTATACGACTCCCCGTGAGTCACTCGAGCTATCGACAATACGTTTATCATCAGACATGGTTCACAAAGGTACAGCCCAGTATAACTTACCGTTAGCGCTTCAATCTTATCACCAACGTAGTCCTTGAGCTGTTCGAGGGTGGAGGGCGGGTCAGGGAGGCCCGGCACTGTGCCTGACCACTTCTCCTCCAAGGATGTGGACCCCCAGGGTAGACTTCCTAGTCTTACCATCCCGTATCTCCACTACCGTCTTCCCTCACCTTTACACTCCTCACCGCCACCACCAGTTTTCTTCTCAACTTTACGTGGTTGAGATACTTCATATAAAATTATAAAGACGGAGGTTTATTTCACAAGTTATTTTAATGTGTTCTACACTCAATGTTTTCACAAATATTGTTTCAGCAAACAATTAAACGACCAAACACAGTCCTTAAGTTCATTCAGCATTAGAGATATATCATAGAACTCTCAAAAGTACTAGAACTGGTATGGCAACTATAGTCAGCCACACACCAGTGTATGACAGGAAACTGTAGTACTGCTATATACAACGTCACCTTCACACCCTACAGCCTTACTGTCCGAGCGACAACAACACATCAGAGCTCCGCGCCGCCGGGAGAAACGTTCGTGTGGTTCACATTTCCGAAACCAATACTGATGTGCAGGTGCGTGAGTCAGCTCCCAGGCCAAGCCAGCAGTGCACACACCTCGCTCACCACTCTTTAGAACCTGAACTTGGCGGTGCTGCCTGTTAGGAGTGTGAAGTTACCAGTTACAGCACGAGCTCTGGACAGGAGATTACTGCTGGTTACGAGACTCGGTAAGTACTGCATGCGAACCAACGTCACAACACCAGAGAAAGCCAGGCTAATCGTCCAACAGATGGTCCTCGGCTCACGCCCCCACACCACACAAATTCTCACTCTTTGCTCAGTTTCGCAAAAAATTGAACCAGAACAAATTTTCACCGGGAACAACAGTTACAGGTGGACGCGGCTGTATCATTTCTTCTGCTGCACATACTGTACACGTGTGGTGGTTCCCAGGATCTGTGTACCATCGCCCTCTACCTTACTATTTAATGAGCATTTTCAGGGTGGCACTCACTCTCTACAACACACGCACACAATTATTGTACTGGATACTCTGATTAAGGTGATCGAAACAACAACTGGTCTCATTCACAAATAAGAATAAAATGATTTTTTTTCCTGAACACATCTTGCGGTTGTCTGATCACACAGTATTGTTTCACTTGCGTTTTACCCTTACGGCCACATACACATCTATCAGTGTGTGGAGGGAGGTGTCTGAGGGCTGGGCGTGTAGCAGCGACTGACGAACCTCCACTAGTTGACCAATAATAATTCATGACATCAATTAAGTCACGCCAAAACTGACACACACACACTAAATCTTCCAAAACATTTCAGACGAGGATATGACTCCTATAAGCAAAACGATAAAATTCATAAACCAGCAATACTTATACGTTCATCAAAAACCTCAAATTTTCCCAGGGTGTGAGAAGAATATTATACCACAATAACAACAAGTCGTGGAAAGTTAATCAGGTAAATCGAGGCGTGGATGTTGGGCCCCCAGTGGCTGGCACCGACGCCTGGTGGTGAGTGACGCACGCAACCCCACCCAGTAATGGCCCGGACACTGGTCATCCCCCCTCATCAACTATTTCCACAAACACGCACCCATTTACCCGTCACTCTCTCACAAGTGGAAGGACCAGCGAGGATATTCACACTTCATGACCTCGTCTGTGTGGCTTTAGAGTGATCACGAGATATACTGTACTAAGGAATTTCATTTGCTACATAAATGCCAATACAGTCGGCTACATAATGTCAGTACAGTTAGCTACAAATAATAAATTCCCGTCTATGAAATCTAAAACTCATATCGACCACCACACGCACATAGATCCATTACGATATACAAACATACACCATCAACACATTCAGTATTGATTGATACATCTCCTTGGAAATGGAAAGTTATTACCCTGCCTGCACCTACGAGACGGTATTGTTTTCGCCCGTCTGTCTCTGTCTCCGAAATAAACATGAACTTTTGGGACAAATCGCGATATAACTGATCAAGTGTTGTCATGGTAACGGCTTGAGTAATGATAACACACATGGATTCTCAGGAGTTATTGAAAACGATGGCATGAGACAGTCTCCAGCGTCAATAGATCGATATTTACTCTGCCATGGTAACGGTTCGCGGGCAGGGTTATGTAGGCGAGGTTTTGACACGCCCTACTGAACTCCGAATGGCGCCCTAAAATATACAAAAACAAAACATACAGTAATCAAGTAATGTATGATACAGCCAAGCGTAAGATTTTTATTTTTATTTTCAACTCTTGACTTATAAGGCTTTATACGATTTTTTCTTTAAATTTCTGTTATTACTGTCGCCTGCAAAACCATCAGCGTGAATAGATTGGTACAACAGCTCACTGACACATTCCAAATACCGTTTTACCTGACCATACCGTTTCAGCCAGGTTCCTGTCGTAAATACCTGGGATGTTTTCTTCCTACTGGAGAAGAACCAAAGAAGCAGCAGATATTTACACCTCACAGAGCACCCGGGAAATCTCACCCACAAAAAATTTAATAATTCGAGGAATCACAAGTCTCTCACACAATAAACAAAACTAATTCTCGATTCAGTTTTTGATGTGCTGCATATATTATGGTATGATTAAAATTTATTGTGATTCACTACTCCCTGTGATTTAGTACTTCGCGTGATTCAGTTTTTCCCGTAATTCAGTACTGTACTTCGTGTGATTCAATACTTCGCGTGAAGGAATAACTTACGCCATATTTCATCTGCAGCTTCGTCTCAAAGAACAATATTGTCTCCATTAATCTTCCTGTGTTCCCCAAGGTCCCATCAATAAAGACTCCTCCTCAACTAAGTCGTGAAGGAAGGCGAGAACTTAATTTTCCAGCAAGGTAATGTAGGTCATGGCGCCTACAGTAGGTCTGCCCAGCACTATCACTTACCATCATGACCCCATTCTTTCCCATCAATTATCATCGTACTTCTTTGATCTCTTCTTGTGAAAAGCAGTATACAACAGCTTTTGAAATGTATCTTTAAAAATATGAGTATTGTTGAACTTAGTAATAAATTTAATGCGAGGATTTATCATTTACCGGGGTCCTGGTAGCATCAGGTGGTAGTGAGAGTCGCGGGAGGAGTACAGTCGGGTGTCCGTGAGCAAGGTGTAAGGCTTGTTTCACTTGACGAGGATTAAGTTACGTGAATTAGAAATATATCATCATATGTACGCATTTTCTAGTGAAATTCTATGTTAAGAGTTTGAACCTCGTTAACACTCAACAAAACAAACACTGCACTTGGGGTATAATAACTACCGAGCAAGTGATTAATTTGCTGTATACATTAGACTGTAATCTAGGATATAAATTCTCAAGATTAATGACTCGATTAATCTTGTATATCTCTTTCCTCGTTAACTACATCTTAAGTATCTTGGATTTTATTTAATGACTCAAGAGTACAACACTGTTTTCCCATCTTTGTGTAGTAACTCCATGACCCAGCCAATGGAAATATTACAAGTGGTTGACACTCTTCAACTCACTATGTTTACTCCCAAGTCACCATTCTTATTCATACTGCTGTTGTGGCACGAGTGAGGCCGCCGCCCACAACAGTAACGAGACACCACCACCCACACCACCCCGTGCCTGCTGGTATCCCCATTCAAGTTATCCCCACCTCGGTCACTAACTTACCAAGTGATAAGCGAGTTACCGGGATAATACACAAACATTTGAACTATAGTTACTAAAATCCCCCAAAACAGATCCCACAGAACTATACAGCTACTGGTATTATCAAAAGGATAAAAAAATATAAAAAAAAGATAATAAGTAAATGATTGTAACGCGAAAATATGCTTAAAAGATGACTTGGGGAAAACACGCGTGAAGAAAATGTTTAACCCAGTAGTTCCCGCGTGTCGTCCAAGGTAGCAGCATGACACAGCGACACACCTACCCTCTCACCCCATGACTAGGCTGTACGTAGAGGCCAACCTGTAAATGAGGTCAACAACTAAAATGCTTTGTTCCTCTATAGGCAGTCTAGGGTAAGGTCATTAGAGGTCTTACGTCTGAGCTAAACTACCTCAAGAACACTCATCACTCCCTACCATCTCTTTTTATTCCTGTTATCTCATTTCATTCATCATTCCTCGTGGGCTCTTTCTATTTCCCTTTGTTTTTTTCTCTTCTCACAGTACTTGTTTTTCTAGTCTTTCTTTCTCCTTTTTGTTCTCTCATATCTCTTTCTTCTCATATACACTACAGTTCATCACTTCATTCATCATCATCTCCATGTGCACCATCTTCCTCAAGCTGCTACCTCACTACCAGGAGCCAGCGATCGTGCGTGGGCCGACCTTTACCTCTGCCCCGCGTCCCGTTACGTGTGGGTGACAACACCATTATTCCTCTCTCTCTCTCTCTCTCTCTCTCTCTCTCTCTCACACGCTTCCTGCTCTATCCCTTTCTGACCACTTTTGTCTTTTTGTGGTTAACTGGTCGAGGACAAGTAAGGTAGAGACAAAAACTACATATGATCGTTGCTGAAGGAAGTAATACAGTAAATTTTCATGAAAAGGTTACCGTTACCCCCGAGAGCAATGGCGGGGTGCAGGCACATAAGGAAGGCCTGATGTAGTGATGACATACCGGTATATTAAGAGGCCAGTTAATGTAGATACTATTGGTGACACCTGGAGAAATACATACAATGTTTATCTTTGGTTAATAATGTTTAACATCAGTAGTGGTCAGACCAGTCCCGCTCTGGGTAACATTGGTAGTAGCGATTACAGACTAACAGTAAGGACAGCAACAGAGGTACAGTAGTGGTATGGTGGTATTAGAGAAATGTTACGATGGGAATAATATTAATACTGTAATGATTCTCTGAAACATCTGGAAGTAACTAGTGTGGCAATGTGTAGCATCGGGTACGACCATGAACAAAAATGATGTAATACCTATGATCTACAGTAAGTATTGGTGAACTTTTTTGTGTTTCTTAATGTTGCTGGACGCCGGTGATGGTGCTGTGGTGTCCTCCAGTGATGTTGACCTTCAAGAAGAATTATGGGTAAGGGTTAAAGATAGAAATATCGTGAGTGTGAGGCCATATTTCATGGAGTAAGTTCCCCTTCCCTAGAGTCAGTATTCCCCCATACACACCACAAGGCTCCCGTCACCTGCTGAGCCTCACCATCAGTGGTTACACACAATTAAACTGTTTTCAAGTTGTCGCGAACCACAGGGCAGGCAGGGGGTGCTAATGTGCACCCCTCACCTCCCTCCCTCGGCTGTTCCTCTCTCCCGCTATATAAGGTGTTCCATCTGCCCATGTCCAGCCGTCTAGACATCCCTAACCTCTGACCCAGCGCCCTATGGAACGGAAATTCAAGGAAAGTGTTGAGAAAATTATTCCTCTGACGAGAATCACCTGTGGTAGGGGCGGGAGGCCTCTCAGCCCTGCATGGCACTACACTTAAGTACTCCATTAAATATTCCATAACGTAATAATTCAACACATAACTTACACCATCCTAACATCCTCCGAAAAAGCAAGCTTATTTATTGCCTTTACCACCGATGTACCTTAGTTTTATGTTGCTGAATACGCGAGTTCGTTTATCCCTGGACAACAGTAATGGAACAGGTGAACATTGGGCACCCCAACTTGTTTCACCTTTAGCGTGACCACCCCAACGTTAACCTAACATCCCCAGGTAACGTTAGGGTATTTAATCATCAGGTGAAATAAGATGGGAGAAGTTAATCTTCACGTGATGCTAAAAAAGACAATATTCGCTTGTTTACTCCTCTACCACACAATGATGCTCCGGGGTGGAGGTGGGGCTGGACGTTATCAATTCAACCAGAGTTTCCTGATCGCGATAACAAAGTATGGTTGGTCTGGTTAGTTTCTACGAGTATAAGAAAAAAGGGGTTCAATGATCATTAACAATGTGTCTCGAAGCTACACATAAATTCCCGTAAGTTCCCGGTGGTTAGTTCTGGTAAGAGCTGTCACAGACCACTCAACGAGCACCTCCTTCCCTCTCTCTCGCTCGCTCTTGAGAAAGTTAGTGCAGTTCCGGTGGTGGTAGACGGATGGTCATATGCCCCTCCTCATTGGTTTCCACAGCCGTGACCACACTCCTTTACATTTAATTTTCACCGCCTGGTCTCTACCATGGTACTCGCACGATTCTACTTCCTGGTTCTTCATCATTCTTAATTTTTTTTCTACAGTGTTCATATTTTTTTTTCTATTTCAGTACTAGTTTTTACTACCCCAACCCCCTTAAACCTCGTGATGGCCACACGTTTACAACTCTGGTTTCCACCGTTGAAGTTATACTTTTGTAATTCTGCTTTTTAATGATGCCGTTACACCAGTCAACTTTTGGTTTCAACAACTGCCATCACTTTTCTCCATTCTTGATATATATATATATATATATATATATATATATATATATATATATATATATATATATATATATATATATATATATATATATATATAACTTTGATTCCTTTGAGGTGTAAATGTGACAGGATAGTTGATAAAAAAAATGGCAACGAGATGAGATAAATAAAGTTCATAAAGTAACAAAGAACGGACCAACTGCCCGCACGGCTAGTAAGCTGATAAGTGGCTAAAACAAAATAAAAATATATAAATAAAAAGGGAAGGGGAAGGCGAGAATAATGGGGAAAGGAGGGGGAAGGAGGGTGAGGTAGCATAATTATACAAGCTATGCACCATGATTTGAACACAATAACACGCAAGTACGCAATGAGATGGAGTACTGGTTATAAAGCACCAAAATGAATTTGGTTAATGTGACTTGTATAAGTAAATACATGTTAGAAAACTAGCGCATGAGTTATGGTTTATCCAAGACACTCCCCTAGTTCAGAGAAAATATATCAAAGAAAACTTAAAACTTTGACGAGGGACCTAAACCATTGTGTAATATCTGATGATGGTATAATATAAGAACATAAGAACATAAGAAAATAAGAAGTCTGCAAGAGGCCGGTTGGCCTGAGCATGGCAGCTCCTGTCGAGAGTTACTACCACTCTCTATCATCCATGAATCTATCCAGCCTCCTTTTGAAACTTTCCAGAGTTCCCGCACTTACTACAAAGTTGCTAAGCTTGTTCCACTCGTCCACCAACGTATTTGTGAACCAGTTTCTTCCTATCTCCCTCCTAAACTTATCCAACTTGAATCCGTTGCTCCGAGTCCTATCCTGCTCGGATATTATAAGAACTTTATCTATATCCCCTTTATTGATTCCTTTCACCCACTTAAATACTTCTATCATATCTCCCCGCACTCTTCGTCTTCCTAGGGAATGCAAGTTAAGTTTCTTTAACCTATCCTGATATGGAAGGTTTCTAAGTCCCGGAATCATTTTTGTCATTCTTCGCTGCACCAACTCTAGTGAATTTATATCCATTCTATAATAGGGACACCAGAACTGAACCGCATAATCGAGGTGCGGCCTGACTAGCGCAAGATATAGTTGCAATAAGACCTCTGCACTCTTGTTACTTTCACTTCTAGATATAAAACCCAATACTCAGTTTGCCTTATTTCGAACATTAACGCACTGTTTTCTAAGCTGTAGGTCCGGGCTTACAAGTACCCCTAGGTCTCTTTCACAAGTCGACTTCTCTAGGCTGATGTTGTTAAGGCTGTATACATTATAAGTATTTGTTCTTCCAATATTAAGTACGCTGCACTTGCTGGTGTTGAATTTCATTTGCCATTTTTAGACCACCCCTGCAGTTTATTTAGATCCTCCTGTAATGCATTTGCATCCTGCCCTGAATTAATTCGCCGCCCTATTTTGGTGTCATCCGCAAACCTGCTTATGTCACTGCTGATCCCAGTATCTAGATCGTTTGTGTAGATTATGAACAAGAGTGGGCCTAGTACTGACCCCAGGGGAACCCCACTGGTTACACGGCCCCACTCAGATTTAACACCATCTACGCTGACCCTTTGCGTTCTATCGGTGAGCCATGATCTTATCCAATTTAAAACTTTCCCCTCGATACCATGAACCTTAATTTTTCTCAGAAGCCTCTGATGCGGTACTCTGTCAAATGCTTTGCTAAAGTCTAAGTAAATAACATCGTAATTTTCGTCATTATCTACTACCACGAAGACTTTCCTAAAAACCGTTAGCAGATTTGTTAGACAAGATTTTCCCTTTGTAAACCCATGTTGAGAGTCGTAGATTAATTTGCTTTTCTCTAGATGCGATCGGATGCTATCTGCTATAATTGATTCAAGAAATTTCCCCACTACTGACGTCAAACTGATCGGCCGGTAATTTGACGCTGATGCTGTCTCCCTTTTTGAATATGGGTACTACATTTGCCCATTTCCACAAGTCTGGCACAACTCCAGTGTCTAATGATTTTGTAAATAAGTTTACGAGGGGTCTGCTAATCTGTTCCCTACACTCTATCAAGACTCGAGGGAAAATTTCATCCGGCCCTGGGGATTTTGTTTTCTTTAGTTTATTTATCTTCTTAAGAACATCCTCTTTTCTGATAGTGATATTCTTTAATTTCTCTTCTTCCTTTCCCTTAAATTTCAGTTCCACCTCTGGAATTTCCTCGCAACTTTCTTCTGTGAAAACTGATAAGAAGTAGCTGTTCAATGCTTTGCTTACTTCTTCACTGCCATTTATCACTTCCCCCCCCCCCTCCCTCCCTGACTTTAAAGGCCCAACTTTGTCCTTGACCTTTATCCTATATACCTGGAAAAATCCCTTGGGATTCGCCTTGGATTCTCTTGCTATTTTGATTTCATAGTCTCTCTTTGCTTTCCTTACATTTTTCTTAACATTTCTAGATAGTTCATTATACCTATTTCTGAGCTGCTCCTCCCCTCCCTTTAATTTCTTATATATTCCTTTCTTTATTCCTATGCCATGTTTAAGTTTTCTGGTCATCCACCTTGGCTCATTCTTATTTGACCTAATTATTTAACTCAAGGACTGGTTAAATAAATTCTACTTTCATTGTTACAAAATCATCCGACTGTTGACATTTGAGAGTGTAGTGCCGCGTATAGCTGTGGTGGGCGAGACATACTATATTAGGCAGCATGACCTCACGCACACCAAGTTAAACACCTCCCTAAGAATTGTTAATACTGTTGATACATTAAGTTGACATATATCATCTTGTGTATTTACAGCATCTATCAGTGTAGTTAAACCAGCTGGCATTGGGTACAAGTGCATCACAGGATGAACTGTCAGTATTATAATTATCCAGTTATTTTTATACATTCCTCTGTATTTGCTTACCCTGCAATTTTTTTTTAATGTGGATTGTGTGGATGAGCAATTGTTAATCCGGTAATATTCAGGAAATGTCTAATATTAACCGGTATATCTGCCGCCACTCACTGATAGTTGGTAAACAGACCTAGTAAACTTTATAAGTTGGTATTTAGAAGGCAAGATCTTGTCCAGTGATCAACAGACTGCCTTCACAACCCACACAAAACCAAAGCTCGTCAGGTCACAACTCGCATTTGGTATTATAGTTTAGCACGATCCAATGGTTTCAACCAGGTGGTGACTGAAGTGATTAAATTCTCCCACTCATATGCTGAAACTTGCTTAATTTCAGCAAAGTTGTACTTAACGTTACTCTTAATGAGGATAAATATTTCGTTCCCCGTCATGTGTTGAGGCAAAACAATATTCTAGTGCATAACGTGTTAAAATTACTGGTCAACGAATATACAGTCACTCGAAAACTATCTCTACTTGAGGGTTGATCGATGAATGAACACTACAACTCCTGTGGTCTAGGTAGGGTTTCCAAAAGCACAATTTAGTACAGATAGTTTTTTGAATGACTGCACAGTACCTGGGGTGAGTGTCGACTCCTTCAGTTCTTGCACCAATTATTACATAATACTTTTAAGACGTGTACCTAAGACAACCGAGAGTGATGGTTCAAAAGGTATTTGTCGTCTTTATGTTGTTAAAGTTGGTGCAGCTGACAGTCACGAGTGTAATTATTTATCTAACCTTGATCTGTACTCTTAAAACGAAGGTCCTCACAGAGACCTTACTATGGGAGGAGGAAGAGGAAGGCACCCCCCCACCCGACGCACACCAAGTTGAGACCTCAAACCCATAAAAAATTAACCACATGACCAACATTTTAGAAATCAATGGCTCGAAGGTCTGCTGTGAATGGTCCAAATTTTCCACGAGAAGAAACATAAAAACCATGACTCAAGGACACGATACCTGGGAGTGTAGCACTTGTCCTTGCCATTACTCGTTCACAAAACTCTGCTGGTGACAAACGTATAACTTATAATCAAGATAGAAGCTTTATATCAGCTGTAAAACATTTATAGATTATACGGTAGAATGATAGGGAAGATATACCGTCTTGACTATGGCGAATTAATTTGATTTCATGGTAATTATAAGGACAGAAACTACTTTTAACAGATTCGAGTAACAAACAGGAAATATACACATGGATGTAAAGGTGACCAGTGCTCTAAATCATCTCTACCCTCCAGTTTACCACCTATCCCCCCTGGCTACCTATCTTTACTTATCTCCCTACTTATCTATTTGACACTTAAACGACCTACTTAACCCAGCTACCTTCCTTCCTACTATCCCATCTCTCTCCTATCTACCTTACTGTCAATCATTTCACCTCACATTTACCCATTTCTCTACCTTTTGTCCCCTTCCAACCTATTATACATACCTCTCTTCTAAACTACTCACCCCAAGTCATTTAGCTACCTTTCTCTACATCTACCTACTCCCCCCCTCCTCCCTATAACCCATGTGAGAGTAATAGGTTTTTCATTTACCTATTAATGAGAACAACAACAATATCTGTTTTCTGGCGAGTGTCAGAGGGGTAACGAGAGGCAGAACAGGAGACAAGAGAAAACGGAGGTTATGTAAGAGAAAATGGATAAGAGAACTGGGAGAAGAGAGATGCAAAGGAGTTTACGGTACCAGATTGACAGTGGGAGAGGCTGGTGTCTGGGGGTACCATGTTGTTGTTTAGTTGTTCTATTTGTTGTCGTTGTTTAATCATTGTTGCTATGTTGTTGTTGATGATGTTTAGTTGCTTAACTTTTTGTTGTCGTTTGGTTTTGTTATTATATTTGTTGTTTATTTTTGTCATGTTTGTTTGTTTGTTTAAATTTGGTACTTTATTATTACACTTATTATTCTTGTTATTTTTCACAGATATTTGTTGTCACCGTTATTAATGTTGTCAATTAATGAAAATATCGACAATAAAAATGACAATCTCAACAACACTATAATATCAAGGACAAATTTTTTTTCTCATTCTCAGAAATACGAAAACCATTCTTAAATTACCGACACGGAAAGAGGAACGAAAAATCCCAGTTAAATTATAAATGAAATCGTTGAGAAAACAGTGGAGTCAAGGATGATCGAACAACGCCTGGATGAGTCGTGATATTTGTCTAATGTCAAACGATCAAACTACAATTACTATTACCGGACATTCTGGCGACTTCTGTATTGTAATCGGAGGCGACGAACTGTAAAGCCGAAAATCCTGGAATAACGTCTCGTGCCAAATCGCCTTATAGTAATCGCAAGAACGAAATAAGCGTCGCCCTGATTTCAGAATTTGTTTTTGGACACTAAAAAAAGTAAAAAAAAAAAAAAAAAAAAAGTTCAAACAAAACATACAGGTCAGAAGTGAAGCAGTGAATATGTTGTACCTGATATTTTACCTGTTGGTGCTGGAGGGGGTAAGGGGTTGAGGGAGAGAGGGAGGGGAGCGCCACCAGTGAAAGTAACCAAACCGGTACACAGTATTATTCTCCCTTCCCCACTGGTTGTACCTGTTCACCCCCCCCCATCTTCCACACCGAGTCAACACTTAACATCACAAACCATCACTATAAATAACCATACACACTGACTCACCCACTAATGACCACACCTAAGTAACAATACCTAAGAGCTCCAACCATAACTGGGGTGTACTGGGTGATGCAGGTGCCATTGGGGGTCCAGATGACAACAGGAGAATACCGGGAACTCCCAAGGCTTTTCCTCCACCCAGTGCTCTTCTGATAGTCCTCTCCCCACCACTACCACCTTCACCACCACTACCACCTTCACCACCTTCACCACCACCACCTTCACCACTAATACCTATACCACCACCACCACTAATATCTACACCACCACTACCTACACCACCACCTACACTACCACTACCTACACCACCTTCACCACCACCGTTACCATTATCACTACCACTGTCACCACCACTGTCACCTTTAACACCCTCTTCACCACCAAGGCTGAGCTAAATGATATGGAGTTACGCTCTTCTCTCCACCACCAACACACTAAATACTTCAACTTACATTACAGGGCAAATATTATCTTGCCTGCCAGTAAACATTCAAACTAACTGATTCAGACAAAAGGTTTAAAAACACGCTTAAAAATAATGTTGCTTTAAAAATCGGATTAAACAGCATGTGGGGTTTTTTTCATATTCATTTTGATAATTCCAGAAATTATGTTCTGCGGTGGTCCATTCTTATTTATTATCTCCCGTCACCGCTCTAGAGGAGGCATAACAAAGGTGTACGTGCCATGATGGTAATGACAGCTAGCCTGTTATAACCTAATGATTCATTTTACGCTTACACGTCCACAAAACCTTCTGAGTCTCCCAGTGGAAATGTCCTCCGTTCTCTCTGTTTCTTTGATGACGTCATCGAGATGTCGTATTTGTATTGACTGAATTTGTAAACCTTTTTGCATCTACCGAGACCTGTAAACCCTTTTTTCACCTATGAATATCAGAGACCCAGATAATCATAGTGAAATTGTTGTAGGGAGGTTAACTAAGGAATTAGTTAATATTCCTGAAGGGAACTTTTAAATCTGCTCCTCGTGTTTGTAGTAAGGCGCTGCCTGTTGGGACATGCTGCCATCCAACCTTTTGTAATCAATTTAATTCTTGCTTTTGTTAGCTGAGTCAGAGCATTGTTTGTAAAGATAATAGTAGGGAATGAAACGGAGTTCGTAGTCTCAGTTTCAAACGTCAAGGTGTACAGTAACGTAATTCAGTGAAATGGTTAAGTAGGTGGAATCCGTGACTTTGGCGTGGGTGGAGGACGTCGGTTCGTTTTCCAACCGTCAGTAAGCTGCCTCGCTCCTCACCCACAGGTAAGTCACTCCACTCCATGTTGTAATTCACCATTTTTAAGTGATTTGACCTAATTAATAGTTTGATTGTGCAAGTGTTACAGTAACGTAGTTAATGTGCTTTGAGTGAAGTATTTTACGTCCTTAATGTCCCTTTTGAAACGTTGATGTCGTTATCAACAGTCAGTAAGCTGCCGCGCTCCTCACCCAGGTCCCTATCGCAGCCTAGGCCATGTCTGTAGCGTGGATGACGCATCCACTAGGCTGGGGAGATGTCTGAGGTCTAGTAGAATCGGTTATTCCCGTGAACCCCGACCATCAGAAGCTCCACTACCACCTCTTAGCCCCATAGCTGGCCAGTATTTCCCTAACGCCATGCCCCGTGGTGAACCCGAATCGTCAAGCCCCACAAACAACTGCCAGCCCCATCATTGGTGGATGAGTACAGTACATAACTCGGTGGGGCTGTTGGTGTGGTGGTGTTATTCCACCGGAATTATCGGAGTTTGTTGGAAGGTGTCACTTGGTGATGAGACTCCCATAGCGGCCGCTGGAGTATTGCCCCTGGGGTATTGAGTGTTGTACTGGCAAGTACCACTGGTTTTAATGGTGCTAAGGTGCTGTGAGAGTTTCTGTGTGCTTTGGTGTGGGTACACCGAGTAGTGGTGCAAGTAAATTGAGCCTGAGGGCATGGTACCAGGAGTTCCTATTTTTGGGTGCATACAACGTCTTTTCTGTAACCATTTTTGTGTTTTAATAAACATTGTATTTGTATGTTGGGTCTATGATTCACCTATAGTATTCACAGTTGTTCTTTCCCTAATGCTCCATACTATAATTACATGTACCCATGGGCCTTCCTCGCGTCACGCTACCAGGTCAGAGTATTAACGTAAGTTGTTGTAAGAGTGCCAAACCCTTAAAGGGTGGCAGCTTGTGTTGCGCGCTCTTACATACGTCTGTTCATATAAGTATTTCTGGCCGTAACACTTCTGTGTATGTAATTAAATTAAATGCTTTATCAGATTGTAACCAGGTACAGAAAGATAATTCCAATTACACCTGACACTGACACAGTTACACCACAGTAAATAGTAGAGACCTTTGTATTTCTCTTTACGTGGGGATCACTACTGGGTGTTTATACCTGTAATTGTACAGGTATTTCTTATAAACATTTCCCGGTACAATAAATTCGTCTATACACTGCTGGCCTAACAGTAAAGGTTTCAAGTGAATATTACACAGCTCACAAAGTAAGATACTCTAAGCATAATGTCATGGTTATGTTGACTGCTAGTCTGTTTTAACTCTAATGATTCATATTATACTCCACGACCGCAAAACTTGAGTGGGTAGCTGGTTAGCTATCCCTAAAAGAGACACGCTTTTCTCTCCCCAACGTTTATACTCATGATCCCTCCCAGTAAGGCCCGCCTTGTGAAGACAGTTGTCAATATGTTTTTATTCCACCTACTGGCAAGCTCAATCTTGAATTAGTTTGTGTAAATCAACTCGAGTAATTCGCCAGACCTTTGTCAACTGAGGGTCATCTTTGAATGTGTAACAGTTGGTTTGTTTGTAATTTCTGTCATTGCGTGAGTAGCGATCGCTGGCAACTCAGGGGTATATAACCTCGGGCGAGACGGGAGATCAGCCTCCCGTAACGCCTTCCAACTTCGTTCCCAGGTATGTAGATGTGTTCCCGCCGTTGTAGCCATTCAGTTTGATTCAGTTATTGCAGTGAATTATCAGTGTTCATGTTGTAACAGTGGAATCGTCTTTCACCCAGTGTAAGAAGTAATATAAAGTAAATGTCGTCTGACGTTGCGAGATGAAGGATTTGTTGTGATTGTGTTGTCCATGCTTCCTCCCGTAACGCCTTCCAACTTCGTTCCCAGATCCAGGGTGGGCTTATCTGAACATTCACCGATAGCCCTGGAGCCAGTAGATACCAGCAGGGAGCAATATATGAGACGATGGCGCCGATTCGACATGATTAACTGCAGGTCCGCCTCATGAGCCTCAGACTCGCCATGTGTCGGACTACAACCGACCACAACAGTGGTCGGCAGTGTTACAGGCGCCAGTGTTATACCCTGGGACATGCCGTGGAGTTATATGGTCCACAGAGTGTGTTGTATATGTTTAGGGATAATTAATTGGAAATAATTATCCCATGTTGGGTAGTGAACCCATGTTGTAATTTGTTGGTATCAGTATTAACGTGTTGTGAGTGCATCTCATATGCACTACCAACAGTCTGTGAAGTATCATCTGCGAGTTTGTCTTATAACTGGATGTAATGGAAAGTACCTAGTAATGTGGGAGAAGTCAGGTACCCACGGGGATTGACAGTTGAGAGAAGCCAAGGAGTTGTCATGTGTTTATATGTAATATGTGAGTAAAGACAAGGAATTGGTCCTTGTAACTAATGTAACGTAACACCAGTAAGGTTGTGTGCAGTAAGAGTATAGTATCTGAGTATTTGCAGTTGAGTAGAGCCGAGGAGTTGCACCTTGGAGTTATATGTTAATATATTTTTCCCCACTTTGATTCCATATTAATAAACATTTTCTTAAGAGTACATCAGAGGTATTCATTTCTCCAGCAGTATTCCACCTTTATTTCCGTCCAAGTGACTTGATATCAGAATTACAATACCCATGTGCCCTAGACCCTCTCCATGCAAGAATTGAGGTTATGTAGTAACCAAAGAACTGAAGTAAGTAGAAAGAACAATTGAAGAAAAGTATGAGTAAGATAAGGGTAGCAGTGAGAGTAGAGAGAAACCGCCGCCCTTACAATAATAGCGAGGATAGTATTTTTTTATAATTCAAGATTAGCTTGTTGAGTACCATGAAGTACTGTACTGTATAGTATTCAGGGTTTTTTTTTTTTTTGCCCAAGAAATATTTACTACAGAGGAGGATAAAGGTAAAAAACAAATAATAATAATAATAAAAATATGCAGGCTTAACCTTCTACTCTATTCAGGGGATTATATGAATATGTACAATATTCAAACTTCGTCTATGTTTCCTTAAAATCAAAGCTGTATTTATGGGGCCGAACCTGCCCCCCCCCCCTCCCTCCCCCCCAAAAAAATAAAAATAAAAAATAAAATTATCATTATTTCTACTCGGTCATGAATTCATAATTCTGTTGTGAATTTTCTATAGGTGATTAATAATCGTTTTATCATTTATCAAAGTGTGTCTGTACATTTAATATAATCATGAGCAAATATGGACGGATAAGAAGTTTGAGCAGTTGAATCCTTAGCCAATGGGATGAATTGCCGGACTTAATATTGACCTTAAAATATATCTCAATATCCATTGCATATGGCCTTAACACGTCCCTATTTCGAATTTATGTTTCAAGAAAAATTACTATAATAAGTTTATCTCGTAAACAACCCCAAGAAAGTAATTAATTATGAAAATTTTTATATATGGTGATTTAAGGCAAGCCACCAGTATCCTTCCCATAGTAAGGGGGCAAATTAATAAAGAAAATGTACTCTTAAATCAGTCGGAGGTGTGGATTATCACAGGTGCCTAATTATAAGTAATGACATCCCGTTTAAAGCTTAAAACATCCAGTTTAAAGCTTAATAATGTGTTTCAAAAACAAAACCCGAAGATTAAACTTTAATACACAACTTAAAAGAAATGGACGATACATTCAAGGAATGTTATAAGAGGTTCTTTCTAATGAGCTACTCAACTGACAGTGTTACCCCTAAATCAGAGTTTTCTTTTATGAAATAGCTCTCCATTTTCTTTGACAAGTATTTATGGTAGAACTGTATTATAACAAATTATTGATCAACTATTAGAGCGATAAATATATTTTACGTGTTATAAACGAAAACACCGGGCCAGGTGCATCTCACCAGTCACGTGAGAAGGGTGTTACCCAGTGTGGCCCTACCAAACATCGCAGTTCCCCTGTGCTAACACTGGACAATAAAGTTCCTAACAAAGAACTGACCAAGCACCCGTTGTTATAATGTTATTACTGCGCTAAAACAAAGAAGGCCTTTAAGCGGTTAGCATAGTTATTTTAAACAATGGTTCCCAACCTTTTCGGTTCTGTGCCCCCGGACAAATATGATAACCTCCGTGGCTCCCATCTACATCTTTTTTTAATTTTTTATTAAGCAAACAAGTAACGTCACTCGAATGGATATGCCGATATGAAAATTTTATATTTTAATATTTTATTAATATTAGTGGTAAGGTGAGACCAGTAGGTACAGGGACAGCATAAAATAGAACTGCCACAAGAAAACAGCATGAAAAGGTTCCAAGTCATGGATAGGTAAAAAATAAAATCCTCTGTTGTGTCTGCAGTAAACGTAGTGTTATTATAATCTCACCAAAATAAACTAACAACAACTTATGTAATCAAAACTATGGACGCGGTGCCTGGCGTAATATTTGATTAGCATCATTAGCTCACATAGTTTAAACTCTATGAGGGTCAAGCCTTTTTATTTTTTTTAACCCCGGTTCAAATTACCTCATGGCCCCCGAGAAATACACCATAGCCCCAAGGTTGGGAACCACTGCCCGGGCTGGTCCAACAACGATAAAAAAAAAAATATATATATATATACGAGATAAAACTCTGTGCAACCGGCCGAACTGGTGGTAAGCTGATATGTGGAGAAATTATAAAAAAAACATGACTCCATCAAAATATATGTGGCTATTTGTTTTATAATCATACTATCAGGAAAAGTTCTTCATAACGGATACAAAATAATTATAGTTCATTTATCAAGAAAAAATCATGCAATAATACATGACATCCTCACTAGGGAAGTACAATAACAGTGACTTACATCAGTGGGGGAAGTACACCACCAGGAGGGTCAGACACAGGTGGGACGAAGAGAAGCGTTATCACTACAGTATGTGTGTTTATATACACATGACCAAAACATAACCGTAGGAGAAGGAAGAACCTCACGCTAACACTATCATAACTCACTTTTGTTCTGGAGTTTATATAAAGAAATAAATCTACGGGGATGACTCACTAAGGTCCAATACTTCCTGTTTAAGCCTGACTCGCTCGCGGTAACTGTATTTTTGACAACAGGGCGCGGTGATATGTTGACAGAAATAATCGTCAGTACCTTGAGCCCAAGGAGCTACAGGAAGACAACCTCAACAGTCTAGTACAGAGTTACTCCACTACTATTTATGAAAGTCCAGTCACAATAATTTTCTAGGTGGCTAAGGTCTGGATGAAAGGCTACATTTAAAATGACGCAACAAGAAACAAACACGAGTACACAGCACGAATTATTTCCGGCTACTTGCATTTATAATCTCTTAATGTGTTGACAGTAAAAATCAATTAAAGAAATGAAATAGAACTTTGTAAAAAACAAAAATAAATAAAATAAATAAATAACGAGATCACGGTACGTACAGTCGGGTCAAAAGTAACCACCCATCCCTGGCTGCTGAGGAGGGACCCTGGGGGGAATGAATAAAAAAATTTAACTAGTTCTCTGTAAACAATACAACACTGCAGGTCACGTCATGGTAGGCACGGAAGCCTTTCATTAATCATTATTATTGTGAAAAATGACTTTGTTTTTCTTGCCAATTCCCTGAACTCTGGTATAAATGGTATGATAGCTTGTGTAAAACTATGATGATGGTGTTCACTGGTGATGCTGGAGCGGTATTTGTTCTTCACTAAGTTCATGGTGGAGGAAGCAGACCCACAACAGTAAGTGGAGCCAAACATTGCAAGGTTATGCAATGCAACTTTGTGGAGATGAGGGGAACCACTGTAGCAGGAAATACATTGTGTCCTGGAAGTGACGGAAACACCATCACCAACCTCCTCTTTCAAGGCCACATTTTCTTAAGAAGAGTTCAATTAGTCCCATTTGGATTGATGCATTACGGTAGCCTATATACCCATGTGAATGTCCGTTCTGCTTCGTGTGAAAACTGAGAGACCTTTGTGACCAACAAGGGCGGAGTCAACATCAGCAGCTGTCTCCCAAATAAAAGAGAAACCATCGAAACGAACCGTGAGATCATACGCACAAAGTTCCTGTGTCTTCTGGAAACCTCGAACTGCTGATATCAGATCACACACTGCACTGTTCCTCCTTAACACTGAGATGTAATGTAAAATTTCCATTTTGTTGTCATTATGCAAAAAACTCTGACAACTGGTTTGCCATCTCGCATTGTTGTGCAGGAATAAATCATCATACCTGGCACTGACTTCTGCCAGAAAGCCACGCAGCAGGCGATGCTGTAGCGATGATGTTGCTCGCAGGAAGTTGACACCATCATCATCATGACCACAACATACCCACGTCCCAGACTGGCATACAGGACGGAGTTCTTGGGATAAGTCTTCTCCAAATGACTGCTTAGTTTCATAGTTGAGTTTCACGTTGCCACTTTTCACAACAGCAATGGTTGCCGGGGCCTGTACCAAAGGTGGTCCCGGTCCGCCAATGAGTACCCCGAGTAGTGTCTCGACTGTAAGCTGAACAAAAGGACAGAGTATTAACAACTAACTCACTCCATTAAACGAGTATTAAACAAGCAGGACATTCGAGTCATTTGTTTGTTGCTGACAACGCAACAGTTAGTCAACAATAAGAAAAAGAGAACCCGTTTGGCAGACAGTTAGGGTGGGACAAAAAAGACCAGTTAATCATGAAAAAACAAGACTTCTATTCATCATTATTCCGTATTTTCTCAACCTTAGTCATTATCCTCGGCTCAAGGACTCAGAGGGTTCCACCACGCCCAGACTCAACATTTATCGTTTTAAAAAAGATCATAACCTCGACGTAATAATCTCATAAACTTGGCTATGAATTCTCATGTGATTATTTGTATATTGTTTTACTCTTAACAAGAAATGAACAGTTAGCTGCTGCAGCCTATCATTGTGGTTACCGACTTCGTACCGTAGCTCAAGTGAGCCAATTGGGTGCGTCGTCAGGTCACCATGCACAGGTGTGAACCTTCGAGAACAAGACGGGAATAACGAAGTCTCACTCAACAAACAGTCTAGCCTGGAAAGAAGTAGTTCAACAAGTACCATTCCTCTCAGGCATCGACCTAACCTAACCATCAGACCAGAGCTTCAACCCTCATGTTTAGGCCATGGGTTGTGACCTATTAAGACGGGCTCAGACTAGTTACCGCCGAGACTTGGTTACAGCCTCGTTACAACACACGATTAAAATAACTTAAATGTCACAAGTCAACGTAACATCATAAGGTGAGGTTTGATGCTTTTATCAACACTTGCCAAGGAACTCCTAGTTACAGCAGGTGAACACGCCACACCACACGATACAGCATAAGGCATCATCTGGTCACCTTCAACCGTGCAGGTGTTGTAGGTGCTGGTGCGTACGATGTGCTCCAGTTGTGAAACCATCTACATCAGGACCGGCTGCAGTTGCCCGTAAGCCAACTGATCAACCTACTAAACAGTTACCTACTGGTGTGGTCAAGATCAGTGCCCCTCATAACAGCTCCCCTACCAGCTGCTGTCCCTCACGCTGGTGACGAGGATATGACCCAGAAGAACCTTGTGCCTTCCTGTACCGATCATTGCCACCGACCGGTTGTGAGCACGAGGTGTGTCAACACAGGTGAAAGGTGTTGACCAGGTTAATCAGCAGTAGGGCGAGCGGGAGCCACCAAGGTCATGAATACGGGGCTATGAGGACCGTCAACTGAATTGTGAGCAACAAGTCTTGGTGAGCTGTATTTGGGATCAGTAACTACTGTAGTTATGGACACTAACTATAATCATGGGCAGTGCCCAGTGTAGTTATGGGCAGTGCCTACTGTAGTTATGGGCAGTGCCTAGTCTAGTTATGGGCAGTGCCTAGTCTAGTTATGGGCAGTGCCTACTGTAGTTATGGGCAGTGCCTACTGTAGTTATGGGCAGTGCCTACTGTAGTTATGGGCAGTGCCTACTGTAGTTATGGGCAGTGCCTACTGTAGTTATGGGCAGTGCCTACTGTAGTTATGGGCAGTGCCTACTGTAGTTATGGGCAGTGCCTACTGTAGCTATGGGCAGTGCCTACTGTAGTTCTGGTCAGTGATATACATCGTGCACTGTAATTTTAGGCAGTCACTGATGTAATTTTAGCAAATGACATGCGATTCCCGGCAGTGATTGTTATAACGCAGCCAATATTAAGATGTTTATATTATCAGTCATGCTTTTTGCTTGCAACTTCTGACGTATATTTATGCCTTTTGTTTATCCCCTAAACGACAAGTTTCCGTGCGAAAATTCCATGAGCTGATTTTAATTTCAATAGAAACTATTACATACACAGAGAATTAAGTTTGTTTACATATCCAAAAGCAAAACGTGTGGACCGACTCTCACGAACAGCCGCCGTTCTGACGTCACCAAAGTAAACAACCAATGCAAGCTCTGCTGAGTCTGAAACGAGTTTGAAACAGCCGCTGATGCTGACAATTCAACTTTCACCTCACGATTTTAAGACAGCAGTTTATAATACCAGAATCAGGAATATCTGGTTAAGAATGAAAACTGAAAATCTTTGAATGACCTATGACTCCATGGCATGTCTGTTCCACACGTGATCTGAGAGAGAGAGAGAGAGAGAGAGAGAGAGAGAGAGAGAGATATCACTACAGCGGAGGAGCAACACCCTTGAAATAGAACAACGAGTGACAAGGCACCAAGTCGTAACTCGCCTCACCAAGCTCGAGGCCACTGCAGTATATCACCACAATAATAACCTCTAGTGAAACGTTATGGCCATTTTAGTACCTTTACTGACCTTAGGTGGGAGGGGGAGAGGAGAGAAGGGGGGAGGAGGAGGAGGAGGAGGAGGAGGAGGAGGAGGAGAATGGGTGGGGTAGGAGAGAAAGGTGAAGGGAGGTAGAGGTAGGGAAGAGAGGTGGAGGTGAGGGAAAACAAGGATGGGAAGAGAGGGTGTAAGGGAAAGTAGGAAGAGGAGAAGGAGGAGGTAGGTGGGGGAGATGCGAGGAGAAGGGAAGGGGAGGCGAAGAGAGGTGAAGAGGAGAGGAGTTATAAGAAGGGGTACACAAGGGGGTGTTGTTTGGGGGGAGGTCGTCCAGTAAAGGCTGCACCTCAAGACACGTCACACACCTAACAGTGATTCCTCCTCTGTTTCCCAATGACAGCCAGCCCTCACCTGTGTCTTCTGGTAGCTGTCAGGAGAGGGAAGCTATTAATACTGTAACCACGATGAACATTGTTTCACTGATCATGAAAACAACGCACCCTAGAGGACAGAAGGCATAACGTACTAAAAAATTTCATAATTTTATCACGACGGACAAGAAAATTTGCAGAGGGGGGGGGGGGGAAGGGTAGCCTATAAGAGAGGATATACCCGGAGGCAAAAGTTTGTTACCCCACAAAATGAAGCAGCATCGACCCCCAATTGAGATAAAACTGCACAACGGCATCAGGCGACAGTCATGGTCAGTAAGTTTGGAAACTCATTCCCGTGACGCAGTTTCACCATGAGGAGCGAACTTTTGTCCACAACTGTACCAGGAAAGGAAGAAGGTAAGGAGATGACTCATAAACAACCACAACGAATAAGAACAGCCATAGAGGGTGTAGACAATATTATAGCAGATGAGATGGGGACTTGATGAACCAAGTGTAGTGTCTGTGATGGCCTCGCTATCTGTCTGTGCCTGTCTCTCTACATGTCACTATCAGGCTCTCTCCATCTGTCAGTCTGTTAGAGTCTCTCTCTCTCTCACTAAGTAGCAGAGGCAAATCTAGAACTTCTAACATCTTCATAAGCGATTTCCTCTCAGATTCTCAATATATACTATGAAATCTATTCCTGAATCCGCTTTTCGATTCTTTTTTCTTATAATATCTAAAGAAAACGTCTTAACAATAGTGAGGACTTCCCTGATACACGTTCATACTGATAGCAGCCGTCGTGTTGACCCTGGATTCTATTGTAATTATGCGACAGGAACATTTTATATGTGTGTGTGACTTATTCTTTACAGCGCTGAGTATTTGTCTACTGTATTGTCTCATCAAGCACTGGAACAAGGTGAACAGGGTGTACAACAGGAGCAGGTCTTGTTTTTACCTTAACCTGAAGCACTGGAGAATAAAAAGGGAGGAGGTGAGTGTACAGTATGAAGGTAGTAGAATCTCGGATAGTAAACAAATTAAATTAGAATATTCCAAACAAATATGAAGAAGCGTCTGGAAGTGAATGTTATGGTTAAGCTCAGGTGTTGATAGACGCTCATGATGTATTGCCGAGATATGAGGGACTAGGAGAGGTTATTATACAAGAGTCAGACGTCCTTCATGAGTGTGTGTGTGTGTGTGTGTGTGTGTGAACCAAGTTAAGGTCCATGCAGGTCTCCTTGAGTCAGTTAGAGGAGGGATGAATATGGGACAACACGATGCGTTTTCAGAACATTTGTAGAGACGACCCGAGTATAACTGTTGTCTTAAATATTGTAGTTAGACCAGGAAAAAAACAGGAGAATAAACCACGTCATCTCAAGGCTGCTGTAGTAAAGGCTGAGAAAAAGTGGAATGTCAGAGCACAAGCAAATATACCTTGAAGAAAACACTGAAGTCTATATTACACAGCAGCTCAGAGGGAGGACGACAATGACTCCCTTACATTCTTGAAACAGAAGAGAGGAATCAACGACAACAACGGAGCCTAACAGGTGATACACAAGGGGGAAGCATTGGAAGCCATGTGGGAACAGTGAATCATCCCAACCACCCCCTCCCCCCCAGGCAGAGGCGGACAAAGGATAATATCTCACCAAAGTATTATGGATAGACTAAACGAGTTGGCTGCTGATGCTGTAACGTGTCCATATTACAATAGCTAAAAACATTGGAGCCATTACCACATACTAGGAAATTTGGTTTAAAAGTTATGTACAGTAAACAAACACGGACACTCTGCTCTAAGACGACGGAGAATAAAACTGTTTCAGATTGATCAACTCGCTGTACTGAGTGTAACGGAACTGTTGTATAAAAATAAAAGCATTAATCCAGATGAATATATGTTTAATAATGATAGCTAGGATTCATTTACCTAACTGCCCGAGACAACATGTAAAAGGGGTGTGGTTATAATTATATTCTAAAAGGTTCTTCAGAGCCAATCAGGTTATGGTACAAGGGAAACATGTTTTTGACGAGTCCAAGTGACGGAAGACACACTCCTACTGTACTGTACTGAACCATAGGAATATGATATCCTTAATACAGAACACAAAGACACTCAGCTGTAGTCTGCCAGGTAATGGGTGGTATTATAGTGACATCTACTGGAGCAATGAACGATCTTACTAACCCTGCAACTTTTTACTGTAGAAAAACTATTTTTTTTCAGTTATTCTTAAGACTCGACTCACTATAGAGGTGAGTAAACATCTAGGAGGAATGGTGGCCAAACTGGAACACTTAGCTTCTGTTAGCAGTAGTTAACACCTTACATTATTTAGTTTTAATTGTTACTTGGTGCTGAAGAAAAGGTAAGGGTGATATAGCGTTAGTAGTTTAATTCTCTACCAGTAACACAGTAAAGTCCTTCTGAATTATAGTGAGTGTAGTCATTATGAAGATACAATGGGAATCTATAGTAGGACGGATTGCAAAGTGAGGAAAATTATAGCGTGACTGTGTATCTATTCTGACCCAAGGTAAGTCAGGCCAAAACCATCTCTGTGTGATTGTATTTAATATGACGTGACTAAACATTTCATGATCTATCGGAAATACGTTGTTGTTCTTAGTCCTTAAATACAACCTTTATTCAGACACGTTTCGAAGAGGCGCCAACTGTTGTGTCTCCTGCATCGCCGACGTGTGAGGTCACCACTGCCTCACCACTCTCAAGGACGACAACTGTTATTCCGTCGTCTCCACAATTTACGTCTTGTCTATTTTTGTATTGAAAACATACTTGCATACATACATAGACAATACACCCACACACAAATACGTACGCCCATCTGCACACATAAACATACCCTAACACACACATACAATGACAGGCAAACACACTTTCCTACAAGTGAAAACACACACACACGCTTGGCTCCACAAACACACTCACATACACGCTCGACTCCACAAACACACACAAGCTTGGCTCCGCACACAACGACGTGCACAGTCAATACACCAACTTTCTAGTGATGTAACAAGACATGGGAACACCAAGTGACGGGCGAGTTGTGGCTAATATAATTGTGATTCTCTTAATACACTACAAGATGGAATCCGGAAGACATTTCACCATCTGAAGGTTTTAAGACTGACAGTAAACAGTGCATGACCATTAATGACTTATCAGTGAACATCACCAGAAACCATGATCCTGACAATATAAACTCAGGGCTGGATGACCTAGTTGGTGCATCACTAGATAGTTGGACACCGTCTAGGATCACTGACACTCGCCCATCACCTAAACACGTTTCAGGTAAATGCAGGCAAATCTATGCAGGCTAGTACTGTACTCACCTGACACAGATATAAGCTGGGTCTTAGAAAGTGAAAACAGATTCGTCTCTCTGCTAAACATAAATAATCCTGGTAACATATACAGTACATTATAGACACCCAACCAAGGCCAGTGGTGTGTGGGAGACTTCTACTTCAATAAACGAAAGTGATCCAGCTCCCCCACCGTCCCCTACTGCTGGTGGAAGGACTAACTGATGCACTACACCTGATACTGCCGCTACACACTATACTGTACGTCTCTGTGTTTACTTGTATGGGTACATAGCTGGGCATTGTATTTTCTGTATTTATATTTTTACTATTTATGTGTAGGATTATATACTGTACTACAATAAACCTGTGCATCTACGTATAGCAAATAATTTATGGGAACAAATTTATTTAGGCATGGCTGTATGTATGTATGTATGTATGTATGTATGTATGTATGTGTCAAGATACGCAATTACAGTGTGCAATGCGATGTCCAGGTTGCATCACTATCAGGGCTATAGTGAGTGACCACCTTACGCAGTCTTGTTCAGCACGGTGGTGAGGTACTGGAGGATAATGTGTGGTTAGTACACGATGAACGGTAACTAACGCCCCTCTCCATCTCCCACACCACACCGAGATTCACAGTCCTGCCACAACTACACTACCACACACGCTCTACCATCATCCTACCATTACACACTGTACTACAAAAACAAAAATATCTTCCGTGATTGATTGTACCGCCAACCCAAGCTGTACCGCCAACCCAAGCTGTACCGCCAACCCAAGCTGTACCGCTGTACCGCTAACCCAAGCTGTACCGCCAACCTGCCAAAAGCTGTACAACGAAGTTGTACCGCTAACATGTGTACTGCCAACACAAAGCTGTACCGCTAACAAGCTGTACTGCCAACACAAGCTGTACTGCCAACACAGCTGTACCTCCAACACAAGCTGTACCGCCAACACAAGCTGTACCACACCAAGCACTGCCAGCTGTACTGCCAACACAAGCTGTACTACAACACAAGCTGTACTGCCAACACAAGCTGTAACACCAAATTGCAACAAGTTGTACCACCAACACAAGCTGTACCACCAACACCACTAACACAAGCTGTGTACCACTCAACACAAGCTGTACCACCAACACAAGCTGTACCCACAAGTTGTAAGCACTAACATAAGCTAAAGCACTGTACCACTCAATACAAGCTGTGTTACTAGTCACAAGCTGTGCTTAACACAAGCTGTGCCACGAAACACAGCTGTGCCATCTGTTAATTAACACTGTTGCTGTGCTAAACATTAACACAACACAAGTGCCACCAACACAAGCTAAAGCATTCAACACAAGCACTAAGCACTCCAACACAAGCTGCACTTAAGCTGTGCGATTTAACAAGCTGTGCCACTAACACAAGCTGTGCCACTAACACAAGCTGTGCCACCAACACAAGCTAGCACCAACACAAGCTGTGCACCAACACAAGCTGTGCCACTCAACACAAGCTGTGCCAACCAACACAAGCTAAAGCATCAACACAAGCTAGCACTAACACAAGTGCTGTGCCACCAACACAGCTAAAGCACTAACACAAGCCACAACACACACAAGCTGTGCCACCAACACAAGCTGTGCAAATTACACTACACAAGCTGTGCCACTCAACACAAGCAGTTACATCAACACAAGCTGCCACCAACACAAGCTAAAGCACTACTAACACAAGCTGTGCCACCAACACAAGCTGTGCCACCAACACAAGCTGTGCCACTCAACACAAGCTGTGCCATCCGTTGTGCCACAACAACACAAGCTGTGCCACTAACACAAGTTGTGCTAATTAACACAAGCTAACAGTGCTAAAGCACTAGCACAAGTGTTTTCAAGCACTAACACAAGCTAAAGCACTACACAACACAAGCTGTGCACTAACATGTTACACTAACATGTTGTGCCACTAACACAGCTGTGCCACTAACATGTTGTGCTACACAAGCTGTACACTCAACACAACACAAGCTGTGCCACTCAACACAAGCTGTGCCACTAACACAAGCTGTGCCACTCAACACAAGCACAAGCTGTGCCACTAAACACAAGCTGTGCTAATTAACACAAGCTAGCCACAACACAAGCTTGTACATTCAACACAAGCTGTGCCAAAACACAAGCTGTAGCACACAAGCACACTAACACAAGCTAAAGCACTAACAAGCTACTAACACACAAGCTTGCCAACCAAGCACAAGCTAAAGTAAAGTTAATTAACACAAGCTTGTGCAGTAAGTTGTACATCAGTAAACACAAGCTGTGCTACATCAACAATAAGCCACAACACAAGCTGTGTGCCACCAACACAAAGCTGTACTAATTCAACAAGCAGTGTGTACCACCAACACAAGCTGTGAAGCACCAACACAAGCTGTACCTCTCAACACAAGCTGTACCCACCAACAAGCTGTACTAATTAACACAAGCTGTAACACCAACACAAGCTGTACCACCAACACAAGCTGTACTCCACCAACACAAGCTGTACCACCAACACAAGCTGTACCACCAACACAAGCTGTACCACTCAACACAAGCTGTAACACAGCTGTAACACCAACACAAGCTGTACCACCAACAACAAGCTTCACCAACATAAGCACCCAGCTACACACACAAGCTGCACCACCAACAAGCTGCACCACCAACACAAGCTGCTGTACCACCAACACACCAGCTGTACCACCAACACAAGCTGTACCACCAACACAAGCCACCACCAACAACCTGCACACCAACACAAGCTGTACCACCACAAGCACAAGCTTGTACCACCAACACAAGCTGTACCACCAACACAAGCTGTACCACCAACACAAGCTGTACCACCAACACAAGCTGTACCACCAACACATTGTACCACCAACACAAGCTGTACCACCAACACAAGCTGTACCACCAACACAAGCTGCACCACCAACACAAGCTGTACCACCAACACAAGCTGTACCACCAACACAAGCTGTACCACGACAACCAACACCCTCTTCATCTCCCCCGCCTCACCACAGTTCACATCAACACCTTTCCTCACGTCATATCTAATTTATTTCGTTACCTTTGAGTGTTAAGGTTAGTTTTACATGATAGCAACGACGCAGACGACGCTGTGAACTATGGCTGTAAGCCTTTGTCGTGTTCCTCATATGTTTTTTTTACCCCAGGTGATGTATGATGACCTGAACCGGTGATTATAATAAACTGTTGTCTCCAAGTGTTCGTTGCTGACCAGGGCGAAGTCCAGAAAGGTGTGAATTTGATGAAGAAAGTCAGACATGTGGAGAATAATAGGCCCTTGTCGCGAGATGAGGAAAATAAGATGAGAGGGAGAAAGTTGTCTGCATGTTTGGTGTTTCAACAATGTATTGATGACAAACAGTAAAGTGCCGAGTACAAGGGATGGGTTCAGTGAGGCGAGGAAAGATAAACACCAATTCATCAGACCAGCGGCCATTACTGTAAGATACTCAGCTATGGAGTAGACGAGAGAGACAACAGACAACCATGAAGCACCTCCTGCCTCAACCCCCAGAATAATAATACAGGAGTTATACTTCCTCCGAGTGATGGGATGGCCCTCTGAGTGTGTAATGATGGAAGGTTTCTGGTAAGCATACAGTATTATTGTGGATTATTGGGTTTTTTCTGCGCCCGATCAAAGAAGCGAAATGACCCAATTGCACACCGTGGCCACAGATGACAACAGTATTCCATCTCAGAACACAATATTTCTATAATGGTTGCCAACGGTTCAACACTGAAGAAGGAATCATCAGCAAATAAACAACTCACAGGTGCTGCTACATCCACCATCACAGACCCAAACAACCTTAGTCCTCTGAATGCAAAAGATAGGCTTCCGAGTGAGTTGCTGCAGCCAGCGTAAATATTTATACCCCAGCGCTCCTGCCCCGTCAAGTGCAGCATATTATAAGTCCTTCACTGTGAGAAAATGACTAAAGCGAAATGTCAACGCAGTTTCCGGCGAAAGATGATACATACTGTACTGTATACCCATTTCATTTGACTGTGGATCACACTCCACCACCTCATACATCAATATACATGAAATTCACTATAGGTTCCTCTACCTACACAGAGAACGATAAACGTGTACTCTATATTGTGATTATATCCTACTTCTCGCCTTCAGTCAACAGTAAACGTTCATAAATGATATCTCGAGTAACAACCTCGACGACAGACCACTTTAAAAAACATTCAAGGCTGTTTGGTGTAGAAACGAAGACAATTCTTAATATCCCAAAAAACTAAAGCACCTATATATAAAAATAACCGCCTCGAAATTGTTTTATCCTCATCTATGTTAAGGTCTTCATCTATACATATTTAGGCTCTACAGACGTCGCACACTCTTCAAGGCGACTATTCCCATGCTTCATAAACTTAGAATATCACCGTAAATATGCATACGAAGCACACGTCAATATCCAATTGTACAGCACTTCACGTTCATTATGAAGGTCACAGGACAGTCTGAGTAACTCCATAAACAAGATTGACTACTAAATCAAAGTAAGGAAATCTGACAAGTTTATCTGAGAAAATAAATTGAAAAGAAATGGACACCATACAGGGCAGGTTGTCGTCGACGTAATATTAAAGGCTAGCAACATCTTGGGTGTCAGCAGAGGGAAGTGGCGATAGATGACAGACTTGTTGGCCGCACGATTATTTTCCTCTAACATCACATCACTCCCCCACCAGGTGTCCACGTCTCTCGCCAGCAGGTCTCTTACGGTTCTGGGTGAGATGAGGAGCGGATGGAAGAACGAAAGAGGTACAACACATGGAGGATTAGAAGAATGAGATAGAGCAAGAAAGGGAAAAAGACAACGAAGAAAAGAAAGAAAAGGGGAGAGGAAGGACTACGATAAGGGGAAGGAACAAAAGAGGAGAGAGTGAGAAGTGTGTCATGGATGGGAAAATTGCCCCCCCCCCACCCCCCAACACCCCTCTTCCCCCTGGCTGATGGCAGGAAGTGACAACCAAAATAAAGCCTGACTCACTCAAGTGGTGATCCTGCCTCACAAAATACTAAAGAAAAAAATATTGTTGTATTCGGTGAAAAAGAATATGTAAATTTTAACAATAATCTATAAAAAAAACAAGAAATGATAAGCGGTTCACGACGCAGTTTGCCATCGACAAGTAAAAGATTTTCCAGAAATTGTACATATATTAAAAGACGATTTAAATAAAAGATACTGGAAAACTATTATCCTACAAGTTAATTATTCTCAAAAAATATAATGTAATAAAAAAAGAAAGAATTGACGTCTTTTGTTCTCCGACACCTTAACTGAAACGAACATTCAGGTATAAGGTAAGCTTGGGCACACCTAAATTAACATATAATCTCCAAAACTGTCAATTATAAGTCGAACAGTCGATAAATGATATTAGCATCACTGAACTTGTACTAAATACCAATTCTTGCTATAAAAACAACAACAAATAGCAATAAGTAACCAGAGAAGAGTTAGTGAACAAGCAAAAGGAAGAGAGTTGGGAAGATTGATTACATGTTCAGTGTTCAATGACGCACCAGGAAGAACCTCAGCCCTTACGACAAACATTTACCACACACACACACACACACACACACACACACACTTAATAAAATTCGCAATTTCTTATATCCCCTCCAATCACACCATTACCTTGTACATAATCCCAACCCAACCACCGTCGACACAACCCTATCCTAAGACACATACACTTGGACACCATCGCCACTTACACCACCACACCCCGACCTCTTACACCATCCTCTCCACGTTATTACTGCTCATCACCACCACCACAGCCCCCCACCAACACCACCACCACCACACAGCCCCCCCCACCAACACCACCACACAGCCCCCCACCACCACCACCACACAGCGCCCCTCACCACCACCACCACCACACCACCCCATCACCACCACCACACACAACACCACCACCACACAGCCCCCCTCACCAACACCACCACCACACATCCCCCACCAACACCACCACACAGCCCTCCTCACCAATACCACCACACACACAGCCCCCTCACCAACACCTCCTCCCTCACCAACACCACCACACAGCCCCCCACCAACACACCACCACACAGCCCCCCACCAACACCTCCACCACCACACAGCCCCTCACCAACACCCCACCACCACACAGCCCCTCACCAACAGCACCCCCCTCACCACCACCACCACACAGCCCCCACCAACACCAACACCACCACACCACCACAGCCCCCCTCACCAACACCACCACCACACAGACCCCCACCAACACCACCACCACAGCCCCCTCACCAACACCACCACCAACACCACACCACCCCATCACCAACCACACAGCCCCTCACCAACACCCACAACAGCCCCCTCACCACACCACACAGCCCCCCTCACCAACACCACCAAACAGCCCCCTCACCAACACCACCACACAGCCCCCACCAACACCACCACCACACAGCCCCCTCACCAACACTCACCACCACACAGCCCCCTCACCAACACCACCACCACACAGCCCCCCTCTCCAACACCACCACACAGCCCCCCTCACCAAACTTGCGTCTAACAAAGACACTGTTGAATACAATTTGGGTCTGTCAAAAAGAACCCTTAAAACTGTAATTAGGAAAGAACTTATTGATGAGTTTAACGCAAGTAGACAAGGGCAAACAGGCACTAGTCGATCCATAGGTTAACATGATGAGAATGTATCAAGTGAAACATGTATATGGAGCAAGTAACAAGATCACAAGATGATGTAACCGCTAGATTAAGGTTAGGATATAAGTACCTCTGGCAGTATGTTCCTCAAGCAGATGTAAACAAGACTAAATGTAAAGTGTGTGGCCAGACATATGGCCACACACATGGCCGGATTTACCAATAGGCCAAGTAGGCCATTGACCTAGGGCCCACCGGTATCTGGGGGCCCACTGAAACTAATTTGTCGCGCAGCGTACCAGCGTATAACCTTGTTTCAAGTGTACACCGAGTATTTCATTATATAATATATTCACAACCATAAGGGCCCCTGTATAATAAGTATAGGGCCCGGAGTATGGGGCCCCTGTACAATAAGTATAGGGCCCGGAGTATGGGGCCCCTGTACAATAAGTATAGGCCCGCAGTGGTCTTCAACTGGTGGGCCATGGGGTGGTTCTCAGGTGGGCCACGGACTAGGCCCTATAGTAAAATGAAGAAAATAAGATAATATAAGATAAAAAAAATTGTATATACATTTTTTTAAATGTCCGTGTCCTACCATCGATCTATCTATCTATCTAGCTATCTATCTATCTATACATATATACTGTGGAGAGAGAGAGAGAGAGAGAAAAGTTCAAGAAACCTTCAGCGCCTTGACGTGTGAAGGACAAGATCTTTTCACGTTCAGTACGTGTCAGGGTTACCGTTGGTTTGCTGACAGCTCGCTCAGCCAGTCAGTATCTTCTCAGCCTCAGCTCAGTGATATTTTATATTGTGTACGCGGCACTCATTATTTACTAATGATATTTTACATGTTGCATTAAATGGACTTCAGTGTTATATTACGTGTGTTTTTTTGTCTATTTTTTGTGATATTGGTATCTCTTATAGACTTACACTATATTTTTGCTTACAGATTATTCTTGGGGATTCTCATGAGATAAATATGTCGTCCCTGAAAAAATGTCTGAGTGGCTCACAAAAGAGAAAGATAAAAGCAGCCAAAGCTGCACAACTGCAATCAGTTCCAAAGCTGACAACATTTTTTAAACCAAAAGGAGATTCAGAGCCAAGTACTAGTGACAGTAAACTCCCAGGGGATGACACAGTAGATGTTCACTTTCATGATTCAGATGACGAAGTGAGGTCAGCTGAGTCAGTCACAGAGATTAAGTAAATCAGCACCTACAGCAATGGAAGTACCACCTGTGACTGAAGCTTCATCCGATTCATCTCAGTTGACTTATAAGAAACATTCTGTGGACCAAGGTGTCAGTGATGATTTGTGTGTATCAAGTGATCCAGCTGACTGGCTGACAATTGATGATAAACTGATTGAGTATTTACTAAACCATCCTCTTGATCTAAATTGTGAACAAGGTGACTTCTCAAGATCTGCAAGAAGTGAAAATGTGGGTGAAAAGGAAAGAGTTCGATATGTGCCCAAATCCTTGTTTACACGTCAAATGGCAAATGATGAAAAAGTTAAAAGGGAATGGCTTGTGTATTCTCCAAAAACTGGAGATGTATTTTGTGTTCTATGCAGGCTATTCAGCAAGCAAGTCTCATTGTTTACTAGTGGGTTTAGCGACTGGAAAAACTGCCAGCGTAGAGTTGCTGAACATGAAAGTAGCAAAGAGCATAAAATCTCAGTTACTACTTGGGGTGTGAGGGCAATTACAGCAAGGCGAATTGATTCCACTTTGGCTTTGCAAGTAGAATTGGAGAGAAAATACTGGAAAGAAGTTCTATTGCGCATAGTTGAAACACTAAAAATTTTAACATCAAGACGTCTTCCTCTCAGAGGTAATGATGAAAGAATAGGCTCTAGCAACAATGGGAATTAGCTTAGAGTACTGGAACTCCTGGCAAAACTTGACCCTTTTCTTGCACAGCATCTGGAGAAGTATGGTGCTGTAAGTAGTGGAAAGACTTCATATCTCTCAAAAACGATTTGTGAGGAAATGGTCAATCTGATGGCTGAAGAAATTCACTCAATTATCATAAGTGAAGTGAAACAAGCCAAATATTATTCAGTTAGTTCTAGATTCCACACCGGATGTTAGTCATATTGACCAACTTACATTCATAGTTCATTATGTCAAACCTGATGGCAAACCTGTTGAGCAATTTCTAAAGTTCATAGACAATTAGACATACATGACCATGGCGCAGAGAGCACAGCCTCAACTGTTGTACAGTTAATTGAAGATGTTGGTCTTGATTTGAGTGACATGAGAGGGCAGAGTTACGACAATGCTACCAATATGTCAGGCATTTACACTGGTCTCCAAGTCAGAATAAAGGCTATGAATCCCCTGGCATATTATGTCCCTTGTGCAGGTCACTCCTTGAACCTTGTAGGAACATCAGCTGCCAGCAGTTGCCTTGGGTCTGTTTCATATTTCAGATTTTTGCAAGCCTTATACAACTTCTCAGCCTCCACATATAGATGGGATCACTTGAAAGCTGCACTACCTGCTGAAGGGATTGTAGTGAAATCCCTTTCAGAAACTCGCTGGAGTGCGAGGGCTGTTGCTGTTAAAGCAGTGTTTTTACATTACCTTGAGATAAAGTCAACACTGGAGAACATATGTTCTGACAGTAGACAAACTGTGGCTACAAAGCTTGAAGGTGAAGACCTCATAAGACAAATGGAAGCATTTGAAACAGCACTTCTTACTGTAATATGGTAGAAAATCTTAACAAGGTTTAATGCAACCAGCTTATCACTTTAAAAAGTTGAGACCGACCTTCTGTCAGTTGTGAAACTGTATGAGTTTGATCTCCTTCGTCTCAGAAATGAGTCAGGGTCAGTTTGATGAAATAGGAGATCAGGCTAGGGCTTTTGCTGAGCCTGTCTACACAGAGACAACATAAAGAACCAAAAAGACAAAACATTTCTTTGATAAATCAGTTGGCATTGAAACTCAACTTGATCCACGTGAGAAGTTCAAGGTGGACAATTTCTACACCATATTAGATTGCCTTACGAATGAATTAGAGCAGAGTGAATGCCTGCTCAGAAATAAGGAAGCTGTTTAGCTTAACGGAGTATGACAGTATGAAATATGATGATCTCAAAGCCCAACTGGAATTGGTTGTCAGTACCTATTCCAGTGACCTGGAAGCATCTGCTCTAGATGAGTTTTTGCAATTTAAAGACATTTTGTCTTCTGAATCTGACAGGTCAGTGACAAACATCTCTACTTTGCTGAGGTCCAAAGATGGTATTTTGACAACTGTCTTTCCAAACATGAGTATCTTGTTAAGAATTTTCCTTACCATCCCCATTACAAATTGTGAAGGAGAGAGGTCTTTCTCTACTCTATCTAGGGTGAAAAACCATGGGACAAACCAGATTAAACTCACTTTCATTATTATGCATTGAATCTGGCCTCCTACAAGTATGAAGAATTTATTTTGAAATTCACAGTTTGCTGTACTTCATTTGCTTGCAAAACTGATTATGCTTAAAGTTAATTGTATTTCTTTCATTATTCCCATATATAAGATGTACATGATACAGAACTAATTTGATTAAAGGTAATGATGTCACATTGTGTTGAAATTCTTATTTCTTACATTATATTATTATGAGGCGTATCATATGTCCCAACGGGATGAAGAAACTGCACTAGTTGAGACTGTGTGAGAAGGAGCTAGGTGTGTATGTTGACAATGAGCTGAAGTTCTCGGGCCATTGTGAGAAGAAGGGAAACCAGGCAAATAAATTATTGGGTCTTATAAGAAGGTCGTTCAGATATCTACACGGTCCGTCCTTCGTAACGATCTTCAAGAGTGAAGTGCTTCCCCATCTGGAGTACTGTCACCCCGTCTGGTCCCCGAGATATGCTAGGGACTGTCAGTTGGTTGAAAATGTTCAAAGGAGGGCCACCAAACTGATGCCTGCACTTCGGCATCTCAGCTACCCTGAGAGATTGGAGCGCCTGAACTTGCCTAGCTTATACTACAGACGGGCAAGGGGGGACCTAGTTGAGGTTTATAAGCATCTCAGGGGGCACTACTCAGTTGAGTGTCCTTACTTGGAGCTGGCGGACGCTCGCCCCACAAGGGGTCACAGCTCAAGATTGAAGAAGCCGCAAGTCCAGAAAACCGTGAGGGCAAACTTTTTCGGAGTGAGGGTTGTAAACTCTTGGAACAATCTACCAGAGAGTGTTGTGACGGCACCGAGTGTGAGCTCTTTCAAGAGAAGACTTGACCAACACTGGAGCGGGTTCAGGTACATTCAGGAGCCGGTGCATGCCCAGTATTTGCCACTGTTGGCAGTGATTGTGTGGTTATAGGCCTGTGACCCTGGCTGTACCTCCAACTCGGTGGAAATTGAGTTTTCAAAAATACAATCGTGTCTAGCATGAAAAGTCCGACATCGATTTACACTTTCACCTCACTAAGACGATCTTGACGAACTTATGTAATCACTGTCCAATTTCTGCCGCTCTACATCGAAGGCCCGAATGCCGAACACGCTTTGTTACAGAGACGCAACACGACCCTGCTATCCTTACAGTGGTATTAACTTACGACCCGTTGTAAACTCTACTCTGTAATCCTTTTGCGCTACCGCTCACAGGATGAGTGTGGGGTGCACAATAAAGTAGCCGCTGTAAGCGGCATAATCAAATAATCCTCACCACCACACGCTCGAGTCACCATGATCCTGCATCACCACTCGCAGGACCTTCAGGCACCAGGTTTCCCCTCTACGTCTTCGTGACTTTCTCCTCCGCCTCACCTCCGGTTGACCCAGCGTGACCTGTGATTGTTCATCTTGGAGAAAAAAATGGCCTACGTGACGGGCGTGCTCTGGTTCATCCTGCACACACAAAATGGTTAGCGTGAGGCGTGTGTCCGACCTCCTCACGCCTTCCTCACGTTCATCATCACTACATCCAAGGGCGTTTTTAACAGTTGTAATCGCAAGTTATCTCTGAGGATGGTGGAAATTATGAATATATATTTACACTCTGACCATCGACGACGCAAATAAGAACATAAGGAGTCTGCAATAGGCCGGTTGGCCTGTGCATGGCAGCTCTTGTCGAGAGTTACTACCACTCTCTATCATCCATGAATCTATCCAGCCTCCTTTTGAAACTTTCCAGCGTTCCAGCACTTACTACAAAGTTGCTAAGCTTGTTCCACTCGTCCACCGCCTTATTTGTGAGCCAGTTTCTTCCTATCTCCCTCCTAAACCTATACTTATCCAACTTAAATCCGTTGCTCCGAGTCCTATCCTGCTCGGATATTTTAAGAGCTTTATCTATATCCCCTTTATTGATTCCTTTCACCCACTTAAATACTTCTATCATATCTCCCCGCACTCTTCGTCTTTCTAGGGAATGCAAGTTTAGTTTCTTTAACCTATCCTGATATGGAAGGTTTCTAAGTCCCGGAAACATTTTCGTCATTCTTCGCTGCACCGACTCTAGTGAATTGATATCCGTTCTATAATTAGGGCACCAGAACTGAACCGCATAATCGAGGTGCAGCCTGACTAGCGCAAGATGTAGTTGCAATAAGACCTCTGCACTCTTATTACTTACACTTCTAGATATAAAACCCAATACTCTGTTTGCCTTATTTCGAACATCAACGCACTATTTTCTAGGCCGTAGGTCCGGGCTTACAAGTACCCCTAGGTCTCTTTCACAAGTCGACTTCTCTAGGTTGATGTTGTTAAGGCTGTATGCATTGACAGTATTTGTTCTTCCAATATTAAGCACGCTGCACTTACTGGTGTTAAATTTCATTTGCCATTTTTCAGACCACCCTTGCAGTTTATTTAGATCCTCCTGTAGTGCATTTGCACCCTGCCCTGAATTAATCTGCCGCCCTATTTTGGTGTCATCCGCAAACTTGCTTATGTCACTGCTGATCCCAGTGTCTAGATCGTTTATGTAGATTACGAACAAGGGTGGGCCTAGTACTGACCCCTAGGGAGCCCCACTCGTTACACAGCCCCACTCAGATTTAACACCATCTACGCTGACCCTCTGCGTTCTATCGGTGAGCCATGATCTTATCCAATTTAAAACTTTCCCCTCGATACCATGAGCCTTAACTTTTCTCAGAAGCCTCTGATGCGGTACTCTGTCGAATGCTTTGCTAAAGTCTAAGTAAATAACATCGTAATTTTCGTCATTATCTACTACCTCGAAGACTTTTCTAAAAAACGTCAGCAGATTTGTTAGACATGATTTTCCCTTTGTAAACCCATGTTGAGAGTAGTAGATTAATTTGCTTTTCTCTAAATGCGACAGGATGCTGTCTGCTATAATTGATTCAAGAAATTTCCCCACTACTGACGTCAAACTGATCGGCCCTTAATTTGACGCTGATGCTGTCTCCCTTTTTGAATATGGGTACTACATTTGCCTGTTTCCACAAGTCTGGCACAACTCCTGTGTCTAATGATTTTGTAAATAAATTTACGAGGGGTCCGCTAATCTGTTCCCTACACTCTTCCGAGACTCGAGGGAAAATTTCATCCGGCCCAAAGGATTTTGTCTTCTTTAGTTTATTTATCCTCTTAAGAACATCCTCTTTTCTGATAGTAATATTCTTTAATTCCTCTTCTTCCTTTCCCCTAAATATCAGTTCCACCTCTGGAATTTCCTCGCGAATTTCTTGTGAAAACTGATAAGAAGTAGCTGTTCAATGCTTTGCTTATTTCTTCACTGCCATTTATCACTTCCCCCCCCTCCCTGACTTTACAAGCCCAACTTTGTCCTTGACCTTTGTTCTATATACCTGGAAAAATCCCTTGGGATTCGCCTTGGATTCTCTTGCTATTCTGATTTCATAGTCTCTCTTTGCTTTCCTTACATTTTTCTTAACATTCCTAGATAGTTCATTATACCTATTTCTGAGCTGTTCCTCCCCTCCCTTTAATTTCTTATAAATTCCTTTCTTTATTCCTATGTCATGTTTAAGTTTTCTGGTCATCCACCTTGGCTCATTCTTATTAGACCTAATTTTTCAGTATGGTATATTTTGCTCTTGTGCTTTATGTAGTATACTAGTGAATATATTATAGTCATGATCAATTGTTGTGTCATCTATGACCTCACCCCTTCCTACTGGGGACTGATGTGACTGTTCCCAAGTGACCTCACCTAGGTACCTTCTTAACCCCTGATAATACGCCAACCGAAAGTTTGGGACTCTGACCATATTGTCATTGTTTTCGTTTCCCAATTTAGGGTGAACCTGATTTCTCTGTGATCACTGTTACCTAGTTCTTCCCCTCCTGTGATATCTCTGATAATATTTTCTTTATTTGTTAATACTAGGTCTAATATATTGTCACCTCTAGTAGGTTCTGCAATTAGTTGTTTCAAAAAATTGTCCTGTACTGCATCTAGGAAGTCTTCAGATTCATTGTCACCTACAATGTTGTCCCAGTCAATATTTCTGAAGTTGAAATCCCCCATAATGCACAGGTTGTTATATTTTGCTGCCCTACTCATTTCCTGCCATATGGGCTGAGCTGCTTCTTTCCCAAGACTTGGGGGCCTGTAAATCACTCCCATAATTAGTTTTTCTCTTCCTTTCATGATTTCTACCCATACCGACTCGGTTCCTATTTCACCCTTTATTGAATTATTAATACAAGATTTTAATGTATCCTTGACGAAGAGTGCAACCCCTCCCCCCTTCCTACCTTCCCTGTCCCTGTGAAAAAGGTTGTACCCTTCTATGTGGTACATAAGAACATAAGAATGGAGGAAACTGCAGCGGGCCTATTGACCCATACTGGGCAGTCCCGTTTACACCCAACCCCTATTGCTCATATAAGCATCCAACCTATGTTTGAAGCTATTCAGCGTATTCGGGTTAATGATGATATTTGGTAACTTGTTCCATTCATCCACTACTCTGTTTCCAAACCAGTGTTTACCGATTTCACGCCTAAATCTAAATTTGTCTAATTTAAAACTATTGTTACGAGTTCGCTCCTGGTTGGATAGTTTGAGTACCTTTGTAATGTCCCCTTTGTGTAGCCCTGACTTCCACTTATACACCTCTATCAGGTCGCCCCTCGCTCTACGTCTCTCGAGGGAGTGCAAATTAAGATGCTTTAACCTGTCTCTATACTCAAGGTTCCTAATGCCTGGGATTAGTCTTGTCATTCTCCTCTGAATTCTTTCCAGGTACTCTGATAAAAAAAATTCTCGGCAGATTCATCCAAGTTTCGGTGATTGCTATGACGTCTACATTCTCGGTACATACAACCACTCTCAGCAAGTCTATTTTATTTCTAACGCTCCTACTGTTTGTATAGTATACATTTAAACCTACCCTTCCCTGGTCCTGTTTTACCCCTTGTCCTGAGTAACCACTTTTACTTCCCAGGACCTGCTTGTTTTTTTACTCCCACTTTCCCCGACCTCTCTCTACTGGCGACCCCCTTTGGAGTGACAATTTCATGCTCCAGGGATGCAGACAACGTCTTTACTCCCGCACGAGACAAGTGTACTCCGTCACGATTGTACAGGTAGTCGTTGCCATAGAATCGTTGCCAGCTATCAATGAATACCCAAATAAAAGACTCTCGGCTTATACTTGGAAATTAATCACCACAAAACATAATACAGTATATCCAGCTATGTTGTTAAAGTTTTTTAAGCAAGACCGCCAAATAGACTAATGACCGGGCCCAACTGGGCAGCTTGGGTTTGAAGAAGTGTTATGGGTGAAAAAAATAATAAATGCAACAACAAATGACAGTATATAAAGGCTTGGTAATGTTAAGAGAAAGTTATGTTATACCGCAAAAGAGTTTACGTCATTCATCGCCTACCTCTAAAGTAGCCAATGACGTAACCCAAGCAACTCCCCCTTCTCCTGCACACAACACACAAAAGGAAACCGTGAGCCTCGAGCCTTCAGGAAGTCGTGGCCCCCACAGCCTTGGACTCTTGTTCAGAAATACGTGGAACAGCGATATTATTTTGGTGATGTTTTAAAAGTCGAAAACTCTCTGGTACTTTATACCAGGGGTTCTCAACCAGGGGGGGAATTCCCCCCAGGGGGGGGGGGGAACTGATTCGGGAGCAAGAGATATGTTCGATGAGAAATCAATCACAGAATTTTGGCCCTTGATGTGCGATTCCTACCCAAAAGTGGCAGAAAGAGCTATCCGTGCATTGCTTCCGTTTGTGTCGACATATCTTTGTGAGTCAGGCTTTTCAACTCTGTTGCAAATTAAAACGAAGCAACGTAGTAGATTAGAGGTAGAAAATGACCTGCGTTGTGCCCTTTCAAGCACTCCTCCGCGTATCCCAGAATTGGCGAAGAAAAAACAATCACAGGTTTCTCATTGACTGTAATCTTCATCTGAATAAAATTAATTAAAAATTTACAATATCCTGGTATTCTATTGAACTTTTGTTTATTGCATTATGCTTCAGTTTGGTCTGTTAAGTAATTCATTATAAAAAATAAAAAAAATATTTTACTTTTATTCAAGTTTTATAAATCCATCAACATTTTCAATTGGCATTTAATTTGTAAAACTCCACTATAAAAATAATCCATGTAAAATTGTAAATGTTTATGTACTAATATGGAAAAAATAAAGGATTTTCAGTATTATATGCATATTATTTGGAATGCACATTTTGAGGCAGACAATCTTGGAAAGGAGGGGGAATGACATTCTGACATGGTGAAAGGGGTGCATGGGGCAAACAAGGTTGAGAACCACTGCTTTATACTCTGTGGCTTCTTACTTATTGTCCTGTTCACGTTCCTCCTGTAAGCTAAAAGCCGATTTACGTGTTGAACGTCACCTGACTCACCTGCTAAGGATCTGTCTCGTCTGTTGAACATTCACCTGTTGAACATCACCCGACTCACCTGCCAGGGGTCTGCTTGACAACACTACACACAACGTACCTGCGGGGTAATATTTAGGCCAAAATCCTTTAAGGAAAATAAACAAAAATAAATAAAATAGATAAATCGGATCACCTGAAGAATCTCCACCCCTGTTTATTTCACCTGAAGATTACCCCACCTAGCACGAGGGATGAGGTGAGGTGAGGTCAGGTCAGGTGAGATAAGCTAGGGTAGAGATTCTTCAGGTGACCCGAAAAATGATTTAAAATGTATAGGAATATTACACATTGTCCACACGAATTATACATGGCATTACACACTAACAACCGAATGACATTGGGAGAAACAGGACGACTATGGTGACCCTAATGATTCCATGACCACAAACCATCTCAAACCACTACATTTTTAACGCTTCAACAACCACAGTGACCATGTATTTAACGACCACTTAACGACGATACAACTGTCAACGACCTCATGTGCCTGATAACACACTACTAGTTTCATCATGTGGTGAAACTAATACACACCCAACACACACACTAGCCAGCTTAAACACAAAAGTTTCATTCTATCAAACTATCAAGTAACTTCTCAAACTACCCAGAACATATCATTTGTACCTAACACTAAGAGAGACTTATGGTCTAAATGCTTTAGATAACTTCTTATTACACCTTCATTCATTCTGGTAATTAAGCGAGACATGAACGCTCTTATCCATTCGCTGGCCGTCAGCGCTGTACCCACCGTGGACTCGCTGTGGTCGGGGTCAGCAGTAGCATCGTTGAAGGAGCCGGGAGGATCCTGGTGGCCGAGGTTCTCGTAAGTCGTCAGGGCGGCCAGCCGAGTGCCCAGCCCTACCATGATCACACCTGTGACACTTGTTCCACTCTCAGGCTCGCGTTACCTCTAATAAATACAACACTTGATGAGTCACTGGTACACAATCACATGTGCACTACCTCCAAGCAAGTGTGACGTCCAGGTTGTGGACTGACTAATGACTATTATACGATTCTCAAATTAATGGGCGCATATATATATATATATATATATATATATATATATATATATATATATATATATATATATATATATATATATATATATATATATATATATATATATATATATATATATATTTAGCTGGGTGATGGACGCCACACGTGTAATTCAACTTCATTATTAATAACTTCGCCCCATAAATCTACGATTCCCCCCCACGCACACATACACATGCGCGTACATACACGCACGCACACACAAGCATGTATAAACACGCGCGTGCGCGCGAAAAAATAATTTTTCATGATGTAAATGCATGGAGTTCTTTACCGGTCAATTCTTGAAATACCTAAATAATAAAATTTTAAACAAGTATGTTTTCAGCGACGCAGGTATGGAGAGTAATGTCTTACACGTGTCACCGTCACCCAGGTTACCAACTAGAGGCCTGCTGCTACCACTCAACACTCCGCCACACACCACACTGACACGACACATCCTCACCACACCTGCCTCACCATTTCTTAATCCGTACACCGCTGATGGCAACACTACTTTCTCACACAAACAATCGAGAAACGTCAAAAAGACGAGCAAATATCCCAACATGAGAGTAATTATAACATTGTTCCATCAAATAATGTGATGTAATTTGACTGCTATTTAATGTATCAGTGCTTAAAAATTTTAGCCAAGTTTAAATACATAATCTCAACCTATAGGCGACATTTGGCAACTTTTCTCACTATCACCTCCAGAAGTTGCTTCGTTTTTCCACTTTCATTACAGAGTAGAGGAGAATTACTTCCTCTCCCATAATGAGGAGACAACGTGCCTCATAGCTTACTGCTGTATAATAACATGTCACCTCTCCCAAAGGGTCAACCTGTAATGGGCCCCTGTCTCATCAACAGAACATATTATATAAATGGGTCAATACATCTGATATTATATTCAGATTCACCACCCTGTAACTTCCCACGGGCTATGAGGTGACATGTTCAATGCACGTGATAAGGTGTGCCCACGGGAAGCTGCGTCATACTATGCTGAGTAAAGGCATAAGTAGCCGGCTCTCTGGCCACCTGAAGCGAGCAGTAGTTTGATATCCTTGACTAGAGGAAGACGTTATTTGAGAGCCGCAGTGAATGGCTCCGTCTTCCCTCGAGGGGGAACGACGTACACATACCGTTCTCCCTCGATGGGTCACTACTCATGAGTCGCTCACAACAACATATATCGTAAGGACGTGACCTAACGTTTATAATACATAAACGCCGTCCCTTTCTCATTCACTCCTATACAGAGACTTACGGTCGATCTACACTCAGGAATTATATATACAATCCTTTTATAATAAAACAAGGAACTACCGTTTGGGTTTCGTTACTTAAACCCAAATAATAAATATATGTGAACGGCCTGGTTAATTGCTCAAGCAGCCGATTCAAACCTCCTCCTCTCAAGCCTTACGTAAACTTATTGCACGTTTCCCATCTGAGGTAAACTCGGGAGTTTTATTAGTCAATCTGGCTCGTGCTTTCGTCTAGATGTAACTTCTGGGAGTAGTACAATAATCATTAGTAAAAAAAGATCAAACTTTTTAAGACTAATAGTGTAATACTTGCCAAGACAGCACAGGGAGACGGACAATCAGCCCGGCCTGATCACTGACGCACACTACAATGAGCTTCGCTTCTTAAAAACTTCACCACGAGGAAGCCCCATTTTGACCATACTGTATAAGTTAGTACTGAAGAGACATCGGATATGGAGAGATATGTCTCATTTGCTGGTATTTTCATACGTAATGAAATAATAAGAAAATTTGTTTTTAAATATTCTTGAGATGCCACTGTAGAGGTTTATTAATATTATATTACAAATGTTATACATATAATGTTTCACAGTTAAGTGTAAAGACTGTAAATCAATGTGTATTTTATATTCCTGCAATGACTGTCATTAGAATGGTGGAGAGGAGTATGTACTGTAGTCTATTAGTGCTGTACAGTTTATGTAATAGGATGTGTGTGTGTGTGTGTGTGTGTGTGTGTGTGTGTGTGTGTGACCCTGACAAATGGCCAACACCCACCAACCCTGAATCACTCTGACCTTGGCTGCTGAAAAACATCGACTAGGACTGACCCAAATTGTTTCAAAGGTTTTAATTACTCTGGTGGGAAGTGACTACTTTACACCCCTGCCAGACGGAGTCTATAAATCTCTTATAAACACACACGATGTTTATATAATGCTGAATTTCCTTTCACACGAGACGTTTACGGTGATCGTGGTGTGGTGGACATCAATGCTCCCTACACGGCATAACACACCGCCTCTTAAGTCTCTTCCAGAATCGTTCATACTCAAAACACGTAAGGGGGAAGTACGGTCACCGAGTGTATATTCTGTTGCCTCCTTCCAACAGTAAGGTTTTGTTCCCAAATTACACACTAAGTGGTGTAATCGGTGCAATATAATGCAACTCAGCTAACAATGCCTCACACGAGTCAGCCTCTACAACCCACAATATAATTTTCACTTGGTACTGTACTGTTTCCTGCAGACACAGTTGGGCAAGTCTCAATCTATCTATGATGCATTAAAAATTCTGGAAAATTATAGGTAAATTTATCAGGGTTACTTATGATCCAAAGGCCCTTACTCGAGTCACACGTCTGGCAACACTGTCTCTAGTTGGCTTCGTCCTACCAATTTTAATGGTATACACATGGCCCCTTAAAAAGATGAAATACCTTAGCTTATAAAACGGCCCATGTTAAAACGAGACTAATTTTGTGTAAGGTCCCTCGTGTACACCAGTTGGGTTATCATAATATGAAGGTTTTATTTGAGGTTCTTGCATTAGACAGCTGGACAAACGGGATATTAAATTAGACACCATCGTGCACTGTGAGGGGTCAGCTGAGCACCGGAGGGGAGAAAGTGCTTTCACTGTGTGTTGGTTCCACTCCGCCGTGCAATAAGTGGATCACTCACCCACACCAAACACCCTTCACTGGGTTGTAAGGATTTCTCTAATACTAAACACGTGTCATAGGTTTTCCGCTTACGTGTAAAATAACTTTTTTTTTAATTACATTCCCTGACACACCTGTGATCGTCAATGGAATAATAATGTCTCACTATTACTAATAAATTCTTAACTACCAAACTACCAGATATTATCTAAAATTACCTTCACTGTAATTTGTGTGGCCACGAAGTAGGTTTTAAGATACAGTATTCATTATATTACCTGAACGAGTTTTGAGTGTCAGGATGAATTATACTCCCAGTGGCCAGCCAAGGCAGCCTACCCAGGGGAGATCACCACTCAAACTGGTTATGTCAACACATCCACCACAGCCGGAAAGCGATGCCATACTTGTATAGCAACAACTACTTAACGTATCACTGAAAATGGGGATTCTGTGGTTATCGTTTCCTTGTCAAGAGCAGAACTGTTGTCGGGCCTCGTGGCTGACCTATGGCTGAAGCCCTTGACATACAAAGAACGCCGCCACCACCACCAGCGCCAAGTGATCCTCTCCACCAAGCCGGGGCGGGGCACAGTAATGACAGCTAAGTTACTAAAATAATACCTCTCTATGGCCATCAACTTTAACTTATATTGATTACTGCTAAACCAAAACTCACATCACAAGGACTATACAATCAAAAATGTTTCTTTATAATTTTGCGTTTAGACAATATGCCAACAGACGAAGAATTTTGACAACTCAGTGTTCATTTTGGAATTCATCGGATCCATCAGTAAAGTTTTAATTGTGTGAACACCTGATAACTGCTTCTCTCCACACAGTTGTTTATTAACACACATTAACCTTATAATAAAATCAAAACCACTGGTATTATTATCACTTTTAACACTGATTTCAGCTGTACAAGTGTTGGTGATGCAAGCGTTGGAGAACACAAGTGTTGGTGATATGTGTTGGTGACGCAATGGTTAGTATTACATGAATAAAGATGATGATAATAATAATAATAATAATAATAATAATAATAATAATAATAATAATAATAATAATAATAATAATAATAATAATAATAAAAACTTGGATAAAGCATAAAAAAAATCCAGTATCCTTCATATAACGTGTACTGTACATATTTGTGTACACGTAAACATGAAAAACTATAAGATCAATCAATAAGCCAACAAAGCAAGACCTATTAATACACATATTTGATGGTCACTCAGAAATAGAGGGAGTGTGAGGTGGTCCAGCCCATCAGGGTCGCCACGACACTGAGGGGCTGGACCACCTCTTGTGATGCCCGTATCAGTGTGTTTTAGCTGGCGGGGTGTAAGGTCAGGGACCCTCCCGCATCACGGCCGCTGCCACCTGCTTCCTCTGCCTTCACCTCATCACCTTCATCCCAGACACCTTACTCACCTCCTCTAGGCCATCTTCTCCCAGCCACACTCTTCCCTCTACATGACACACCACCTCCATTAACGTAGCCTCACTATCCACTAAGCCACACCCCTTTACCTCTACTACCTAGCCACACGTCTTCACCATCAAGTCACATCCCTCCACCCCCCAGCCACACCCCTGTACCACCTAGCCACACCCCTGTACCACCTAGCCACACCTCTGCACCATCTAGCCACATCTGCACCACCTAGCCAGACCTCTCCACCTCCATCACCTGGCCACACCCTTCCACTACCGTCACCTAGCTAGACCCTTCTCCCTACACCACCTAGCCACATCCCTCTACCTCCACCACCTAGCCACACCCCACTACCTCCACAACCTAGCCACACCCCACTACCTTCACAACCTAGCCACACCCTCTACGACCACAACCTAGCCACATCCCTCTACCTCCAACACCTACATCCCACACCTCCACATCCCTCACCTCCACAACCTTCCACACCCCTCACCTCCACATCCCACTACCTCCACAACCTAGCCACACCCCTACCTCCACATCCCACTACCGCCACAACCCAGCCACATCCCACTACCTCCACAACCCAGCCACATCCCACTACCTCCACAACCTAGCACACCCCCTACCTCCACCACCTAGCCACACCCCTACCACCACCACCTGGCCACACACCTGGCTACCACCACCACCTGGCCACACCCCCCACCTCCACCACCTGGCCACATCCCCACCTCCACCACCTGGCCACATCCCTCTACATCCCTCTACACCACCTGGCCACATCCCCTACCTCCACCACCTGGCCACACCCCCCCACTCCACCATCTGGCCACATCCCTCTACCTCCACCATCTGGCCACATCCCTCTACCTCCACCACCTGGCCACATCCCTCTACCTGCACCACCTGGCCACATCCCTCTACGTAATCATATTCCTACACCGTCACTAAGTCACACTCTCCACACCTTCACACACTCCCATCCACTTAGCTAAACCCACTAAGCCACATCCCTTCTATCTTTACTTAACCACATCCCCTCCACCGATATCACCAACGATAAAAGCTTAAACATTAGCAAAAGCAACACCACCACCCTCCTACATCACCACCACCACCCTCCTACATCATCATCACTATATGATATGGACATGAAGTAGTACCTTCAGCTGTGTACCCTTATATTACTCTTATTAATTATGTATAGTAAGTATTACAGAACATGTATTATTTCTATGTAATATTCCCATTTATTATGCACCATGTTATGTATATAAATTATCATATTTATACTATATGTATTCAGCTTGTGAATGCTGGCATCTGTACATGCAGCGCGCAGTAATACATAGAGTGAAGACAGCCAGTCCTTGTAGTGCGGAAGTGAGCTTCTTGGTCCCCTTGTATATATATATATCTCCCGTACGAGAATAGAACCTACTTTTAAGATAACAAGTGTTTATATATACCTTCAGTAGCATAGAACATTTTGGAGGTATCAAGACGAACACAGAATCACCACCACCACTACCATCCTACATCACCATAACCACCACCACCAATAACCCTCCTACATCACCATAACCACCACCACCACCCTCCTACATCACCATAATCACCACCACCACTACCCTCCTACAACACCACGACCGGGGTGTCAGGGTCAAACTGTTGTGGATCCCCTCTCACATAGGCCTCATAAAACATAACAGAGTTGAGGCCCTCGCCAAACTCGCGTCTAACAAAGACACCGTTGAATACAATTTGGGTCTGTCAAAAGAACCCTTAAAACTGTAATTAGGAAAGAACTTATTGATGAGTTTGACGCAAGTAGACAAGTGCAAACAGGCACTAGTCGATCCATAGGTTACCATGATGAGATGTATCAAGTGAAACATGTATATGGAGCAAGTAACAAGATCACTTAGATTACAAAGATGTTGTAACCGCTAGATTAAGGTTGGGATATAAGTACCTTTGGCAGTATGTTCCTCAAGCAGATGTAAACAAAACTAAATGTAAAGTGTGTGGCCATACATATGGCCACACACTTGAACACTACGTCCTCGACTGTGTGAAGATAGAACCTTTTAGGGACAGGTCCAAGCACACTGTGTGTGAAATGGCACAACACTTCATCTCTAATGGCAAGATAGCCGACATATTAAGATTGTATCCACTTTTTTGCACTTAGTAACTATATCAATTCTCATGTACAGAACCAAATACGCAATGTGCTTGAATACCTCCCACGTAAATGTGAATAACAAAGTGTGAGGCCAGACATACTGCCTCACACGCCTGTTCTCACGCATTTGTGAATAAGCTACCCTTTATGTATAGAACTAAACAAATGATGTAAATGAAATACTGTGTAACATTCAGTGCCATAATATCCTGACAACGGGGGTTAATTATTATGACCCTTTGTAAACCCTACTCTGTAATCCTTTTGCGCTACCGCTCACAGGATGAGTGTGGGGTGCACAATAAAGTAGCCGCTGCAAGCGGCAAAATCAAAAAATCAATCTACATCACCACCACCACCCCCCTACATCACCATAACCACCACCACCACTACCCTCCTACATCATCATCATCATCACCACCACCACCACCACCACCCTCCTACATCACCATAACCACCACCACCACTACCCTCCAACATCACCATAACCACCACCACCACCACCACCCTCCTACATCATCATCACCACCACCACCACCCACCCACATCATCATCATCATCATCATCATCACCACCACCACCACCCTCCTACATCATCATCATCTACACCACCATCACCACCACCCACCTACATCATCATCTACACCACCATCACCACCACCCACCTACATCATCATCACCCTCTTACATCACCACAACCCTGATGAAAATTAACCTGGATTAAGGACTTGTATACCTCCCACCCACAAAGGTCAATATTCTTGATGATGTGGACAAGTTTAACCTTTTAATGGTGGACGAGAACACCTGTGTAGATTATAATGACGCCTAGCTACACCTGCACACCACATACTGTGTGTGTGTGTGTGTGTGTGTGTCAGTATCTAGCATGGCGTCTTGGCGGCCGTGATGTCTCCAGAGGAAGGCGGTGACGGTCGTAACTCAAGTGAAACGTGAACCACTGCAGCATAAAAATAGACACGTTAATGCCTCACAAAGTGGGTCACAGCCTCACAATACAGCTTCCCTCAAACACTCAATTTTCGCTATAATTTCGCGTAGCAACAACTGCCCCGAATTCTTCCTCCAAACCATATGGACATTCAATCACAGGGAGAATGAGTGGTAAAGAATGACAGACAGACAAACTAACTTTATATATATATATATATATATATATATATATATATATATATATATATATATATATATATATATATATATATATATATATATATATATATATATATATATATATATATATATATATATATATATATATATATATATTTATATATATTTTTTTTTAATGCATAATATATATTAAAATATTGTTAATGGACTTCGTATTACAAATTTAGGTAATACATATAAATATAAATGAAGCCAGATTGAGTAAATAAAAACATATTGGTTTACCAAACTTAAAGAAATATCCCGTTTTCTTTGGTGTTTTAAGACCGTCCTCGTGTTCAGCACCACTAACTCTTTTGTTGTGAACACTGCCACGTCTGTGTGTACGTTTTATAAACATGATTTGTTGTGATTTATCAGTTATCGAGAAATGTTTCATTATATCATTAATTTATTAGTGGAGAGGAGATTTTTTTTTATTTCGTATTCAGAAATATACCCTTTCTGCCACACCACTAATCTTGATAGATTAATATTTCCTCAAGAAAAATCGCTATATATATATATATATATATATATATATATATATATATATATATATATATATATATATATATATATATATATATATATATATATATATATATATATATATATATATATATATATATATTCGTTCAGCATGTACTGTACATGACGGTGTAAAGACACAAACAATGACAAGTTAACTTGACTCGTTTGAAAAGTCCAAGAACGCTGTAACAAGCTCTCGGGTTATCCTTGTTTGAAATGACTTACTGTTTACAATTCATGCTTGTTAATGACTGTGTAGTCACAGTAGTCATTTTTGTAGTGTGTACACATATTAAACCAATGTGAACTTGTATGACAGTTTTAGTGAATGGAAATAAGCAGTGATAATAATTTGCAAGTCTAACTACAGTAGCGATAAGAGCAAGCCTAGCTTATACTACAGACGGGCAAGGGGGGACCTAATTGAGGTGTAAAAGCATCTCAGTCGAGTGTCCTTGCTTGGAGCTGGCGGACGCTCGCCCCACAAGGGGTCACAGCTCAAGGTTGAAGAAGCAGCAGGTCCAGAAAACTGTGAGGGAGAACTTTTTCAGAGTGAGAGTTATGAACTCTTGGAACAATCTGCCAGAGAGTGTTGTAGCGGCGCCGAGTGTGAGCTCTTTCAAGACCAGACTTGACCAGCTCTGGAGCAGGTTCAGATACATTCAGGAGCCAGTGCATGCCCAGTACTTGCCAACAGTGTGCAACAGAGACGTGACCGACCACCTAAGCGGCTAACGAGCCGATCAGTGGTGAAGAGGATAAAAGTAAAATTAAAAAGTAAAGAACAACGCTAAACTTTCAAATTAATCCAGAACAAACTTTTCAAAAACAACGGAGGGACTCAAAACAGGCCAAGGACATCCTTCCCCCGACGTGAAAACTACTAGATGTGGTGAACAATGAAGAAAAAGTAAACTTGATACGGACTGACTGGACCTTACCAAAAGGGTGAAGGACAAAAAAATAATCTTTGACATGATCTTATAGTTAAACTTAAGTTTGGATCTATGGAAGTAATAGTTTGGTATTAGTTATTAGATACGATTCTACTAAAATAAACTTGCCAAAGCCTTCGTGGGATGAAGTGGTTATCCTCCACGTTGGAATCGAACTTTTTCACGTTTAGAACATTTACTGCAGAAGTGTTATACTGAGTTTATATTATTTAGTCACTTGTGAATGAATTATTATTTTTTTCATGATATCTACCATTCTACTTGCATATTGTAATACATATTGATCCGACCCAAATATCGACTACAACCACTACTACGATATTACAATCGAAGTGGGCCGTCACGTTGAGGTTCCATGCTTGATTAGCTTCGTTAATCTTAAGGAACAAGATACTGTTACAGTAACACCATTACAACTATATTACTACAATTATTCCTACCACTAGCAGTACTACAGCCAAACGTGTATCCAGGCTCTTAAGCTGTGTATCTTGAGCTGTGGAAGTCTCACTGCGGAAATCCTGTCACGAGTACCACCCCGACGTACACATTATTATCAACACCACACATACTATAATATACTGTTTAACTTACCTCACACATATCCAATAACCAGAAGAATGAAGATTTATTTGCGTCACCGAGGTTTCTTTTTTGGAAATAGTTTCAATATTGCTAATTACTATATAATTCATATTATTACCTTAAGTATAAACTGCGCTGTACAGCAACGTGGGTTCAAGATGACCGAGAATGGATTTACAATTTTGACGAAACCGCGCATGTACATTTGTAAGAAAAGGAAACACTGTTGGAGGAAGCATTTGTCACCACACTGTGCGGGGCAGACTCTTGATGCCTTGACTCACGGGTACTGAGGAATAACCCCACCTGAGCTGCCACAGATTCGGGAGCAACTTGCGTCACACACCACACTCCGGCGACTGCTCTAGTGGTCAAGCTATAGGCCCACTTCACACTCCTACTGTCGCCATTCAAGCGACTTTATAGTGTAGCATACATAAGCTGACACATAACTTATTAGAATGAGAAACCATAAATTAAATAAAATTCCTATGACAAGGTGAAAACTGCAGGACTGTATACGTTGCCGAAAAACTACAGTGTTTTGGCAACTGAGGTTAAAAGAGACCACTTTTACGGTTTTTGAAAAGATCGCGTACATTCACTGCCAAACAAACAAATAAAAATGTTGAGGTGTAGACGGAGGATAACAAATAATTAGGCAGAGCAAAACAGGATATTCATTAGTACAACTTATTCCCTTATTCAATAAACCTTTCTTTTTATGTTAAACTTCGCGCCAAAACAACCGGTACCATGACACCACCCCGTTACTAGTACGTTAGTTCCTGGTAGTGCTACGGTACACATCCGGTTAACCCGAGGCGCACCTCCCACCCACACACGCAAGTATACACCCCAAAACATCCCGCTACTCTGAAACACCACGTAACTCAGCAACACTGGACAGTCCTAAAGTACAGCACTAGCCTGTAACAACACATTTCCTTAAATCATAATATTACCTTAAAAAACAATTCTTAAAATATTAATCTTAAATCATTACTGCCTTAAAAACTGTCACTACCCGCCCCCACAAAAACACTTCTATATACAGAACTAATTTTCGCCCATCACTCTGGCTAAAAGAGCGAAGACCCCTTTTTATTCTCGAGAAAAATTTACCAAATTCACTCAAAACCACACCACATTCATCACCACACACAAGATACATCACATAATATGTATAATAAAACAAAACTCCTTAGTGATGGACGATGCAACTATGTATTATTAGACAAGAACAATTTAAAACAATGCATTTGATTCAGTCTCAATAATTCAATCTTGAGCTTCATCGTCCAACTGAAGCAAGACAACTTCGCATTCTCAATTTCCCAAGAACTGTATAGGAAAACACTAAGTTTGAACCTTAAGGAGTGAAGGCCAGAGTTATATTATAATGACTCGGCCGTGATGTGCGGTTTGGGCGTAACTTGAAGGTGAATCATTATCACCAGCAGAATCATTATCACCAGCACATAGACACCCAGAGCACTGCCGCTGACGCTGTATCTTTGCGGTAATGCTGTGACAATGGTTTACTGTAATGCCAACCACGACCTCCAATACTGCTGCTACCAGACCAGACCCACACCATGCTTAATATTTACCCCCCACCATTAAGAATAACCACTAGTTCAGTTTTAATGCCTCACTCAGAGTACCCCGAACAAAGTTCCAGTGTATATTTCCCTAAACTACGATATAAAAGAAATTAAATCAAACAAGTTATTCTAGAAGATACTGTAAACGTTTTGTACTTAAGACAACGTCAGCAATCGCTTCTCTGCATTGCAATACTTATCAATGTGTCGTTTTGTGCAGAGGAAACATGACTTTCTACACCTTTACATCATAAAATACAGAAATGGAAAAAATAAAACAGATCGAGAGTAAGAAACGATATATGTATGTTGTGTTGTCAAAGAAAGAGAAACAATTGAAACCCTGCAATTGTTTGTAAATGAGGCAGAAAGTCAGATCATCAACCTGGGATTTGGTCACAATTTTTGTCATGTCATATGGCAGCAGGGTCTACCATTAGACGACACACACTGCTTCCAATATCTTCCCAGGCGGTAGTACCTCCCTGTTTGGTAGCTGTATACATCTAAGGACTAGATGTTGAATTGTTTACAGATTCTATAAAAAGCGATCCTTTGCCGTTAAGAAGAACAGCTGGGAGCGCGATTGAGTCCTTGTTGAATCCCGCCGATATATAGAGCAGGATAAAGCGCAAACAGCGATGGATGGCCTTAACCACTTCATTACTTTTGGTCTGACTGAAAACATTCTTAAAATCCAATTTGACCAACACTCTTTGGTAGCGTTGTAGCACTACAGACAGAAATTGCTTTCCGTAGTAGCACAGTCAATGTACACCGCCCTCGTAATACCAAGCTAAGAAGAAAATTAGTCAAATGCTGAAGAAAAAAACAAAACATAGGAGACACATGACATAAAAAGTAAGTTCCACTAAGGATAACCAAGAGCTATTAAGACTAGTCACTGGCGTCCACTACCTAAGGCGAGGCAACATCTACGAGCACCATTGGAGTGTTGGTGTGCCCAGGTGTGCTGTCATGGCAGGAAGAGGAAGCAGTACGGCATCAAGCTGGTGTGTAAGGTTACACCGTCACCAACCCGAGGATGATTACGCTCACTCACCTTGCCCACCTATACTCCTACCCACCCGCCCTCACTCTACCACCTATTAACTCTTTATGGCATTAAGACAATTTACGTTTTAAAAAAAAGGGCAGTGAATTAAGTGAACAACAAATGCACGACTTGCGAAAACAGACTGGCACACATTTGAGGATGTAGAGGAGACACTGTAGTGGTGAGAAGTTCCTCATATTAGTAACAGCACAAATTAAGAGCATGCCGAGAGCGTTGAAGTACTACATATGTTCAGAAATGTAATTGGATAAGGAAAGGCAAATATTTTTAGACCTTTTTTACCATCAGATATAATTAAACATTACCATCTAAATATCGAATTAAAAAAGTTACTTAATCTATACAACCAAACACGTATACATGGAGAAGGTTGTATTACACCAAAACAAGCAACGATACATTGTTTTCTTGAAATAACACTAAATGGTTTACCTCACTTAAAGCTATTAATTCAAAGCGTTAATCAATATTAATTTGACGAAGAAAAATTTTACCGTTGAGAAACCGTACATAGGTTTAAGGTTACCAGGTTCGTGGTAAGAACAGCTCTCCCTCCAGCGACCTTTGCCAGTCACCTTGTTGAGTTATGGCTGATCAAGGTCCATGACGCGTACAGCTACCCGCATGAGTTGAAAATTACTTCTTTTTTTTTTACAACATTAATATATATTTTTTTTTCGAAATGACAGCGATTAAACTCGGGGTAAGTCTCTTGTACTTTCAGCAAGAGTTCGCTGGAGATGAGTTGCTGCTGTAATCCAAAAGACTAAAAAAGATTGTTGTTTTGATCTCACAACCTTCTCGTCCTCAAAACAGATTAACGATGAGTTTCCAATATCTTATTAGATATTACAGGCATAACTCTTCAAGGGTACACCACTTCCCACAGCAGGTTTCATTAACTGAGATTTATATCAATTCAATTTATTCTTTGTAAATCTAGGTACAATAAATATATATATATATATATATATATATATATATATATATATATATATATATATATATATAATATATATATATATACATATATATATATATATATATATATATATATATATATATATATATATATATATATATATATATAATAATTTTTTCTCCAAGACAGTCCAAGTCATAGTATACTAATAACCCTCTCTTAGGAATGAATCAGGTACTGCATCTTGCACTAATATCTTCCTCTTAAGTACTGTTTAATGAATACCACCAAGTATCACCCAGATGCCGAGTATCAGTAACTCCTGTTCCAAAGTATTCCACAATCAACAACCCTGTGTAGTAGTTGGTTGTCTCTTATTTTCAGGTGATAGTGAATTAGTAGATGTCAGTTGTAAATATTATATATTGTACTGTAGAATAATATATTACTGCGCTTCAATAACCAAGGTATGTAAGCACGCACTCTTATATTTGGCCATACACTATTCATAAGCAAAAATGAAACATGTCTGGTGGTTGACGTCACTAGTGACACTGATAGTCATGTTCTCTCTTGCGCTCACTGTCATGATGACACTATCTTACGTGCGAGTTTTTTTTTCCTTTAACATATTGAACTTGGTACAGAGTTCTACAAAGTACTGTATATGTTTACTAGGTGTTACCTCGTCGACGCGAGCAATTATTACATATATACTACAGGGTGTATTAGTATAAGGATCTGGCGAGGTTTGTTTCCTGTTCGTACTGTATTTGTATCTAGTAAAAAATCGAACGCGTTTGTTTACATTTCATAACAAGAATACGTCCTTGAACACATCCACGAGGTATGTATTTGAATAGGCATGGACACGGACAGTCATGCAACAAACACGTCACCACTAACTACATCCTGCTGTGCACCACAATCCACGCAATTGGGATCTACGAACGAATTATATAAGATAACCTGTACACCATCGTCTTCCTTCTCTTAATAATCCACATTTTTCTTGGGACATCTGCCATTTACTGAAAAAAAAATCCTAATGACAAATAATTTCGATCTTAAAAGTAAGTTTCATAAAACAATCCACAGAAATTGTTAGCGTGTCGTGGCTTCCTGCCTCAGCGACGACTCCCATTCTAGTTGCCAGAAACATGGAAACCAAACCATAATTATCCTATTACAACTTCGCAACCGATAAAAGAACGTCGGTTAGCTTTGGGTTTAACAATAATAAATTTTATAATGAGTAAGATTATTAGAATCACAATAGCGTACTTGTACTTTATATTCTAGCTTTGATAATTATAACACTGTGGCAACTATTACTCACCATTAAGCTGTTTATCCCCACCCCTGGCATTTCCCTTGTCGATATATTGGTATATTCATTCCCGGGTGCTACCATCAATAAAAGATGAAAAAACGATAGCATCATTGGTGGACGGACTGTAGAAAATACTACATAATGCTCTAACATTTTGTGAGTGAACCCATGCAATTTGGATGACGTTCCGCTTAAGTGCTTATAATTACTGCAAATGAATATGACCCTGAATCATACGGCTCCCTTGAATCTCTTCATTTTCAAAGAGTATGTTGAGGACCAGTTTATTTACCAATACGCGCCTTAAGACAACAGTTATTGAAGAGCAGTATAAGTACGTTATAACATCAACCTATAAGTTGTCATTAATTTAAAAAAATCCCTTTATTTATCTATATACCGGGTATCTTTTCCATATTTATAATTTTCTTCATATATTCCTGGTGTGGAATATAACAATGGTCAACGCTTGGCGTGCGAGGTCGCTTCATCCTTGCTAAGCGACTCCAATTATAATATGGTTAAGTTTTATTACAGTGTGATAATTATGCCCAGTTCATAAAGGTCTCACGGCGTAAGAGGTACAGTGCATATTTGATATAAGTTGTAATAAAACAAATTAATAAGAGCTTACATCACATCAATTTTTTTTTCAATCTGGTAAGGAACCCCACTTGAGTGTCTGACGTGGTAACCAAACACAATCTGGCAGCCACTTCATCAATGCCAGTCAAGTGGCGGTGCCGGAAGCTGTGGGTAGTGGCAGAACACTCACTGTCGAGGTTGAGTGGATGCTTTGGAAGACTTGCTTCTTTAAATGAAAACCGACTACATTCTTAGCCTAGAACTCGCGACGAGGCTATGTTGGTCTTGTTACTTGGGCTCAGGGCTACCTTGTAATCGTATTACTAGTTTATTGTTGTTGATTTCATGTTATTTGACGAGTCCTCCTAACCTCACAAAATGACCTCGGTAGAAACAAGGTTTTTATGACTTTTGGAGTTATCGTTGGTCTAAGGACTTCACGTTCACCATTCTTTATACCTGTTTAACTAAACAATATTTACACTGTTTATATACCCGCATCAGCAATGTACATTGTATATTTGCACTGTATTATATTGTATACCTGCACTGTCTATTATATTGTATACCTGCACTGTCTATGCGCTTAACCCATGTGAACTCGTATGGCTATTTTACGGAAGAGATAGCTATTTGTCTGATACTATTAAGTAAAAATTTAGTTTATCTCCAGGGTAAGACCAGTGATAGTTTGGTGTACCTACAGGGTAAGGTTACTCCAACACAGGCACTCGTCTCCTAGACTAAGATCAGGTAACCCACCCTCTCTTATTTCCCTTCGACATATACAGTGGTAAATTAGTATTACCTTATCTCGCTTCTGAGCCTGGCATCTTGGTCCACTATAGGTAGCAGGACTATCACAACCTCCAGCTTTCTCTTTAGGGGTAGATCAGTGTTAACGTGACCACTTGTTCAACACCGTGAGACTAAGGCCAGGCTAGATTAAACTCCCACGAGTGTGATAGGGGTAAGAGAAGAGACTTACAAAGCGGATAACACTTGGTAGTGCTGTGTTATTTACCACGATCCAGACATTGATGGAATATTGTATAAAATACCCCAAAATTAAGTTATACATTTTTTTCCTTCACTAGCCTAAATTGACCATCTCTCTTTACGCCTGGGTTTCCTCTCACTCTCTAGGTGTGAGAGTGAAAAGTTGTACCTTTGTTGACAGTTCTGTCAAATTCTCAAGCAGCCCGCTGCTGGCTCAAGCTGGTCCATCTGTTGTGAGTTTCTCTCCACAATTAATCAGGTCCTCCTCAATGAATAACGGCTTGCGTGGTCGAGTCTTACTCCAAACAAGCATAATTCACCTACTATTCATATGTGTTATTTGACAAGTTTCACCAAAATCCTAACTAGACTGTTGAGCGTGAGATGAAACTTTGTAATCTACAATTATGTATACTGTATAGTTTTCCTAACACCTATACAGTAAACCTTACTTTGACAAATGAAGGCTTGCCCGGGGAAAACTATGAACAGTCAAATGTTCTTTATCGCAAAAAAAAAACATGTTTGAACAGATACAGTACTTAATTGTACAAATGGAACACAAGTGGACGACAAAAAGTGGAAGACTGGTGTACGGCAAGTAGAACACAAGTGTATAACAAGTGGAACACGTGTGTATGAAGAATGGAACAAAAGTCAGCTGCCACATTAAAACCAGTAACTATATTAACCAATTCAAAGCCCAAACTAAAAATAATCCCAAACATGAAGCTACAACAAGAGCAGAGCCAGAGTTTCTATTTGACTAACCGCAGAATGTTGTATAAGTGAACGTCGAATAGTCCAAACGTAATCTAATGCTTCTTATATCTGAAAAAAAACTCACTTTACTCCTGTAGACATAATACATACAGCACAGTAACCATGCCTCAGCTAAGGACTCTACTGGAAATAAGCATCTGGTGACTTTATCGGTGACCCTTGGTGCCTTACTGTTTACTATTGTTGTATATGCATTGTCTAAGTACATTGGAAACTGTATGCCCTCACGGCCTATGCACACCAATTATATATCTACATTGTCTATGCTCATGCTGAAGTGTATGCCTGCATAGTCAATAAACCTGTATGATGATTTTACTGAATGAACATTATTACTACATTCCAGCAGTGTTTCCAGCGCCATTTTATCTTACGAAGAAAAATCATGGAGTGAAAGTTTCCCCAACAATGTGTCGCGGCGCCGTTATGTTGCAAGTCAAGGACGCATTTTGACTGAACCTCCTCACACCGTCTCCTACAACTTGTGATATCTACATTATTATTATCATCAGTCTCTCTAAATATAACCTGGTCCTTCCCAAATAAATTTCACTTACATACATCGGAGAGACTGAAAATGAAAGTGGAGGGTGGAGAAAGTGACCAGTTTAGCCACATCGTTACTCCACGCACTCTCCCATGGCCCACACACCACCTGCCAGGCCTTGAACTCCTCCCCTTCACTACACCTCCCCGTCCAGCCGTCCTCCTTCATAAACTCCATAAGAATTTTGATAAATGTTCATATGTGATAAACAATGGATATAGGTTTCAGTTGAATGACACAGGCTGTATTACCATTAACCCCCGGTGGACTACAGGATTACTTAACCTAAGAAATTATGTTAATTTAACTCGTCTTCCAGATCACATATCAAAATTCCTCACCTGTCGATTAAATTTGTAATGTATTAATGTCTAGGTAATATGTCAACAGTACAGAATGATCCCTTAGTCCTGTAGGGGTCAACGATAACAACACCATGGCTAATCGTACGGACAAATCTTACGTTGTCTTGCAACGGCTGAGGAATTGCCATCATGCGTTGTCTCGCTGGAGATTAGGTTAGGTTTCTCAAATCATTCAATTCTCGGCCATCGCCAGACACACCGTGACGAGATTGGTCTTTAGTACCAGGGTTTCCCAAACTGGGGGGCGCGAGGTTGGTACATGGGGGGGGGGGCTGTGAAAAAACATGTAATTACATTCTTTACTCGTATGTAGCTTATTAGGATCATGTGAAGATTAAGCACCTCATTGTATTTTACCTATTAAACACCCTAACTTAACGCTATTTAACACAACCCTCACAGGTAGCAATAAGGTGAAATAAGTTAGGGTGCCTAATCTTCACGTGATCCACTTAATATATTACAAATTAATGTAATCATGTTATCAATTTAACCAGCAGTTGACTTATGGAAATCTGAAACGTTTCTAAAAAAAAAAAAGTCCGGACCCTGGATCTGACTCGGCTTAAATAGATGCTTCATAAGGAAAATATATTATTGAAATACTGTAAATTAAAAAGCCGGCATTTTCTAATTACGCGACCTGGCAACTGGCAACACTAAGGCGAGTCTGTTTTCCCAGCTGACCGACATAGGAATACACTATCTTCAATACTTCCCCATATGACTGTACAGCATTGGTCAGTGACAGTTGGTATCTTTGTGTTGTCTAGTATTATATAAGAGATTAATGTCGTGTTCAATAATTAGCAATGCTCTCAATAGATAATGTCATCATAAAATCCTCGCAGCAACTGTAAAGGGAAGTGTACAAAGAGGGAACAAAACAAACGAATATTTAGACTGTAGCATACAAGCGAGCACTAAATGTGACCACTCAAGAGAATACATCACTGAAAACATCCTTAACAGGAAATTAGCTTAAAAAGAAAAGATCCCAAGTCCCTTTCCGCGTATATCAGGAGCAACATGAGGACGGAATATAATGCCGACCCTCTAAAAGGATGACAATAATTTAGCTTTGGAGTATGAAAAGTAAACTACAAATACCATGTAAAGTCAGGAAAATTATCTAGAATAGGATTTTACAAAGTAAATGGAGACGGAGAGGATAAAAATGGCGATCATTGAGGTGAGTGCTAAGTGGTCCCAAGGTCGCTAGGCTAAAAATATATACAAACGGACGTGGCACAAACTACTAACATCTCTCACTGAAGACAAAACCTTTAATAAAGTTGACATGAAACACACGTCAGTAACCATAACATGACAGTATAGTTCACCAACACATTCATCTCTTGAATATTTTGACCAGATCTTACATTAGATGTGAACTTTTTAAAACTCATTAAAATAAAAAATCCGTGTTTTTTTTTCCCAAATTTAAGACGATTTATGTTGCATAGTATATTATTATTATTATGAGCACCCGAGTCATAAGTTTTCTAAAAAAGAATAATTGTAGGTTTGACACTGGAGTATACAA